>NC_141921.1:29319523-29624344 GCF_057802395.1 Ceratotherium simum simum
TGGTAAAAGACACATAAGATAAATTTACTCTCTTAACAATTTTTAAGTGTACATTACAGTGTTGTCAACTATATGCACATTGTTGTACAACAAGTCTCTAGAACTTTTCATCGTCCATGACTAGAACTCTATACACATTGAACAATGACTCCCTATTTCCCTTCCCCCAAGCCCCTGGCAACCACCATTCTACTTTCCATTTCTATGAGTTTGATTACTTTGCAGACCTCATTTAAGTGGAATCATGTGGTATTTGTCTCTTTATAATCGGTTTATTTCACTTAATATCTTCATGTTTCATTCACATCATAGAATATGACAGGATTTCCTCCTTTTAAAGGCTGCATAGTACTCCATTATACATATATACCACATGTTGTTTATCCATTCATCTGTTGATGGACATTTGGGTTACTTCCACCTCTTGGCTATTGTGAATAGTGCTGCTATGAACATGGGTGTACAAATACCTCTTTGAGATCCTGTTTTTAATTCTTTTGTATATATACCCAGAAGTGAGATATCTGGGTCATACGGTAGTTCTATTTATAATTTTTTGAGGAACCTCCATGTTTTCCATGGCTGCACCACTTTATAGTCCTCCCAATGATGCACAAGTATTCCAATTTCTCTACAGCCTCACCAACACTTGTTATTTTCTGCTATTTTGATAGTGGTCATCCTGCCTGGTGTGAGGAGATATGTCATTGTGGTTTTAATTTGCATTTCCCTGATGATTAGTGATGCTGAACCTCTTTTCATATGCCTGTTGGCCCTTTGTATATATTTTTCTAAGAAATGTCTATTCAAGTCCTTTGCTCATTTTTAATCATTTATTTATTTATTTATTTACTTATTCATTTATTTTGTTATTGAGTTGTAAGAGTTCTTTATATATTCAGGATATTAACCCCTTATCCAATATATGGTTTGCAAATATTTTCTCCCATTCTGTAGGTTGCCTTTTTACTCTGTTGATTGTTTCCTTTGCTAAAGTTTGATGTAGTCCCATATGTCTATTTTTTTTTTTGAGGAAGATTGGCCCTGAGCTAACATCTGTTGCCAATCTTTCTCTTTTTTCTTTTTTCTCCCCAAAGCCCCTAGTACATAGCTGTGTATCCTAGTTGTAGGTCCTTCTAGTTCTTCTATGTGGGACACTGCCTCAGCATGGCTCGATGAGCAGTGAGTAGGTCCCTGCCCAGGATCTGAACTGGCGAACCCCAGACTGCCGAAGCGGAATGCGTGTACTTAACCGCTGTGCCGCCAGGCCTGCCCTCCCATATGTCTATTTTTGCTTTTGTTACTCGTGCTTTTGGTGTCGTACCCAAGTAACCATTGCCCATTCCAATGTCACGAAGATTTCCTTCTATGTTTTCTTCTAGGAGTTCTATAGTGTCAGGTCTTATATTTAGGTCTTTAATCCATTTTGGGTTAATTTTTGTACAGTAAGCCCCTCTTATCTGCAAGGGATACGTTCTAAGACTCCCAGTGGATGCCTGAAACCATGGATAGGACTGGACCCTATGTATACTATGTTTTTTCCTATACATACATATGTATGATAAAGTTTAATTTATAAATTAGGCACAGTATAAGACATTAACAATAAATAATAATAAAATAGAATGATTATAACAATATACTATAATAAAAGTTATGTGAATGTAGTCTCTCTCTCTAAATGTCTTATTGTACTGTGCTCATCCTTCTTCCTGTGATGATGTGAGATAATACAATGCCTACTAATGAGATGAAGTGAGGTGAATGACATAGGCATTGTGACGTAGTGTTAGGCTACTATTGCCTTCTGACAATCTGTCACAAGGAGGATCATTGAGCCACGATGATGTGGATGGCTGGATGTCAGGAGCAGACAATGTAGATGGTTGGGGATGGTGGGAGATCCAACAAAGGGATGATTCACATCTCAGGCAGGACGGAGTGGAATGGTGTAAAATTTCATCACGCTACTCAGAATGGTGTGCAATTTAAAACCTATGAATTGTTTATGTCTGGAATTTTCCATTTAATATTTTCATACTGCAGTTGATTGTGGGTAACTAAAACTGTAGAAAGCGAAACTGTGGGTAAGGGGGGACTACTGTATATGGTGTACAATAAGGGTCCATCTTCATTCTTTTGCATGTGGGTATCCAGTTTTCCCGGCACCATTGGTTGAAGAGATGATCCTTTCCCCATTGTGTAGACTTGGCACCCCGTTTGACCGTATATGTGTGAGTTTATTTCTGGGCTCTCTATTCTGTTTCGTTGGTCTATGTATCCGTCTTTATGCCAATACCAGACTGTTTGGGTTATTATACTTTGTAATATATTTTGAAATCAGGAAGTTCGAGGACTCCAGCTTTGTTCTTCTTTCTCAAGATTGTTTCGCTATTTGAGGTCCTTTGGATAAGATTCCATATAAATTTTAAGATTGCTTTTTTCTATTTTTGCAAAAAAGGCCATTGGAAGATGGGCACAGATGTTAGCCCAGGGCCAATCTTCCTCAGCGAAAAAGGAGGATTGGCAACAGATGCTGGCTCAGGGCTAATCTTCCTCACCAAAAAAAAAAAAAAAAGCCATTGGGATTTTGATAGAGCATTGAATCTGCAGATTGCTCTGAGTAGTATGGACATCTTAACAATATTAAGTCTTCCAATCCATGAACACGACATGTCTTTCCATTTATTTCTGTCTTCTTTAGTTCCTTTCAGCCGTGTTTTGCAGTTTTCAGTATACGTCTTTTGCTTCCTTGGTTAAGTTTATTCCTAAGTATTTTACTTTTTTGGATGCATAAATGGGATTGTTTTCTTAATTTCCTTTTCTCTTAGGCCCATTTTTAAACCTTCATCTTACCAATGAGGAAACAGAGACTCAGAGTCCTGGGTGAGTTTAGAGTTTGAACGAGGATTTGATTCCATCTCCAGTGCTGCCTGGCAGGAGTAAGATGGGTGCAGAGCAGACCCTCCCCTCCCTTTGCCTTGTTCAATTCCCAACTTTGGGGAGCAAAAGTAAAAGCAAGGTCCCCAGGTCAAAGGCATCTCTTCCTGGGGACTTGCAGCCTCTGGAGCTCCTTCTTAGGCGCTATGACAGGTCCGTGAGCGGACGAGTTGGCCAAGGAGTGGTTTGCTTCCAGCAGAGGTCACAGCTTGGCCTAGGAGAGATAGGACGGGCCTTGGAGTTCAAAATCCCATTGGCCACTTCCCAGCTGTGTGACTGTGGACAATTCTGTTTCCTTCTTTGATCTCACTTTTTTCCCAGGGAAAATGGGCATTTCGTAAAACTCACCTCGCAAGGCTGATTTGAGGAAGAAATGTGATCATTGGTAAGAAGTGTCTATGCGTTTAACTAGTAAGTGATGCCCAATGCCCTGAGCTTGGGTGAGCTGGCTCTGGTCCCCTCCAGTCATGCCCTCCCCACAGAGCAAGGAGTCCTTGGATCCACGTGGGAGTGCCCACTTGGAGCCTGCGCCCCTCCCACACCCCACTTCTAGTGCCCGCTCTTTGATGAGTGAACCCCCAGGCTTGTGGGGCTGTGAGGAGCTGCTGGTGCATGGGACGCACATGAAGTTGGACATGACTGATTTTATAGCTCATAAATATTTAGACATTTGTTGTACTCTTGACCCCAAATGGCCCCACAAATGTTAGCGGCCAATCTGACTGGTAAACCCAACTTCCCAACCCACAGTCTGCACTGGGGAAGTAACCAGCAAATACTTCCTTCTGGCCAGATCCTGCTGGTCCCTCCCCTCTGACTGTGCAACTGAGGATGGGAGCTCTTTCTCTAGATTCCCTAGGGGCTGAGAATGTTTCCAGACGGGCTGGAAATGGTAGGCAGAGTGGGGGTTGGCTGGAAATGGTAGGCAGAGTGGGGGTTGGGGCTAAACGCTCTGCAGGGCAGAGGGTTGGAGATCCAGGTGGCAGAATTCTTCTTGTCTCCATGAATATTTATGGCCTCCCTAGCCTACCCCCAGCTGAGTACTGGGCCTGGGCCTGCTGCCCAGCCTAGATCCATCAGGAAACCGTGCGCTCATGTTAAGATGAATGGTCTGAGCCGTCTCCTCCTTCTCCCTCCATATGCTCATTCCCTTCCTGAGCTGTTGAAAGCTTCGTTGGCATTAGCCTAAGGCGCTGTCTGGAGCTGGCAGAAAAGCAACATGCGGGTCAGAGCCCCTGGGGTCAGTGGTGACCCATAGTCCCCTCTCCTGGCTCCAAGCGGCTGGGCCAATGGGGAGAAGGAGGCCTGGCCTTTTGTGGCCACTTTGTATGCTTATCTTTGGAACCACTGTTAGGTGGTTTTTGCAGATGATTTTGCAGATGAAGAAACTGAGGCTCAGAGAGGTGAAGTCACTTGCCGAATGTGACACAGCAAGTAAATGGCAGAGCTAGCTATAAACCCAGATCTTTCTGACTCCAGAAGCCTTGTTCTCCCCACCCTACTATGCCTCCTCCAGAGAGACTAGACACTTTTCCTTCATGCCAGTTTCCTCTGAATAGTCGTCAAGGGCTTGGTGATACATTCATTCATCCAGTCCCCAATGTCTGTTACTGGGGATAAAGAGATAAAAAAGATCCAGTCCTTGCCTTCAAGAAGCTCCCTGCCTGGCGAGGAAACCACTGCAGACATCAATACTTACAACGTATTGTGTCAGGTGCTACACTGAGGAATGTACCCAGTACCATGGCGACCCAGAACGGAAGGCAACTCGTTCTCCTGGGGCAATCAGGGAAGACGTCCCAGAGGAAGCACTCTTATTAGGTTTTAAAGGATGAGTAAGATTTTGCTAGGTAAAGCAATAGGCAAAAGGCACTCTCAGTAGGGGCCATAGCATGTGCAAAGGCACAGAGATTTGAGGAGAAATGGAGTTTTCAGAGAAGCAGCAAGAAGTTTGGTGAGGCTGGAGTAGAGGGTAAGTAGTAATAGAGTCTGGTAGGAGATGAGGTGGGAAAGGACCTTGGACTACATCGTGGGCCATGGGGAGCCATGGAAGGAGTTAGGTCAGGCAAGTATGTGGCTGGCAGTGTGTTGAGGCACAGCACTTCTCAAACTTCAGTGGGCATGTGAATGACCTGGGGAGCTTCTTAAAATACAGATTCTGATAGAGCAGGTCTTGGGTGGAGGCCAAGATTCTGCATTTCTAACAAGCTCACAGGCGATGCTGATGCTGCTGGTCCAAGGACCACAGTTGGAGTCGTGAGGTTGCAGAGGGCTCACACTGTTTTGTGTGGCGGCTTCTCTGGGGAGCAGGCAGCCACTGGTGCTCTCATGTCATTGGACAGATGAGGCCTCTGCCGTCTTCTTGAGTCAGCCCTCGCAAAGGGGTCAATCTTGTTGGTTACTAGATATTTGTTCACTTGACAAATGTGTACCAAGCTCCTGCTCTGGCCAAGCTTGTGCCGAGTTCTGGGGATGGAGAGAGGAATTGAAAATGCCACTTTCTGAACTGGTCTCTCTGCTTCCACTCTTGTCTCTACCATCTAGTCTCTGCCCAGCAGCCAGAGCGAGTCAGATTATGTTACTCACCTGCTTGACATACCCCAACAGCTCTCCGATGCTCATAGAATAAAATCCAAATTCCTTCCTGTGGCTTAGGAGCCATTTGGAGCCTGTTGCTCTCTGATCTCATCCCACTCTTCTCATTTCTCACTCCCCGAGGGCCACGCTGACCTTTCGGTTTCTTGAACGTGACAAATTTACTTCCATTTCAGAATATGACGAACTTATTCCCACCACAGATTCTTTGCACATGATATCCTTTGCCTGGAATACTCTTCTTCCAGATTTTCTCTTGATTTGTTTCTTCTCACTTTTTAGATTTTAGCCAGGGGAAGATATAGGTTTTGCAGGACCCTAAAGCTTATACAATTTGGGAGGCCCTCTTTGAAGAAAAGATACTAAATTACAAAAATACAATTAGATATAAGGCCTGGGAGGGGGCCTTGAAGTTTAAGCTTCTTTGGCTTCGTGGTAAATCTGCTTCTGGTTTCGTTTATATGTCACCTCCTCTGAGAAGCCTTCCCTGATCACTCTATTTAAAGCAGCCCCTCACTCAATCTTCATCATGTCACTATTTTTGTTTCTTTTCTGAATTCATCACAATTTGAAATTACCTTGTTCATTTATCTCTCTACCTATTCTTGTCTGATTTCCCTGACTAGTGTAAGCTCCTCAAGAGCAGGAATCTTGCTTGTTTTATTCCTGCAGTATCCCCAACACAGTGCCTGGTACCCAGCAGGATGTCAATAACTGTCAGGTGAATGGATACACACAATCTCGGCCCTCCAGGAGCTTTGGTCTAGTGTTGCAGGAGGACATACACAGGCAGTTTCAGTGGGATAAGAAGCCATGAGCTATGGGAGCCCAGAGGATGGGCCCTTAACCAGACCTGGGGGCAGAGGGCAGGGTGTGAAAGACAGGGAGGCTTAGGAAGAACTACCTGGAGGGAAGAAGGCCTGAGTAGTCTTAAGGGATGATCAACAGTCAGCCAGGCAGAGAGAGGGAGGGAAGCACGAATAAAGGCGTGGAGCTGTGAGCCCTCAGACCCAGAGGAGACTTGGCTGGTTACATTTTGGGTGATTTCAAGGGTTATGTTGATGCAAAGGGGCAGCTGGGTACTAAGTGTGGGACGAGGGCCAAGGGAATGGGAGTCACATGGGGGACCAGGACCTGGGATTGGGTGGAAGGCAGCAGGAGTAGGAAGAGCCAGGGTGATGGTACTGGAGGCACCAAGGGCAAGGCTTTGGGCAAAGGCAGGAGTTCCACCCAAGACTCCCCACATTGATTCTGGTCCTGTATCTGGAAAGAAGAAGCCGACCACTGCTGGGCCTCCTGTGGAGGCCATGCGGACTGAGGCGGCTCTGGGGTCTGACAGATTTGAGTGTGTCACAGCTGACTCTGGGAAGCTGACTCTGAGATGGAGATTAGCCTGCAGGCAGATGTTTCCTGGAATATTTTAAAGCAAAGCCCAGATATTGTATAATTCCACCTATAAATACTTCAGTATGTGTACCTCATTGATAAGGAATTAAAAAATAAAAAAATATGTAATCATAATATAGTTATTATACCTAACAAAATTAACATTAATTTCATAATTCCATCGAATTTTTAGTCTATGTTCAAGTTTTCCCAATTATCTAACAAATTTTTTTTTTTTTTGTGAGGAAGACCCGCCCTGAGCTAACATCCATGCCAATCCTCCTCTTTTTGCTGAGGAAGACTGGCCCTGAGCTAACATCCGTGCCCATCTTCCTCCACTTTATGTGGGACGCCGCCACAGCATGGCCTGACAAGCGGTGTGTCGGTGCGCCCCCGGGATCCGAACCCGGGCCGCCAGCAGAGGAGCGCGCACTTAACCGCTACACCACGGGGCCGGCCCCACAAATATTTTTTTACAGCTAGTTTGTTTGAATCAGGATACAAACAAGGTCCACACACAACATTTAGTTGCTCAACGAAGCTTCTTGAATGAGAACTTGACATTCTACTTCCTCGTCTCTCACTTACTCCTCAACTTGTGCTTCGGAAGCTGCTCTCCCTCTGATCGCGGAAGATAGATTTCATGCTGCTACGTGCAGTGTTTGCTTTTCTGTCTACGTCTCCCTGTGGCTTTTCACACTGTTGGCCACTTGCTCCACACTCCTGAAACTTTCTTCTGTTAGGTCTCCCGCGTGGTGCTCCCCTGGCTCTCCTCCTACCTCTCTGACCAGCCTGGCCCTGCCTCCTTCATAGGTTTCTCTCCTCCTCTGATTTCCCTTTTAATGTTGGGTTCTTCAGGGTTTAACCCTGGATCCTGCTGGATGTTTCACAGGCACTCCAAACGTGATAGATCCCCAAGTGAATTCATTGTCCTCATCCCACACTGTTCCTTCTCAGTGTCATCTCCAGGAAGATAGACACCACGCCAGCCCCAATCATCTGGGCAAGAAACCTGGCAGTCCTTGACTCCTCCCTTTCTATCAACCAATATCCCATCCATCACCAAGTTCTGTCCACGCCATCTCTCAGATAACTCTCATAGCCATCCATTTCCCTCCATCCTCTCTGCTATGGTCCAAGCCTCCTCCGACCCTGCAGACAATTGTAGGTGTCTCTTGGCTGTCTCGTTGCCTCTGGTCTGAAGCCCCTCCAGTTCATTCTGTACACAGCAGTCAGAACCATCTTCCCAAACCCAGATCCAGCCTTGTCACTTCCACACTCCGTATCCTTCAGTGACTCCCCATTTTCTGCAGAATCGAGCACAAACTCCTTAGACTAATATTCAAGACCCTTCTTAAGTTGACTGAAGCTTACTTTGTAGACCCTGTCTCTCCTCACCCCACCTCACACTTTAAGTTTTAGCCAAACCGAATGTCTCAAGTTCCCTGAGAACAACATACATCCTTTCCTATTCTTCCAGGCCTCTGCGCATGCTGTCCCCTCTGCCCAGGATTCCTCATCAGGCTAACTCCTTCTCTTCCTTCAACACAGGCAGGAGGTCGCTCCTGATGATCAAGTCTGGGCTGGGGGCATGATCTCAGAATTACCCTGACATCTGGAACCTCCACCATCATAACACTTATCACTTGATTTCTGAATCTCTCTCTTGCAAAAGGGTCTGTGAGCTGCTGAAGGTCTGTTCTCTGAGGCCTCAGTACTCTGCCCAGGGCCTGGAGCAGTGAGTACTTGTCCAATGAATGCATGAATGAGTGACTGAATGGGTGAGTTGGGTTAATCTGCATGTGTGCCCCATTCACATAGTGAAAAGATTTTTTAGAAAATCAATTAATGCAAAAAAAAACAATTCATGATGAATAAAATACCAAAATTTTAAATGAAGACAGGATCATAATAGTGCCAGGCAGAGTCATATTAAAGCCTGAGGCAAAAGGAAGAATCAGTAATACTGATTTTGATTTTTTAAAATATTGTGTTAAAATATTATTTATCTTAAAAAAATATTATTTATCATGATTGCTGAGGTTTTAGGCACCCCTTTAAATTTTGCACCCAGGTGAGCGTCTCACAAGCCTTACCCTAGTGCTGCTCCTGGTAGGAAGACTTTCTCAACAGGCCTGGGTAGGCATGACACGGGGGCAGAGTCCAGGAGGATGTCCTGGGTTAAGTCTTCTGGCTGGAGAAAGATAGTTTCCAGAGGATAGTTGCCCCCACCCCACTGAGCTGGAGTCTAAACCCAAGAAGAGGAAGGGACTGACTTAGCAGTGGGGGTAGGGGGTGGGGTGGGTAGAGATATGACTTCCTCAAAGACCCAGAGTGAGCACCACTCACTGCCCAGCAGTGGGCTGCCTCCCTGCCTCTCTCAGGCCACAGGATCAGGGTCCCCCAAGTCCTGAGGGTCCAGCAGGAGAAAGAAACTAGGCTAGTCCTAGATGAATTGGCATCTTGGGCTCAAAGGAAAGGGGGCAGGGCTGAGATTGTAGAGATGCAATTTTCAAATCTTCTGGTCTCCAGATCTCCTTACATCCTTAAAATACATTGAGGGCCCCAGAGAGTTTTTTTTTTTTTTTTTTTAAAGATTTTATTTATTCATTTTTTTCCCCCCAAAGCCCCAGTAGATAGTTGTATGTCATAGGTTCACATCCTTCTAGTTGCTGTATGTGGGACTCAGCCTCGCGTTGGACGGAGAAGTGGTGCCTCGGGGCGCGCCCGGGATCCGAACCCGGGCCGCCAGCATCAGAGCGCGCGCACTTAACCGCTAAGCCACGGAGCCGGCCCCCCAGAGAGTTTTTGTTTACATGGATTATAGCTATCAATAGTTACAATATTCAAAATTAAAACTAAGACATTCTAAAAATTTTTTGTTTTTAAATATAAAAACCAGTAATAAACTCATTCCATGTTAACATAAATAATATTTTTAGTAAAAATAACTGAAAATTTCAAAACATAAACAATTTAGAGAGGAGTGACATTGATTTACATTTTTCGCAAATCTCTTTAATGTTGGATTTAATAGAAGACAGCTGGATTCTCATATCCACTTCTGCGCTCAGTCTGTTGTGATATGTTGTTTTGGCTGAAGTGTGCAAAGAAAATCTGCCCTCACACAGATGTTTGTTTGCAAAGGCAGGGATATTTTAACATCTTTTTCAGATAATTGTTGATGCTCTTCTTTGATACTACATCAAAGCTTCACAAATGGTAGTTTCTTAAAGGTTAGTTGCAATGTGGAAACTGAATCATACCAATGAACTTTTTGTGATCTGTTACTCTGCAATGTATTGGTCTAGCTTGCCCTTTGAATCTTTTACCTACACATAATTTTGAAATATTATGCCTTCTTCCTTTGAAAAATATGGGTTCACTGAGTTGTGTAGCTCTTTCACATCTTGACCTGTCATTATAAGATATCAAAAAAATTGCATTCATTGATATCACCACCTGTCTCATCAGAAAATTCTTTAGGTATTGGAAAGCTGTCAAGCTCATGCTGGCAGATACAAGTTTTCCAGAAATTCTAATTTTCTCTTGAAAGTTCAAATTTTATCTATGGCAACAAATACTGTCATTTGTTTTCTTTGAAGTGACAGGTTCACTTCGTTCATGTTTGAGAAAATGTCTGCCAGATACCCAAGTCTGAAAGCCAGTGTGCAGTCATTTTTTCGAGTGATAATGGTGACCGAAAAAAACCTCAGCTCTCAACTCAAACAATGGCGTGAGTGCTTTTCCTGAAGACAACCACTGTACTGCAGTCTGCAGGAGAAGTGTTTCACGGGTATTTCCCATTTTGACATACAGAAAATTAAAAAGATGTGTACTCAAGATTTAATCAAGTCAATAATTTCCTTGCCTTATCAAGGACATTTTAAAGTGAAATTGGCTTTTTAAAAAATTAAATTAAATTTTTTTACACTGAGTGCGTGACTGTGAAGAATATAACGCCTACTACTGCTGGATGCCGCTGTCCCGACTTGTGCTAAGGAGCCAGCAGTGTTGCTCATCATTTGGTACCATCAGTGCAAATGTGAAAAAGGCAAATAATCTCTTGGTGTTACTATAACAACAGTTTTGATGTCATGGATCCCCTGAAAGTTCTCAGAGATGTTCCTCTCTCCTCTCTCATTTCCACAGACCACCCTTTGAAATCTATTATCCTGGAGCTATGGGATCAGATGGCGGGATTACCTTTAGGAGTGGATGAGGTCCCGGCCGAGTAGAAGCTAGCAATTTTGCTGCTGCGGAAGCAGCATAAAACTCTGTAACTCAAATCAACTATGCAACTGACAATGTGACTTGAGGGTGGGTTTTTTGTTTTTAAAGGAATCACGATGATTTATTGGAATAATGGAACCTCTATTTATCTAATTTAACATAGACAAACCACCACCACACTAAAGGGGGCAAAGCACAAAAATTTTCTCAATGAACAAAATTCCAATTAGACCCCGTTGTTTCTTTAAACTCACCTGTAAGGATCCATAGGCTTCTTCAAGCATTTCTGCTGCTCCGGGGCTCCCTAAGGAATGGTCATAAGAGGAAGGCTTATCACTCATTCCTTCAGTTACTGGTTCATGGTGCTGGGAAAAGTGTTGAATAGACAGATAAGGTCCTTCTCCACCTCGTGCTCACATCAAGTGCAATCAAATGCGAATGTGATTACAACTGTGCTAAGATTTACGAAGAAGTACAGGGAGTTTTCAAGGGGAGCTGAACTGAAGCATGAGTTGGCATAGCCAAGTGGAAGTGGGGTGCGGGTGGGGAAGAATGGTCAAGGCAGCGGCATGGGTGTGTGTAGAGGCTGAGGCAGGAAAAGTTTGGACTGGCTCGGAGACCCACCTGGGAAGTCCATTTTGGCTGCAGCCTGGTGGGAATGTGGCGCGAGATGAGGGTAGAGGGGCAGCTGGAGGTTAGGACAAGGGCCGTCAGGTGGCCCTCTTTTCAGTTCCTGGAGCCTACCAAGTTCTTTCCTGCCTCAGTCTTGGACCCATGTAGATACCTCTGCCTGAAACAATCTTCCTCTGCTCCTCTTTCAGGCATCAACCGAAATGTCATCTCCTTTCTAAGTAGATCTCTTTTTTTATTCTCCATATCAGCGCCCCATTTTCTTTGCATAGCAACTATGTTTGTTTACATTGCTTTTGTCTGTCTCCCCCATGACACTGTAACTTTCCTGAGTGCAGAGCCCTGTTGGTCGTGTTCACCCTGTATCTCTGTGCCTAGCAGTGAGCCTGACATGCAGTTGGTGCTCAGAAACATTTGTTGGATGAAGGTGTGAATGGACAAACGAACACAGAGCTGGTTTGAGATCCTGGCTCCATCCTTCAACAGCTCTGTGACCTTGGACAAGTCACATAACCACCCTATACTCAGTTTCCTATTCTGTAAAAGGGAGACTTTACTTCCTATCTCAAAGGGCTTTTGTGAGACTCAAATGAGGTGTGCATGTGGAAGCACCTAGAAGGGTGCCTGGCTCCAAAAGGGGTGCTCCAAAGTGTTAATTATCTTCTTTGCTTCTCACTCTCAATTCTGGGCTCTTTTCACTGCATTATGATATATGATAGCCTAGGGCCCTGCTGAATTCCATCTGAGTCTCTTGCCATCCCTTCCCCACTAGCTGCAACAAAACATCAGAGGGGCTTCCAAGCTCATGTGACAGCAACATAGCGGGAGGAACAAGAGGGGAGAGGAAGGAGCGACTAGTTCTGATGGAGAGTGGGTGGTGGCAAAGAACTGTTGAAAGTGGGCCGGACTTTGGGTAGTGAGGTTATGGCTGGTTTTAATCTTCTTCAATATATTTCAAAAAAAACTTTTTGTCTTTGAAATAATTTTAGAGCTTCAAAAAAGTTGTAAAACAGTACAGAGAGTTCATGTATGCCCTTCACCCAACATTCGCTAATGTTCACAATTTACAAAACCAGAATAAAATGATCAAAACCAGGAAATGAACATTCATGCAATACTAACTAAATTATAGACCTTATTTGAACTTCACCAGTTTTTCTTTTAAAGGTCTTTTCTGTGCCAGGATACAATCCAAGATCCCACATTACATTTAGTTGTCACATGTCTCCTTAATAGTCTCTCATCTATGACAGTTCCTCAGTCTTTCCTTGTCTTTTGTGACCTTGACACTTTTGATCAGTCATTTTGTAGAATGTCTCACAGTTTAGGTTTGTCTGATGTTTTCTCATGACTAAATTGAGATTACGCATTTTTGGCAAGAACACCAGAGAAGTGATGTTGTGTCCTTTTCAGTACATCATATCAGGGGTATGTGCTGTTGACATGTCTTATTAATGATGAGGTTAATCTTGATCATTTGGTTAAAGTATTGTCTACTGGGTTTCTTCACTGTATACTTTTAAAATTATATTTAAAATTTTTTAACTGCTAGAGTAATAAATGCTCCTAAAAAGTTCAAACAAACAAAAGTACAAAGTAAATAAACTTCCTACCAAGCCCACTTCACTTTCCCAGTGGTTACTTACCACTGTCAACTCTTTGGGGTGTATCCTAGATCATTTTCTATTCATATACGCATATATAATGGCGTCATACCAACTTGTTTTCTTTTCCTTAACAATGTTATCTGGGGACAACTTTCCATGTCAAGTACAATAAGATCTAACTCACTCTTTCTAATGACTGGCTAGTATTTCATTTCCTGAGTGACACAAGTATTTTACTTCTCTGTATTTTCCCAATGTTTTATAAGCACATAAATTATTTTTTAATATAGAACATTTTACCATCAAAATTTTTATTTCAAATTTCATCAGTAGAAAAATATACAAGTTTTGTCAGAAAATTAAAAATTTTACAGTATAAATTTTCATGTATTTTAGCACCATAAATAGATAAAGCCAAAGAATAAAAAGGTATGTACATATATATTTTTAAAATTATTTTATTGAGGTCATATTGGTTTATAAGATTGTGTAAATTTCAGGTGTACATTATTATATCAGCTTCTGTATAGACTGCCTCATGTTTACCACCAATACTCTAGTTTTTATCCGTCACCATATGTATGTGACCCTTTACCCCTTTCGCCCTCCCTGCACCTCTTCCTCTCTGGTAACCACCAATCTGTTCTCCTTATCTATGTGTTTGTTTATCTTCCACATATGAGTGAAATCATACACTGTCTCTGTCTGGCTTATTTCAGTCAGCATAATATCCTCAAGGTCCATCCATGTTGTCGCAAATGGCACGATTTTGTCTTTTTTTATGGCTGAGTAGTATTCCACATCTTATTTATCCATTCATCCATTGATGGGCACTTGGGTTGCTTCCAAGTCTTGGCTATTGTGAATAATGCTACAAAGAACACAGGGGTGCATCTGTCTTTTTGAATTAGTGATTTCATGTTCTTTGGATAAATACCCTGTAGTGGAATAGCTGGATCATATGGTATTTCTGTTGTTAATTTTTCGAGAAATCTCCATACTGTTTTCCACAGTGGCTGCACCAGCTTGCATTCCCATCAGCAGTGTATGAGAGTTCCCCTTTCTCCACATCCTCTCCAACACTTGTTATTTCTTGTCTCATTAATTATAGCCATTCTGACGGGTGTGAGGTGATATCTCATGTAGTTTTGATTTGCTTTTCCCTGATAATTAGTGATGTTGAACATCTTTTCACGCGCCTGTTGGCCATCTGTATATCTTCTTTGGAAAAATGTCTGTTTGTATCCTCTGCCCGTTTTTTGATCAGGTTGTTCATTTTTTGTTGTTGAGTTGTATGAGTTCTTTATGTATTTTGTAAATTAACCCCTTTTCGGATATATGATTTGCAAATATTTTCTCCCAGTTGGTGGCTTGTCTTTTCGTTTTGTTGATGGTTTCTTTTGCTGTGAAGAAGTTAAAAAAGTTATATTTTTAAATGGAACAAGAGAAAAGAAATTGAACTGCCATGGGTTTCATTGAATCTCAGATGTGATCCATTGTAGAAACACACCATTATTTTCTGTAGAAAGAAAAAAAAATGCTGCCAATTAATTGAAAGATGCCATTGATTTTAGGGTTTTAAAAATGTGCAAAATGGTAGTCTTGGAATTGATGAAATAAGATAGTCCTTTGTTGGCCCTTCATTAACCAGAATTCCCGTGTGGTCTTCCAGGCACAGGCAGGACCCTGTAACCAGCTGCCTCTTCCAGCCCAGAGCGATGCAGTCAAATAATTTCTCTCGTGTGGACTCTGAGTTCCGATACACCCTCTTCCCAATTGTTTATAGCATCATCTTTTTGCTGGGGTTTATCGCCAACAGCTATGTACTGTGGGTATTTGCCCACCTGTATTCTTCCAAGAAACTCAATGAGATAAAGATCTTCATGGTGAACCTCACCGTGGCTGACCTGCTCTTCTTGCTCACCCTGCCCCTGTGGGTCGTCTACTACTACAACCAGGGCAACTGGATTTTCCCCAAGTTCCTGTGCAACCTGACTGGCTGCTGCTTCTTCATCAATACCTACTGCTCTGTGGCCTTCCTGGGTGTCATCACTTACAACCGCTTCCAGGCAGTGACAAAGCCCATCAAGACCGCTCAGGCTTCCACCCGCAAGCGTGGCATCTTTTTGTCCCTGGTCATCTGGGTGGCCATTGTGGCCGCTGCATCGTACTTCTTATTCATGGATTCCACCAACACGGTGCCCAACAAGGACGGCTCAGGCAACATCACCCGCTGCTTTGAGCATTATGAGAAAGGCAGTGTGCCGGTCCTCATCATCCACATCTTCCTGGTGTTCAGCTTCTTCCTTGTCTTCCTCATCATCTTCGTCTGCAACTTGGTCATCATCCGCAAGCTGCTCATGCAACCGGAGCATCTGCAGCGCAACGCAGAAGTCAAGCACCGGGCACTGTGGATGGTCTGCACAGTCTTGGCTGTGTTCATCATCTGCTTCGTGCCCCACCACATGGTGCAGCTGCCCTGGACCCTGGCTGAGCTGGGCTTCCAGGACAACAACTTCCACCAGGCTATTAACGATGCACATCAGATCACCCTCTGCCTCCTTAGCACCAATTGTGTCTTAGACCCCATAATCTACTGTTTCCTCACCAAGAGTTTCCGCAAGCACCTCACCGATAAGTTTTACAGCATTCGCAGCAGCCGGAAATGCCCCCTAGCCACCACGGAGACGGGCATTGAAGTGGTCATGCCACTCAACCAGATCCCTGTCAATTCCCTCAAAAATTAGTCCCTGATTGTTGGGGCCAGGCCCAGAGGCTTCTCCTCCATGGACATCACAGACCAACCCGGGAGAATAAGGAGTATCTGCTGTGGTCTGGGCACCTCCTCCCTGGGCATTGGTGTCCATTAGATATGGAGGCTACCTCCCCAAGGTGGGATGATGGCAGAGCCAGACTGCTGGAAAATCTAGAACTTGAATGAGCCCCTTCAGCCTCCTTTAGGCGCATGCCATAGTAATCTTGGCCGGTGACCTCAAACTGAACCCATGAGTCTGATAGGTCTAGGAGGCATGTCAGGACCAGGGGCAGACCTTGGGGGCAGACTCTGAGCCACCCAGTTCACCCTACCAGGGCAGCAGCCCCAAGCAAGTGTGGCCTCAAGTTTTGGGCAACCATTCCCTTTACCACTATAAAGGTAGAAAAGTGGGTTTTGGGAAAATGACACTCCCTTAGCTGTGTGACATTATCTTTGGGGCAGACTTTTGAGCTAGGATGGCGCTGCCCTGTCTCCACCCACAGGCACAAGGTCTTTGTGACACTTCTTAGGGGAAGTGGCTCGGTGGAACCATCTCCTGACTCACTCAGCAATCTGTCCTGAATGGTGACTAGAGAAGATAAAACATGCAGAGACCAAAACCTAGGATGGGGAGCTTGTTTCTCGAGGCAGATATGTCTCTCTGTACAGGCCTCACCTGAAGCCTGGGTCAATTCTGGGAGAGTGGGAGAGACACAACCTGCACATCCATCTGTCTGTCTCAACAACAGACCCTGATGAAGTACCTTTTATGGGGCAGCTACCCACTGTGGGGTAAAGGCCCCTCAAAACCAAACTCAGGTCATCCGAGGCACCCCCATGCCCAGAGGCTTCCACGGGAGTGGGCACTTAGGCTGGGAAGAGCCTGGGTGTGGGTGAGGTCTCCAGAGTGGAAGGAGCCTGTCAGATCTCCTCCCCTGCCTCACTTTCTGGTGAGTCCCTCCTAATTTAGCTTCCAGGAGGTGGGAGGAGTAGTTATAGTCCCAAGGGTCCACAGGAACTTTGAATTCTGGGTGCAGAAGAGAGGTGTCAGCTTCTCCCGAGGATCTCTATATGCTTGCTTGTGACTTTTTGGCAAATGTATTCAAATGAGCCTCCTCTCACACTCTGAGCTGAGTACCTGCAGTATGAACCTGGCAGCCTCACACCCTGGGGCTTGGAGAGCCTTCCCTGGTTTCCAGAGCCCCATGATCCTTCTGAGAAATCTCCCTAGCTTGCAGCTAGAGTCCTTGTAAGGTTGGGATCCTTATTTCCTATCTACTAGGCAAGCACTGGATTGCTGATTTTGATAAATGTGTCCCAATGGGCCAGTAACCTGCTTGGGTCTGCGGTGGTCGCTGTGGGCTGGACTAGCTGATGGTGACCAGGTGGATAGTGCAGCATCCTAGAGCTTTGGTGTCACTCAGACCCAAGTTCAAGTCTTGGCTTTGTCACCTCCTGCCAAGGGACTGTGAGCTGAATTTCCTACCTCATAGGGTTGTTATGAGTGGTGAATGCTGAAGCAGACACCTCTTGGTTGGGGTGACTGCTCATCCCAGATTCTCCCTTTTTCTGAGAACATGTTCCCCTCAATCCTCCTATAGGAGCTGAATAGATGAGAGGTGAGCATCTGGCTCTAGTTGGGCCAGTCGGTTTCTCTCTCTCAGGAATAAGCAGCAAGATTCAGGGATGCTATTTCAGGCTCTGCAAGTCTCTTGCCTGACGATCCATAAACTCTGGAGCTGTGAGTGAGTGTATGTCTATGTATTTGAGGCTTGGTGGGGGGGTGGTGGCGATGGGTGGCCACCTGTATGAGCCTATTAGAGAAAATGGCTCTGTTCAGAGAGAAGACGGAGATGCCCAGAGCAAAGCAGAGACCAGAGGGAGACCCCAGGAGCCTGGAGAGAGGAGGGGGCGGTGCTTCCAGGGGCCTGCTGCCTCTCCTCCTCCAGGCCAAGCCCTTCTCGAGGCTCAACATCTGCACTGTTTCTTTTGAGTCCTGTGAGATTCCCTTGTTAGGATACATTATCTTATTTCGCTTGAACTGATTTGAGGTGTCATCTATTACTTGCAACCAAAAGAGCTCTGAATGAGATAAATGCTTATATGCTAAAGCACAGTGTTTTTCAAATTTTGGTCATTCACGTACCCTTCTCACAATTTTTGCAATATCTATGTACCATCTATATGTTTACATAATAAATATTTTTCTTTAAATTGAGTCACTTTTTAAAACTTAAATTTAAAACGATGCTTTATAACTAAATTGTAAATGAAAACTAATATTACCTACTACACATAGAAGGTAAACACAAATATAAAGCATATAGCTATTAAAATAAAAATATCCTTGGTGTCCTGTCTAAAGTCACCTCATATGCCCCAGCGACTTGCATAGCACACTTCAGGAAACACCGCTGTGCTGTGTATAAAGTGCACAGGGTCTACACTCAGTAAGTGCTCAATAAAGAGTAACTCTGACAGTCCCGAGATGGTAACTTGTGATTGCTCCCTTGCTTCTCCCAGAATGTTGCCCTAACACACAGGCCAGGGTCTCACTCCCTGCCAGGGCCCATGGGAGTGGGAGGAGTATTTTAGTTTGTAGTCCATGCTACAGTCCTGCTGACTTCACCACTCTGAATCCAGCCACCTTTACTCCCCTGTGACTTCTGCCTGGTTGTGACCTTCTCAGATGTCTTCTCTTCTTTTTGACCTAGCCTGGAATTCCTCCTATAGGCAGGCTTTTCTTTCTCCAGGCGGGGTAATTGGCTTCCTTCTAGCAGCATTTTAAGGCTGGGAGAGTCCAAATTTTTTATACCTTAATTACAGTGGTTATTGAAGTTTATCCATTTCAATGTCTGTTTTCCCTGTCTTGGGACAGAAACTGAATCTTAATCTCAATGTGTCTAGGCCTGGAATTGAGATCTGTCTGTCTCCAAAGCTTACTGCTTTCCCAAGGTGTAGTGTAAACAGACATATTGACATATCCATGCACCTGTTTTGAAAGGGTTTAAGGAGGCTCTTCAGGGACAAATAGAGAAGGAATTTAATACATATTCTTCCAAAGTTCAGGACAAAGATATTAGTAGTTTTCATGCAACTTTTGAGATTCTAGCCTCTAAGATATTCCTTTAGAAACTCTAAACTCAAAAGATATTTACAGTCTTTGGAACTCAGAGAGGAGGTTGAAGTAGCTACATGTCAGTTATTTTATTAATCAAAATTGTACAAATATTTCTGTTGACATTTTAAAGAAGATGTCCGGGATTTTCAGAGGATCAGAGCATTTTGGAGCTGGGAGGGTCCAATCTCTTCATCTTAGTGAGGGGAACATGGGACTCAGAGAAGCTAAGAAATTGCGGAAATTACACAGCATAGGACTGCAGCCAACACAGAAGTGGCTGCTAATCTGTGTCTCTCGTTTCTTGCAACGGTGTCATGGATTATAGGACAATCTGAGTTGTAATTCTTTAGATGAAACATCACCAATTAGGATTTCTAGGCCATCTTGTACGTAAACAAGGCTTCACCCTTCATTTTCCCCTTATCTCAGCCTTTACCCCAGGGAACTGCCAGTGATCTCCGTTGGAGAATGTTGGCACAGGCAAGAACTGGCCCCTCACTTCATTGAGATGAGTCATAGGCACAAGAGCAGTAAGTGTAGGTCACAGATGACTAGAACTGGGCGTGTTTATGCCTGTCTTTACTCATCTATGTTAAATCTGTGCTTGAGACCTAAAGCTGCAAACAGGTATAATAAAACCTCCTTGTAAAACATCTGATTTTTGTGCAGACTTGTATTTCTGTAATACAAATTATGTTTCCCCTGACCTCCTGCCAGCAAGCATCCTCCCACCTACCATCCATCCATCCGTCCATCCATCTGGGTATCCAAAAAACACCTATGGAGTACCTGTTTTGGTCCAATAACTATGCTGAGCACAGTTTTTATCTGTTGTCTCACTGAAACCTCACATCCTCCCTGAAAGGTAAGTGATTCCATTCCCACTGAAATGAATAAAATAATAGGGACCGGGGCTGACTGAATAAGACAGTGGCTGCCTCCCAGGCACTTGGTACAGAGGGAAAGGGGCCTACTTTTTGTTAAGCCCCAAACATTTGCTTGTCTCTTTCACAAATCGTATCTCATTGAGTCCTCACAACCACTGTACAGAATTGATATTTTCATGCCCATTTTACAAATGGGGAAATTGACATTCAGAGTGGTTCAGTGATTTGTAAAAGAGCTAGTAAGTGGCAGAATAATATTCAAACCCAGACCTACCTTAGTAAATATGGGTCCCTTCTCTTTTCTCCTCCCCGCTGTGATGGTACCCTCACCCGAGCCTCTCTAGGCACTGTGCTAGCTTTGGTGTATGCTGGGGTAGGGGTCTCTTGAGGGGACTAGTAGCTGGCAAGGGCCCCTGCCTTGCTCTTTCGAGTGTCCTCTTTGAGGGCTCTTGTGCTCCCCATGCAGGCTGAAGCCCCGGCAGCAATGACTTCTTTCCAGGCTGAGGCTCCTATGGTCAGTTAGGGAGGGCGCTCCTGAAGGTGGATGGTGTACATGAATGCAGCATTTCAAAGAACTTCTGAAGCCAGGGTGTCATTGTCGCTGAAGCTCTAAGTGCATTAAGTGGTCACCTGGCTCCTGACATCTCTGTAAGAGAAGGGAAAGAGATGAATACTCAACAGTTGCTGATGGCTTATCATGTGCCAGGCACTGTGAGGACAACGTCACACCATTATTTGTGGATAGAACTGACTCTTCCCTCTGCCTGAATTACATTTTCCCCCAGATATCCGTGTGGCTCACTCCCTTGCCTCCTTGAAGGCTTTGCTCAAATGTCCCCTTCTCAGTGAAGCCTGCCTTGACCACCTCATTTAAAACAGAAGCTTAGAGAGTGAAGTGATTCCCCAAGGCCACCCAGTGAATGGCTGGGTCTGTCCAGCTCCAAATCTCATGCGTTTTCCATTCTACTACACTGACTTCCTCCGTAGACATCCTTCATGACATGGGATGTGAAGGTCCTTATCTTCCATCTTCCAGATGAGAAAAACTAGTATCAAGGAGATGGCCTGACTTATCCAAGGTCACACAGCAATCACTTGGTAGAACTAGGATGCATTTCCTTTTTTGTGTGTGTGTGTGAGGAAAATTGGTCCTGAGCTAACACCTGTTGCAAATCTTCCTCTTTTTGCTTGAGGAAGATTGGCCCTGGGCTAACATCTGTGCCAATCTTCCTCTACTTTGTGTGTGGGACGTTGCCACAGCATGGCTTGATGAGTGGTGTAGGTCTGTGCCTGGGATCGGAAACTTCAAACCCCAGGCTACTGAGGCAGTGTGCGCAAACTTAACCACTATGTCACCGGGCCGGCCCCCGTAGATCCATTTTTTTTAACCTCCATTTTTCAAAACCCTTCTCTTGTACATCTTTCTGTCTGAATGAATGTTATTTTCTTTCACCACCATTCTCCAGTCTCATCTCCCACAACAGTTCTAATGCATTCAATAAATATCTTTGACTTTATGTGTATCCTTGGAAAAAGTTGTGTTATTTTTTGTGCATTCTGATTTTAAATTTACATAAAAGGCATGATTTACATAAATTGGGCTATGGACCTCATTCTGGGTCTCATTTTTTTCCCACTCAGCATTGTTTTTACAGTTTAACCATGATGAAGTGCATACATCTGGTTCATTGATGCAAACATCTGCCTGGTCCTCCGACGTGTTCACCTGCATTTTACTGACCTATTCCCCTGGCAATAGACACATTGCCTTCAACTCGCTTTTCTATAAACTATGCTGTGAGTAGATCCCTCCAGATGTTCCCCTATGGACCACTGTAAGAATTTCTCTGGGACATATATCCAGGAGTGATATTCTTAGGTCATAGGCTACACTCATGCTTAACTGGATGAAGAACTGCCATATTGCTTCTGGAATGGCTGCACCAGCCTATACTCCTACCTATAGTTACATGAGAGTTTTTATTTCCCCAAATCCCCACCCACACTTGGCATTGTCCAACTTTAAAATTGCTGGCAGTTGTGACGTAAAATCTTGTTTTTGGTTTGAATTACTCTCAGATTACTAATGGGTTTGTAATCGTGTACTCATTAGTCATTTGAGTTTGAATTCAGGTAATTCTGACTCCAAAGCCTGCACAGTGTCATGTAGTGATCAATAAGATGGCCTATGGGGCCATCTTGAGAGGTTCAATTTCTGTCTCCACCTAGTCTGTGATTTAATGTTTCTGGGTCTCTGTTTCTTCATCTGTAAAATGGGAATCATTTTACTGTCGACAAAATAGGATGGTTTTGAGGATTTAGAATTGCTTAGAACACCAAATAAGTACTTAGTGAGTGTTATGCCCTGTCCTGATAGATTGTGTCATTCTCCATGTAGACTTGTTTTTCGCAAAGTTCATATTGTGTAATCCTGAATTTCCCTTAGAAATGTGAAACTATAAAAGAGAAGAACAGAGTGTGACCAGTCTGACTTTCTTTTTATTTAACTTCCTGGGTCATTCTAAAATACATTCAGAGAGTGTTTTAAGAATTGCCACATACATGAGTCAGGGGATTTTGGCCTTTGGAAGGAAATGATTAATCAGTTCCTTAAAAGAAAGGATGGAGGGTGGAGAGAAAGAAAGGATGGGACATCAAAGGACATTCTCAACAGAGTTAACAGGCAACCCACTGAATGGGAGAAATTATTTGCAAATCATATATCTGATAAGGGGTTGATATGCAGAATATATAAATAACTCCTACAACTCAACAATAAAAAACCAACAACTCAATTAAAAAATGGGCAAAGGACTTGAATAGACATTTCTCCAAAGAAGATATACAAATGACCAACAAGCACATGAAAAGATGCTCAACAAAAGCAAATCAAAACCATAATGAGATAAAACCAGAAACTAACAAGAGTTGACAAAGGCTGTGGAGAAACAGAACCCTGGTGCATTACTGGTGGGATTGTAAAATGGTGTGGCTGCTATGTGGAAAACAGTACACAGTTCCTCAAAAACTTTAACATAGAGTTACCATATGACCTAGTAATTCCTCTTATGGGTATACACCCAGAAGAATTGAAAGCAAGGACTTTAACTCCAAAGTTCATAGCAGCAATATTCACAATAGCCAAAGGTGGAAGCAACCCAAGGCCATCAAGGTATAAATGGATAAACAAAATGTGATATATACATACAATGTAATATTATTCAGCCTTAAAAAGGAAAGAAATTCTGACACATACTACAACACAGATGAACCTCGAAGACATTACGCTAAATGAAATAAGCCAGACAGAAAAGGAAAAATATCATATGATTCCACTTATACAAGGTGTCTAGAGTAGTCAAATTCATAGAGACAGAAAGTAGAATGGTGATTGCCAGGGGCTGGGGGAGAGGAGAATGGGGAGTTATTGTTTAATGGGTATGGAGTTTTAGTTTGGGAAGATGAAAAAGTTCTAGAGATAGATGGTTATAATGGCTGTACAACAATGTGAATATATTTAATGCCACTGAACTGTGAACTTAAAAGTGGTTAAAATAGTAATTTTATGTTACCACAATAAAAAAAGAACTTTTTAAGAAAAGGGAGGATGGGTCAGGAAGAAGTGAGGTGAGGAGGGAGAAATTCCGGCTCCCAAAGGAGCCGTTCTCCCAGTGGGCCCATCATGTTCAAGGTGCTGTTGCCTGCCATTGATTCAACAAACGCTGCTTGAGTCACTGTGTGTGCAAGAGGTTAGTCAATAAAATTCCATACACATGCGATATTGTTGGTATGTGTGGCTGTCTGAGGCAGCATGGCCTAATGAAAAGAGAACGGGTGTCCTTCTTTTATTCCACCAATGTTTAATGATTGCTCGTCATAGGTAGCACTCTGCCATGTGCTGTGGGGACAAGTGAAAAGAGAGGAAGTCTCTGTCCTCAAACTCTAGAGAGTGGCACATATGTTAAAAATGCATAGAATAGAGTGTTATGTTTGCTATTCTATGGTCTGCTTGTGAGAGTCCACTGTGAGCATCTCTTCCCAATTCTGTGTTCAGAGATGTCGTGTTGACAGTTTGAAATCAGCCATGTTGGGAGTATAACCACAGAAGTTAGCAAATGCTACAAATCTTTTGAATCTCAGCTCTGTCACTGGCTATATGATCCTGGGCAAATCACTTCACCTCTCAGCCTCAGTTTCCTTATTTGTAAAATGGATATAATAAATGTCAGTTTCTTTCTCTTCCCTCTCCTAGGAAGAGGATAATTTGACACTTGGGATGGGGCATTTGTTGTTCTTGGATGACAGGGAGCCTGTCTCTCCTCAGATAACTGCTGATCCCCCTACCCCATCTCCTCAGTTGGCACCAATGTTGCCCCAGGCTGGGGGTTGTCCAGAGAGAGCAATGGCCCTGAAGTAACTCCACACACACTTATTATGTACCCTGTGGGCACTGGGGAGAGGGAAGAGAGGACTAGAAACGAAGGAGATGATTATTGTTTTCCACAGTTCATTGTTTCGTTGTTTATACTTGATTTATGGCCTGATAATGGCTCCTAACCATTATGGATGTTTCACAACAAATAAATTTTAACTATAGCTGCAGCCAAAATTAGTTTAGGAAGGCAAGATGGGGAATGGGGAAGAACTTGGGCCTTAGAGTTAGGTCTAGATTTGTTCTGTCAGTTCTGGTATCACTAGTTATTTGGCCTTAGGTTACTGATTGCCTGTCTTAGAGCCTCAGTTTTCTCTAATTGTAAAAATGGAGATAATGACAACTACTTCACAGATGAGTTGGAAGGCTGAGGGGAGGCAATGGAGAAGAAACCATTTTGCAATCTGTCAGGCACCATTACATGTGCCATCAAATGTGAGCAGTTAACTGTGGTAACATTGCTGGTTGCCCAATATCTAGTCTCGTTCTCTTCCTCTTCCAAAATAGAAGAACCCCTATTTTATTTGGAGTAACAATGCACCTAGCTTCAAGACTACATTTCCTTACAGCCAGGGGTAGCCCTGTGACTAAGTTCTGGCCAATGACATGCAAGTGAAAGAGTTGATAGTTCTTCTGGAAATGCTGCTTCAAGGGAGTTGACTCAGCTAAGTGAGCCCCATCTGCCTTTCTCTCCTCTTTTCTTCTTGCCTGGAATTTGGTGCTCTGGCAGCTGTCTTTGGCCTTGAAGTGACCTTGAAAATGGAAGCTATTTGCTACGATGGTAGAACAGGATACAAGTTGCCTGGGCCCATGATATTGGTGGAGTACTATTCCTGCCCTCTGCTGCCTACTTCTGGACCACTTTTATGTGAGAGAGAAATGAAAGTCTCTCCTGTTTAAGTCTATGTTATTTTGGGTTTTCCATTTTATGCAGCTAAATCTAACCTTTATTGATACTGCTAGATGGAGCTGTGGGAGACACAAGTGGAGAGCAGCTACCTCTTACTGAGCACCAGCTACGGGCTCATGTGGTTTACACATTTACGTGGTTTCAGTCGTCTTACTTGACTTCTCAGCAGCATTTGATTCTGTTGACCATCCCCTTCTTAAAACTCTCTTAACCCCTGAACAATGATCAGCTGCTAAGTAGCAGGGATGGGACTTGAATTTGGCTCTAGATGGTGGAGGAGCTCTTAAGGTTCTCGGTTGCAAGCAAGAGACACCACCTCTGCCAATTTTCAGCAAAAAAGAATTTATTGGGTGGGGCTCAAAGAATTTGTGGGTAGCTAGAGAAGCACGTTTGGGGACAGACAGAAACCAAAGGAGAGATGGAGGCCCTAGGAATGGGTTGCAGACACATTTACGCCTGAGTACTGCCACCACCATGATGAATGACCTCCAACAAGATCTCCTATCTTGGCGGCACTATCTCAAAATTCAGATTCTCAGGGAAGGTGTTTGATGGGATTAGTTTCCATCATGGTCCTGTCCTCTAGGGTGAGAAGAAGAATATGGCTTCTTTAGTGCGATGGGTCATTTGGAGTTACTTGTTGAGGGTGGTGTATCAATGATCTAGTGCTGCAGTAATGGTGCATGGCAAACGATCACATGCTCCAGAAGCATACAACAATAAGCTCATATATCTGGTGGTCTGCTAGGCAGCTCTACTGCTCCTGCTTGGACTTGCTCACATGTCTGCAGGTTGGCTGGCCGTTGGCTGATCTAGTTTGACCTTGGCTGGAAAGACTAGGGCCTCTGGCTTTGCTCCTCCAGTTGGCTAGTTCTCACACATTCTCATGGGTAATGGCGGAGGCACAAGGGGGGCAAACCCCATCACATAACTGCTTTTTAAGTCCCAGCTTGCGTTACACTTGCTAATATCTTATTGGTCAAAGCAAGTCACATGACCAAGACCAGCATCAGAGTGAGAGAGCAATGCAAATTTCACGGTAAAATGTGTAGATATATGGGGGCGAGCCTGGTGGCATAGTGCTTAAGTTTGTGCACTTCACTTTGGCACCCTGGGGTTCGTGGGTTTGGATCCCAGGCATGGACCTACACACCGCTCATCAAGCCATGCTGTGGCAGTGTCCCACATACAGATTAGAGGAAGATTCGCACAGATGTTAGCTCAGGGACAATCTTCCTCAAGCAAAAAGAGGAAGATTGGCAACAGATGTTAGCTCAGGGCCAACCTTCCCCACCAAAAAAAAAAGTGGATATAGGGAAAGGAGAAGAGTTGGTCCCATTTTTGCAATTCACAGGGAGAATTGTGTGTACTGCTAAAAGGAGCCAATGTCTATGACAGAAACTGAAGTCCAAGTTCTTTCCATGTTCCACACCACCTGGGGCTCCAGCCAAAAGACATTTTCTCCTGGATGGGCCTCTGTTCTCATTCAATGGTATCAGTAGAATGTCAGGTCCACGAGAGCAGGGATGTTTGTTGTTTTGTTCACCATGTAATCCCACTGCCTAGAACAGTACCTGATACATAACAGGTGCTTAACAAATAGTGGTTGAATGAAAATTATCTTGTGAACTCACTTTATGCATCTAATCAGGTTTTCCACTTTTGTGGGTAGGCTGTATGCTATGGAAGAAAGGACTTAGATATGGAGACAAACCAACCTGGGCTCGCATCTAGGCCTCATCATTTACTACCAGGTGACTTTGGGCAAATTATCCAGTCTTCCTGAGCCTCAGTTTCCTATAGTAGAAACCTTTTGGGGTGACTTCTCAGTGCAACCTCCTCATTTGCATCGTCACATGTTTAGTGTGATGCAGCCTCTAATATTGTGTGACCCTGTCCTCCTCTCTCAACCCTACTCAACTGATTGGACCGGGGGTGTGGATCTGACCCAAAATGGGCCAGCCAGAGTCTCTTCTCCAGGAATTTGGATTTCCAGTCTTTGTCTGGTTGGCCTCTTGAATGCAGGAGATAGGAACTCAGGAACTGGCTATGGCCATTTTCCACCAATGGTCTGCAGCAGGAGAGAAGAGTATTATTCCAGACTATTTCTTAGGCCCAGACACCTCTCAGACAGCTAGGTACATAGCTAGGTAACCATTGGTGTAATGGTTAAGGGCATAGTCTCTGGTTCTAGACTACCTTGGTTCAGATACTGGCTTTATCACTTACTAGCTGTGTGACCCTGGCTGAGTCATTTAACTTCTCTGTACCTTGGTCCTTGTGGGAGATCAAGATTTGGCCATCCTAAAATATATCTCTTTACCTTGATTGTTTTCTCTGAGGGACATCTGACCTCCCCCACTAACTGCCTAAAGAATTTGACATGGTGGCTCCTTCCTGGAATAGATCTTCTATCATGATGGCTATAAAGATAATGTAGGATAGAGGTTACAATAGGAAAGGCACCAAGCCCCTTTTATCAAAAACGCTGTCTCTCCCTGACCACATTATCTACAGATGACCCTGAAAAGAATTGTCTTCCTGCCCTCTGAAGTCCCAGACCACTACCCACCCCCAACACGTTCTTTGCTTTAGCTGCAATACTTAAGCAAGCAGCTTAGACAGAGGGACGAATTGCTCATTTCTGAGTTTCTCCCGTGTATACATGTTATTAAACTTGGTATTATTTTCTCCTGCTAACCTGTCTTGTTGATTATTTGGCCAGCCATAAGAACCTTAAGGAAGAGGGCAGAGGGAGATTCTCCCTCTTCCCCCAATATCCTCATCTGAAAAATGGGAATGATATTAATACTTTCTTCATGGGGTTGCCATAATGATTAAATAAAAGTGCATAGAACAATATCTAATAAATCATAAGTACTAAGTAAGCACTATCTGTTATTATTATTCGTGTCCATGGATTTCAGGTGTCGGGGGAGAGGGAGAATCTCCCTCTGCCCTTTCCCTTAAGGTTCTTCTGGCTGGCCAAATAATCAACAAGACAGGTTAGCAGGAGAAAATAATACCAAGTTTAATAACATGTATACATGGGAGAAAGCAGGGACACTGCATTTCTCAACACAATAGCAGAAATTCTCGTCTTAAATATCTTTTTCAGCCAATGACAAAGGAGGATTTTGGCGGTGGGGGGAGTCAGTTACAGGAGATTACCACTAAAGCACAGTAAACAAGAGTAAGGTTTGTTATGTAGCTCAAGGCCTCACCTTCCACACTGATAAGTCACTAGAGATGAGCTCATCCCCCTCTCTTCTCCAAACAGAGAGGGAGATACCTTTACAAATGGAGATTTCCCTTATAAATGTAAATGATTGTCTGGCAAATCTTCGCAGGGTCATCCAGAGAATGTGGCCAGAGAGACAGAACTTCTGATAAGAGGGGCTTGTTGGTGCCTTTCCTGTTGTAACATTTACCCTACGTTATCTTTACAGCCATCATGATAGATCTGTTCCAGGAAGGAGCCACCATGTCAAATTCTTTAGGCAGTTAGTGGGGGAGGTCAAATGTCCTCAGAGAAAACAACCAAGGTAAAGAGATAGATTTCAGGGTGGCCAAATCTTGATCTCCCACACAGGTCACACCTTTTGATCCTTAAAATTAATACCCCTTCCTCACCCCCTGACCTTTTAGGAAAAGCTCACTTCAGCAGATTGTTGATTCCAATGCAAAGAACTGAACAAATACCTTTCTTCATCTGTGAAGTGAAGAAAGTTAAGAATCTTGAGTTCTTAGAGAGATAGTGAGGATTAAATGAGATGAGTGAAACCCTTGGCACACTGTAGGTACTCAATATGTGCGTGCTTCCCATCCTTCCTACCCTGCCTTCCTCAGACTCCAACTGTTTTCACTCACCTTGGCCAGGCTGGGGCCAAGTGTGGGAGACGGTACTTCTGTTGAGGATGGTCCTGCCCACAGCTTGGTTTGGGCCCTTTCCAAGGTGAGTCTGATCTGCTCTGACACGGTTCTTAGAACCACACATCTCACTACCTCATTCTGCACTCAGAGGAGTGAATCGTTGATCCTAAGGTGTATTCCTCCAGGAAGACTTCATGTCCGGATGTATTCTAGATTTTCTCGTTGCTGAGGAAGTCATTCAGGGCACAGCAGTCCTTGGGGGGATGAGTGAGGCAGAGAGCTGAACCTGGTTTTTCTTATTTGTCCCCTGCTGGCACAATCCTTTTCCTTGGGAGCTACATAGGAAGGGAGAAAGGTGTGCTGCTGGCTTAAAAGGACAGAGGCAAGAGGCTTGGAGATGTGAACAGAAGTTCTTGATTCATGTGATAATATTCCGGGGTGGAGAATAAGTCCCTGACAGGAAGTTTTCTTCCTCTGGGCCGGCTGCCTCAACTTTCCCGGCTCCTCCCTTTGAGGCCTCTCTAAGCCGGCCCAGCCCACCCCCTGGGCCAAGCCCAGCAAGGGCAAGAAGCATGGGTAAGTGGAGTGGGAAGTTCTAGAACCAGTTTTGTCTCCTGCATCCATTTGCCTCTGGGTGGGGCAGGTAGGGGGGTGATCACCAGAGATGAGTCAGCTGTAGTCATTGTCCCTGACTCCACCCCTTCTCTCCTGTGAGGAAAACAGTGTGGACACTGAAAAAGCCATAAAATGTTGGAGAATATTTCTGGGGACCCATAAATCCATAGTGTTGCAGCCTTTTTGTTCTGGCATGTTGGCCTGGTCCTTGACTGGGATTCTGCCTCAGTTTCCCTACCCAGTTTTCCAGTTGCTCGTGAACATAGCTTCAGACTTTGCCTATTACCTTCCTCCTAGCTGCACAAGTCAAGCTTCTGCCAAGGCCACACCAAGTTCCCCGCCCGTCCTTGGATCCCAAACCTGGGACTGCCTGACTTCCTGTCCAGGATGTTCCATTTGAGCTGGTCAGTGTATCCTAGACACACCTGCCAAGCATCCTCCCCGCCTCCACCAGCCCAGCGTTCCCCCAGCCTGAGTCTACCGACTACAGTAATTATATTCCGAGTCTTTGTCAAAGAGACAGCCTGAGGAAGAAGCGTAGGCTCTAGAATCAGACACTCTGGGCTAGGATTCTGGGACTGTTATCACTTACTTGTGTGGCCTTGAGCTGGTCACCTCCCCTCTCTGAGTCTCAGTTTACACATGTATCAAAAAGGTTAATGATCCTCTACCTTGGAGATGAGAGGATTTAACGAGATGATCTATCCATAGTACTTACTTAGCACGTTGTAGAAGCTTGAGAAATGGCCGCCCACTGCCCCTTCTCCACACACCACTGTACAAGGAAAAGGAGTTCTGTATCATCATTACTCTTCAACTATTTAAGTCATCCCTTGCTCCTCAGCTTTTCATAAGCCTATTATCAGATCAAGATAGCAGCATGTGCTGGGGGCTGTCTGGGAACAGGAAATTGCGCTGGAGTAGCCAGTCACTGAAGACAGAGACCAGGCAGAGGCAGCAAAACAGTGGTGGACCATGCAACCCTGGAGGCGGACTGCTTGGGTTCACATCTTAGCCTTAACTCTGTTGAGCTATGGGCAAACTACGGTATTTCCTGTAGCCGCAGTTTCTCCACTTGGCACATGAGAGGCAAAATAGCATATACCGCCTAGAATTGTTTTGAGGATTAAATGAAATAATCTGTGTCGAGTGCATAACATGGGACTTGCCACAAAATAAGCACTCAAAACACCTTTGATACATAGGTCATTTCCAAGTTTTTGCTACTTTATTTTTTTTCTTCTGTATATAGTTTAATTAGAATATTGCTCCATGAGATGAATTATTGCCTCCTAAAATATTTTGCAAAATTGCTTTTAAAGGGGTGGTCCCAGTTACAATGTCACCATCAAATTGTGTACATATTGGTTTTGTCATATCTATTTGTGTATGTGTGAGAGGAAGATCGGCCCTGAGCTAACATCTGCCAATCCTCCTCTTTTTTTGCTGAGGGAGACTGGCGCTGGGCTAACATCCATACCCATCTTCCTCCACTTTATATGGGACGCCGCCACAGCATGGCCTGACAAGCGGTGCGTCGGTGCGCGCTCATGATCCCCCGGCGAACCCCGGGCTGCCGCAACGGAGCGCACGCACTTAACTGCTTGCACCACCGGGCCGCCCCGGTTTTGTCGTATCTTGGCCAGCACTGACCATTATAACTATTTTAAGTTTTTACTAATATATAAGATGCTTCATAGTTGACTCAGTTTTTGTCCCTTTAACAGCAAATGTGACCCAGATGTGCCAATAAGTAAAAGTTTATCAGAACTGGAGAGGGATAATTTCTTTCAAGAGGGAACTCAGGAAAAAAAATATACACACACTTTGTAAATATCTTGAAAACTGAGGATGTTGTTCTTGTCAACTACTGCCACTTCTCTTTTCTGAGACATCCATATCTATACATCTTGTTTAGCTCCCTTGGCTTTGGCACTCGTAGGTCTGGAATGTGGAAGTGTCCCAAATGATGATGACGATTTAACAGCTCGAGGCAAACTTTCGATGAAACTTTGGATCAATTTCTATGCCCCTTTGAACATGCATTTTATCATGACAACTTTCCAATTCAGAGGAGAAACTTAAATTTCTCTAGAAAATTATTGAAGATGATGAGCCTCAGTTTCTCCATCTGTAAAATGAGAGGGGAGGATTGGGATGAATGAATCCCCAAAGGGCCCTACATTTGAAAGGGAGCAGCTTCAAAGGGTCTGCAAAGACCTGAAAGGACTTGGTTGGCAAAATATGTCTTGGGAGGAGAAGGAATTAAGCCAAGGCTAAGCAGCATCGTGATTCTCAATGTCCTGCTTGTTCATCCCAGGAAACTATAGGACGACAGGGAGTTAAGAAGCCAAGATTCACTGTCACAGATTCACTGTCCTCCACCCCCAATCACATCCTTAGAGATACTGAGATGGACTCTGAGTTTCCCACTCTTCTGGGTCTGGGAGTTCAAGCCAATTTCATTTAACATCTCAGTAATTCTTGAGAAATTATTGTTTAAGTTTAAATTCTTGAGAAATTAAATAAACAAGAATTGAACTTCTCAAGAATTACTGAGAAGTTAGTACTGAGAATTTCTCCATCTAGGAAGCCAGTTTCTTTTTCTCCTTCATTGAATTTCTCATTTCCAATACTTTGCATTCTTCTTCTTTGGCATTTTTATTTGTTACTGTCTGTCTCTCTTGCTAGAATATTAACTCCATGAAGGCAGGGAATATATCTGTCTCATTCATTGTTGTATCTTCAGTTTCTGGAATATGCTAGGTGTTCAAGAAATATTAACGGAGTGAAAGGTGACCTTGTGGGCTGGAGATGTGGGGGACATCCATGCTGCCAACTTTTGGGTTACGTATATTCATTTTCTTTATAAAAACGGTCCTGTACCATACGTAATTGGTAGAGATAGGATTTGAAAACAGGCAGGCTGACTCCAGAGTCCCTGTGCTTAACCATGACACTTTGTGGCTGTGCAAAAGGAAGGCTGCATAGCCATTAAATCCATGCAGCGAAAGAATATGTATTGACATGGGAAAATATTCACAATTCGTTGATAAGTGAATAAATCAGGCTTCAATATACAGCACTTACCTCACAGGGTTATTGGGAGGATTAAATGAGTTAATGCCTGTAAAGAATATAGAACAGTGTCTAGCACAAGGAAAGTTCTTGATAAGTGTTGCCAAAGTAGTTGGTGAGCCATCTCTCATCTTCAAGATTTCTTAGGGAGAAGTCAGTCCCTGGGCCACAGTGTGGAGAGGCACCCTGTCATTAAAGAACTGCCTCCCTGGGCTTGAAATAATGTATGCTACGCCTCTCCACCTCTCTCCCTTCCCATCCTGGGGTGGTAAGATGGTGGGAACAACAGTACAGACAACAGCTGTCTCCAAAGTTATGTCTTCATCAAATCCTCTCTCCTTTCCACATTCTGACCACATTTTAATAACTTTGATTTGGCTGAGGGGTCCAAAAGTGGTAAAACTGGTTCTACACCTGTCCTTTGTAACTTCTACATAGGAGGTGGCCTCACATTCGCTTTGGGATATGATATCCATGTACTGGCATCTGTGGAAACAGAGGCAGGGAAAGGCCCCCTTTCAGCATCCTATTACATGGCTGCTCTTATTGCCTTGGGTTCTGTGAGACCCTTGGGTTCTCATAATAAATTCTTCCTTTTCACTAGCTTTAGTGTGTTTCTTCTACTTACAACCAAGTGATTTCTGACCAAGATACAGGTCCTAATACTGACCTGACACTGTTGGGGTGTTCCTCCTAAAGTGGGCAGGAGTAAGAAGCATCGGAGCAGAGAGTCTAAGTCAAAGTCCCCCACAAGTTCAAAGGCCTAAAATGGGGCAAAAAATGGAAGAGAGAGTTAAGGGCCAGGGCCAGGGCCCCAGAGCCAGACTGCAATTGAAGAGGAGAATTTTGAAATCAAAGTGGGGGGGCATCCTGGATAATGGCCCACTTCTGCTTTGCACCATTTTGCTTTGTGGACGCCACAGCCTGTAATGTGCAGCTGGCTTAAAGGAAAAAGGTCAGGGAGCGGGGCCACCAATATCTCCAGGCCTCTGGCCTTTGGTTTTTGTTGAATTGGTTTTGGAGTGGGATTATAAAGCCGGAAGATTTGATGCTTGGTATCAGCTACCGATGGGTTTGCTCAAAATGTTGCCAATTAGCCCTGCCATTAGCCATGTGTGAGCACATCTGGGAGCACAAAGGTGCAGAGTTACAGGCAAAGGAGTGCCCTCCTAGCATGTCCCAGGCAACTTTATGCCTTTAAGGGAAGGACAGCTGCAGGAGGAGGAGCTGCAGACAAAACACGTCAGGGAAGACAAGGCACTCATCCAGCATCCAGCGTTCCGGACATTCCTCTGGCTTCCCTCTGCTGTGGATTCCTGACTCCCACTTCTTGATTATTCCCAGTTCCTGGGCTGTGTCCTTTACAGGTTAGGCTTTTTCTTTTCTTTTTTTTTTTTTTTTAAAGATTTTATTTATTTATTTTCCCCCCAAAGCCCCAGTAGATTGTTGTATGTCATAGCCCCACACCCTTCTAGTTGCTGTATGTGGGACACGGCCTCAGCATGGCCGGAGAAGCGGTGCGTTGGTGTGCGCCCGGGATCCGAACCCGGGCCGCCAGCAGCGGAGGGCGCGCACTTAACCACTAAGCCACGGGGCCGGCCCCTCCTTTACAGGTTAGGCTTTTTCTAACCACATCCTCCTTCCCCCTTCACCTGCTGGCCAGTCTCACATGAGGAAAGGGTCACTGGTTCTTGCCAGTCTTTGCCTTTCCAGCCTCGAGTGGCTTCCTTGAACTCCTGAGCCCACTCTGAAAGGCCTACTGGACTCTACTTACAGGTGCTATCTGGCCAGGGCACCCCGTGCCTTCATCTATTCTCATAACTCTTAGTGAGGCAGGATAGCAGAATGGTTAAAAGCATGGGACCTGGAACCAGATTGCTGAAGTTCAAATGCTGGCTCCTCCTGTTACAAGCTGGATAACTCTGGGCAAGCTATTCAACCTGCTGGGTCTCAGTTTCCTCTTCTGTAAAATGGGGATGGGAATAACCTAGGGTGGTGGAGAGGATTAGACTGAGTTAATATATGTAAAGCCAGAGGTACTAACCTAATCACAATGAGTGAGATGGACAGTCCTGTACAACAAGAAATCATCTCACCCGAAGTGCCATTAGTGCTCCTAGTTGAGAAACACTGGCTAAGAGCATGGAGCCCAAATGCCTGGGCTGTATCACAGATCTGCCACTTACTAGCTTTGTGACCCTTGACACTGAATATTTCTGTCTCAGTTTTCTCATCTGTAAAACAGGTGCAATGATATGATCTGTAAAATAAGAACAATGATAGCTTACCTCATAGGGTTGACCTGAGGCTTAAATGAAGTAATATACACATTTTATTTTTTTATTTTTATTTTTGCTGAGGAAGATTTGCCCTGAGCTAACATCTGTGCCAATCTTCCTCTATTTTTTAGTACATGGGCCGCCAGCACAGCATGGCTGCTAACAGAGCAGTGTAGGTCCACACCTGGGAACCAAACCCAGGCCACTGAAGCGGAGCGCACTGAACTTAACCACTAGGCCATGGGGCTGGCCCCATATACATTTTATTTTATGAATTTTATAAAGTATATTATTTATTCATATTTATTTTAAATGTATTTTAGGACAAGATCTGGCACATAATAAGCTATACATTTTAGTAACTCTTACTATTACTTGTTCCCCTTATCTGATGTTGTAGGCATAACTGGAGGTGGCATATGATATATTATAAGCATTTTCCCCACATCGTAAAATAAATCCTCTTTGACTACTTCTTTTGAAAGTTATCTGGAAGAAAAGTTTCCCTCAGGAAGTTGTTAATTCCTATGTGTGTTACTCACAAGACAAAACACTTTCCTTAGGACAGGGAAAATGAAACCGGTAATGTCCTAGTTAGTGGTGAATTAGACCAGCCTGCAGAGCTAAGTTGTTTGAGTCACGGATGGTTCAATTGCAAATAACAGAATCCGTCTCACACACTAGCCTAAGCAAGTAAGACATCTTGGGAGAGGAAAGAGAGGGAAATCTGGATGAACTCAGTGGCAAGAAGTAGACAGGTCTCATGAGGAACTAGAACCAGGAACTGGAAACTTTTCAAAATAGATCCAGACTCCCACTCTTCCTCACCACTCCCACCACCACCACCCTAGTCCCAGCTGTCATCATCTCTCGCCCGGACTGTTGCAACATTCCCTCTGCTTCTCCTCTTGTCCCCCTACAATCCATTCTTCACACAGCAGCTAGAGTGATCTTTTTAAAATGTAATAATATTGTGTGCACAGACTTTTCAGTGGTTTCCCATTGTACCTGAGGGCAGGAATGTGTCCCTCTTGTTCACTGCTGTATCTCTGGGCATGGCACATAGTCGTGCTCAATAAATTTGTTGAATGGAAATGCACCAGGATTCACTCCTCTCTCCTTCTCCCTCTGAGGCTACGGGGTTTCTTGTCATGCTTTGTGCTTCTCTTCCATGGCTCCTCTCTGGCTTCTTGGCACCCGCATTCAACGGGGCACAAAAGGGCTGCCCCAGCCTGGAGCTGTGTCACCTCCTAGCTTCAGCATCACTTGCTAACACGTCTCAGAGTCCTAATTCCAAGTTTCCAGGAGAGAGAAGTTGACTGGTCCGGCCTGGGTGAGGGGTCCACCCCTGCCCACTCTGTGATGGCTGGGGACCGCTGAAACTCACTCCTGTGGGAAAGTCATCTTCAGAGAAGAGGAGCATGGGCTGGCAGACCACCCCCAGCCTGTGCACCACTTTGAAAGGAGGGTTCAGGTGTGGAATCTTCAGTCCTCAGGGAGTCCAGTCCTAGGTTTGGCTGGGCAGTTACCCCTTGTCAAGAAGATCCCAAATAGAGTCTAGGATATGAAATGGATATAATAAACTAGCTACTATTTTTATTGAACTATTGAACCACGTGCCATGCATAGTTCTAAGAACTATATAAGTATTAACTCAATCTTCCTAACAATGCTATGAAGTTGGTGCCATTAAATAGATAAAGTAGGTGCCATTAAACAGATGAGGAAGTGGAGGCACAGAGAGATTGTCAGTGATAGAACCAGAATTCTAACCAAGCGTTCCAACCCCAGGCTGCACCTGTTCCTTAACTACCTAAAGAAGATACGGATATAACTCCCTCTTATGAGGAGGAAAATGAGGTTCAGAGAGAGAAAGTAAAAAAATGTACCCAAGGTCATCTGGCTATAAAGTAGCCAAGCCTTGATTGCAACAGCTCTATAGCCCTTAGACCAAACTTTCCCCATCACATAGCCCACTACAATTTTTTTTAAAAACAGCTTTATTGAGATATAGTTCATATAGTACACAATTCACCTATTAAAAGCATACCATTCAATGGTGTCTAGTATAGTCACGGATAGATACAATCATCATCACAGTTAATTTATCCACAATAATTTTATGGATAACTCCATCCCCAAGAGGGGAAGTGATTAGGCAAAAGTCACACAGAGAGTAGCTGCTAGAACCCAGGCCACTGTCCCAATCACTGTGAGAATGCTTCTGGAAAACCCCCATGAAAATAACTGTGTGTGTCAGAAAAATGATGGCTTGATGTGGTGCAATGGCATGGGACAGAGCTGGGAGGAGGCAGCAGCTGGCAGGACAAGAAAGTCCCCATCCCACGGAGACCATGACTGTCCAAAGCTGTAACTCTGGCCTTCAGGACCTCCCCTGCCTACCCAGACAACCTCTTTTCTTGCTTCTTTCTTTTACTCCTTTGACAAACACCAACAGTTCTTTAAGCTTCAGTTCAAATATCTCCTTTACCAGGAAGGCTTCCCTGATTCCTACTCTTGGGCTGGGCTCAGTGCTCCGCTATGGTGCCTGCTGGATGTCTTTCTCTATCACAATAGTACAGCTTCTCTCTGTCTTGGTCCCTCTGCCTTTGCTCAGTCCCCTCTGTGCTAAGTGCATGGACTTTGGAACTAAAAAGGCATGGATTTAAAGCCAGGCTCTGCCATGTCCTAGCTCTGGGAGCTTGGGAATGTGCATAGTAGGCCCTCCAAAAATTCCAGTTCCTTTTACTTTTTCCTTCTGATTTCTTGGAAGGTGCCTATTAAGCCTCAGTTTGCATTGGAATCCTGGTGTCCTCAGGTCCTACAGCCTTCTGGGATGTGCAGACATATTTTCATTGCTCAGCCTGTCTTTTTATGGGAAATCATTCCTCATCCCCCAAATTCAGCTCAGTCCTTGTGGTTTGGGTGGTCCTGACCCCAAGTCTCAGGGGTGGGCAGAAGACCCAAAGCTGGCCCATCCAAGATCTACATCCTTTGTCCCCAGTGATTAGTCCAGAGCTAGGCCTGTGAGTTAATCAGAATCCCTTCATTAAATTTGTTATATGGACATTAGAAGAAAGAACATCCCTCTCTCTCTCATCATTGTGATTTACAAGGCATTGAAGGCTTGGCATGGCCAGTAGCCATCTTGCAGAGAGTGAAGCCAAGCAGAATCAAATAAACCTGAAAGATGGCAAGAAAGAGCTCTCTGATTGTCTTCCTGATCCACACATGCCAGAAGTCCTCTTGGACTTTTATTTCCTTAAGCTGGTCTAGGTTGGATTTCTGACATTTGCAACCAAAAGAATTCTAACCAATACACGGGTAACTTTAATATGCAAACAGGGTTGCTGGGTCTATGGTGGCCTGAAGACAAGCCAACAAGCTGTGGATAGCAGACCAATGAGAGGCAAAGAACTTGGGCCCTTGATGACACCATTAAGCTGTTGAATTAACCAACCCTGGAGCTCATCTAAATTAGGACTTCTTGTTACGTGAAACAATAAAATTTCCTTATTGGTTAAGTAAGTTTGAATTGGGTTTTTCATTACATGTAGCCAAAACCATCCTTAACTTGGTCTCCAGCCCTCTGCCCCTAATTCCTGTGATTTTGGCAAGGGATAGAGTGGAGGTGGGGTGACATATCCCTGGCTAGCCTAAGGAACAGTTTGCTTCTCACAGTTGCTCTTATTCCTTTGATGCTATTTTTTTCTCGCAGGCCCTCTCAGCCCCTTCCGGACACATTCCTGATTCCTTCATTCCTCCAAGTATTTCTAACACCTAGCAAGTTCTACTGATGTTTTGGGGAAACAGAGGGAGAAATTCAGCACAGTATAGGCATCAACTTAAAATTATCTATACGCCATCACTGTCCTAAAATTTCATGGGCCATTACTGGCAAGAGGAATTTCTTTCTAGCTATATCCCTCCTTGGGAATGATCTTGATACCATCTCCTCCAGCCTCTCTCCAGCTCCATTCTAGTTTCCAGCCATCTACTCCGAAACTTTTCTTACTCTATAATACAGAGTATAAACTTCAGGCTGAAGCTGACCCACTGAACACTCATTAAAATGTCCTTCGAAACAAAGGGCCAGTACACTTGAAAATGACACGGGTTTTTTCTTTAACAAAATTCAACTCTTAGGCTGGCCTCTGTTTCCCACCAGCTTTGGGGAAGCTAAAGAGAATACTATAACAGATAATTCTCCTCTGCCCCAAGCAAGCTTCCAGGAATTAAGGGATTTTTCCCCCCTTCTATCTATATACAATTAATAGTTGCCCCTGTGTAAATACATATTTTTTAATAACAATTTTATTTGAGATATAATTCACATATCACAAAACTCATCATTTTAAAGTGTACAATTCGGTGGTTTTTAGTATATTCATTCATGAGTTTGTGTAACCATTGCTACCATCTAATTTCAGGTCATTTTCATCACCCCAAAAAGAAACCCCGTACCTATTAGCAGTCACTTCCTCTTTCCCCTTCCCCCAGCCCCTGGCAACCACTAATCTTAACAACTGATTTTAAGAGAAAACATTCAGTGTTTCACCATTAAGTGGGTTGTTAGTTGTGGGTGTTTTGTAGATTGAGAAAGTTCCCTTCTATTCCTAGTTTGTTGAGTGTTGTTATCATAAAAGGGAGTTGGATTTTGTCAAATGTTTTTTATGCATCTCTTGAGATAATCATGAGGTTTTTGTCCTTTATCCTATTAATATGGTGTATTACATTGATTGCTGTGTAAATACTAACATGATGATTTTAACACACTCTGTGTTGCTATGCTAAATCATCATATTGGTTTACAAGCTCAGGTGGACCTCATTTTAAGAAAATTTGATAGATGACAATCTAGACTTACACGACTATAGGCACGCTTACTTAGGTTAACAAAGATTTTTCTTCTCTACGAAGTTTTTCTGAAGGAGAAAATTCACTGTGAGCATATAAAGGAAGATGCAAAAATGAGATGTTTAGGCTTTTTAGGAACTATCTGTTAGGGTCAGTCTCTCTGAGGCTGAGAAAAGTTACAGCATATACGATGACATTGTCCTGAGCAGTGGCCTAACTGGTCAAAATGGGCCCCAATGCGAAGTCTACAGCCTCCTCAGGCTTCTTAAGGCACCAAAGCAGCTGCCTAATTGATCCCCAACCTCCAAGGGGCAGGAGTCTCCTCTCTTGGGCAGGAAAATAGAATGAGGTTTGAATAGAGATAATGGACCACAGGAGTCCACCTTCTCCTTCCTTTTTTTCCCCTTCTTTTTAAAATTCTCTCTTCTGGAACTTTCTGCCTTGAGCAGAGAAGTTGCTGCAGCAGATCTCGCTCCAGATGGAGAGAGTTGTGCGTTCAGCTTGGCCGGTTACCACTTTGAGGACATCCATTTTTGTGTGTCCAGCATTGCTTCCTTTGGGGAACTTCCCTCCCACTCCCACCCCGTATTGATACTCACAGGGCTGCCAATCACAGGACTCTACCTCTCTGACCACAGGAGTGACTCAATTCTGAGTCAACTTGACTTTCTCAGGGCTTTGGAACCTTGAGTGGAGACATGTGGGGATGGAAGGTAGTTGGAGCTGTGTCATTGGACCTGTTTACCTAGAGCAGTGATTCTCATATGGGGTCCCTGGACCAGCTCAGCATCTGGGAACTTGTTAGAAATATAAATTCCAGGGCCCCACCTGACATTTACTGAATCAGAAATTTTGGGGGTAGACCCCAGCAATCTGTGTTTTAACAAGCCCTCCAAATGGTTCTGCCCTAGAGAAACTAGAAGTTTCTGCTAGTGGGATTCCCAGAGCTTACCTGGGTCTTGTCTTTTCCCGTCACTTGGCTGTTGAGATCTTCCTTAGATTCTTTGATCTCCTCAATGTCCTTCTGAGAAATTTCTTTTTGTTTTTTTTTTTTTATTTGAGAGAGTCCGAGTTGCTTTCTGTTGCTTTCAACCTAAAGAGCCGGATTGACGCCCTTTCACCTAATCCATAGCTGCACAGACCCTTCCTGAACCACGGGCCTCCCACACACAGACTGCGCTGGTTCAGCCTCACCTGGTCTTTGTGTTTAGCTTCAGCTGCAACCATATTAACTCCTTTCTAGACCAACGCATGGCTTCTGACCAAGCTCCATCAATGACCTGCCTGTTACTAGTTCAGTTGCCTCCCCCAGTGACACAGGCCTTTGTATCTTCCAAGACTTCTTCATAAAAACATCTTCTCCTATTCCTGCATTTATTTGACTCCTCTCTTTTCTCATCTTAGCTCCCAACCCCCTTTTTAACTATTAACAAGAACTATTAGCATAACAGTTTTTTTTCTCTGTTGGTAGGGAATAGAATTAGCTGTTTTTTTTTGCTGAGGAAGATTAGCCCTGAGCTAACATCTGTGCCAATCTTCCTCTATTTTTTTGTATGTGGGTCGCCGCCTCAGCATGGCTGAGGAGTGGTGTAGGTCTTCGCCCGCGATCTGAACCCGCGCACCTGGGTGGCCAAAGCAGAGCTGGTGGAGCTTTAAGCACTCGGCCATAGGGCTGGCCCCAGAATTAGCTGTTTTAATAAAGAGATTAAAAAATACAGGATACTTTTTTTAAAAAAAATCTCTTGCTTAATAGTTGCTGTTGTTTTATCTCTTTAAGCATATGAGTGGTTCCGAGTGAGTCCAGAGGTGAGTAAGTGTCTCTGCTCCAGGTAGTTATTTAAAGACCCAGGTTCCTTCTATCTTGTTGTGCTGCCATCTCCTAGGACACTCTTGACGCAAGCTCTTCACCACTACATCTACATTCCCAGCCTGAGGGAAAGGGGAAAAAGAGGAAGTAGAGGGCCAACGATTTCATTTTAAGAAATGATGTAGAAGAACTGATGCTCATATCAATTCTATTCACTTTCCAATGGTGAGTACTTGCATAGTCACACCCAGCTAGCTACAAGGAGGCTGGGAAATATGATCTCGAGCTGGGCCACCAAATGCCTGCTACATCCTGGGGTGAGAATTACTTTGTTACAAGAAAGAAGAAGAAAATAATGGATAATGGAGGACAACTAGCAATTTTTTTACACTTTCTAACCCTGAGTCTTATATGCACGTTTTAAAAGCTCAGATGCCTTCAGGGGCAAGCAGGTGATTAACTGAGTAAAGCAGTCTGAGGATAAGACTAGAGGAGTGAAATGACTGTGACTGTGACGGTGACAAAGTGGGCAGCACCATGTCCTGTCTAAAGGTGGCAACAAGCTAGTTACCTATCCAATGTCCCTTCTCTCTTCTTTGCTAACAGACTTCCAAGTTTGTTTGGGCGGTAGTGTAACTAGGGCATAAATCATGATTTTCTAGCAAATGAAATTTCTGTTTCTAGTGTCCCTCACCTCTCTGGGAGTGTCCATGTGACTCAGCCAATGAGAGAATTAGGGAAGTCTAGTGGGGGACTTCTGGGAAAGCTTTTGCTTTCCTAGTAAAGAGTCAGCCGTGACTGAAGCTGCCCCTTTCCTGTCCTTCCTGCTTTGGAGGTGAGTGTGATACCTGGCGCTGGGGCAGCCATATTATGACCATGGGGTGACAAGCATTAGGGGAACCCCAAAAGAACTGTGGTGATCTTGAGCAAGAGAGAACAAAGACCAGAGGCTGCCTTCCTCCAGATGTCTTGTTACATGAGAAAAACAAAAACCAAAAACATCTGTTTCCGCAATTTAAAATTGTTTAATCTCAATTGTTTAAGCAATTTAAAATTGGTTTACCTGAACCTCATGGCCATTCAAAACTGATTAAATTCTTCCAGACCTTTTCTATGTGTATATTTACTTTGTAAAAATATGAAATACATATACTTCTTTGTAACCTGCTTTCCAGATGTACAATAAATAATGTGCAGTATTCTATGATATTAAAATAATGTACAATATTGTAAGCATCTTTCCCTGTCATTTACTATTGTTCAATATTTTTCATTTTAATGACTGCAGAATATCCACTGCATGAGTGTAGCATAATGCATTTAATCACTCCTCTATCATTGGACATTCAGGTAGTTTACAGGTTAGTTGTTTTGTTTTTGAGGGGAGGTTTGCTATTACAAATGATGCCACAGAACATCCTTGCAACTAACTTGTAAACTTCTGAACATATCCTTGTAATACATTCCTGATTCTTTCTTTCTTTTTTTTTTTTTTGAGGAAGATTAGCCCTGAGCTAACATCCTTTGCCAATCCTCCTCTTTTTTTGCTGAGGAAGATTGGCCCTGGGCTAACACCCATGCCCATCTTCCTCTACTTTATATGGGACGCCGCCACAGCATGGCTTGACAAGTGGTGTGACAGTCCATGCCCGGGATCCAAACCTGCGAACCCTGGGCCGCTGAAGCAGAGCGTGTGAACTTAACAGCTATGCCACCCGGCCTGCCCCCCGATTATGTCTTTAATTTTCTAGAGATGAAATGATTGAGTAAAAAGTAATAAATAGCACATTCTCTTAAGCAAAATGATACATTTGCCTTTGGTTCCATTTCTGCTACCCTGAGTAACCGGTCATTTATTTATTCATTATCTATTCACTTAACAAGCCCAAGAGGCCCACCCTAAGCACTAAGGGGCACTAAGGTGAGTAAAATGTGGTCCCTGTCTTCAAGGAGCTCATAATGGAAAGGCAGAGACAGCAGGACAACGGGCAATGACAAGACGGAGTAGGAGGAGTGACAATTGTGGTAGGCAGCTTCTAACAGGTTTCCCAGTGATCCTTGCCTCTGGGTATTTATGCCCTTGTGCAGTTCCCTACTTGTGAGTATGGGCTGGACCTAAGTGAGCTGCTTCTCATGAATGGAATATGACAAGAGTGACGAGATGTCACTACTGTGATCTGGTTCAAAGGACTGTGACTTCCACCTTGCTAGCACGCTCTCTCTTGTCCTCTCATTTGCACGCTTTGAGGAAGCCAGCTGCCGTGCCTGCTTGATGGAGAGGCCTACATGGCAAGGAACTGAGGGAGGCCTCTGGCCAGCCGCTTCTGAGGAACTGAGGCCTCAGTCCAACAGCCTGTGAGGAACTGAATCCTGCCAACAATCATGTGAGCTAGGAAGTAGATCTTTTCCAGTTGAGCCTTGAGACGACCGAGGACACGGCCAAACCATGCCTGGATGCCTGATCCACAGAAACTGTGAGAGAATGAATGTGTATTGTTTTAAGCCACTATATTTTGGAGAAATATAGTGGTTACGCAGCAATAGAAAACTAATACACAAGTGGAGTGGTACGAATAAGCACAGTGGGCGGTAGGTGCACACACGATGGTGAGGCAGCAAACCACCATGGCGGGGAAGGGCTGCTTCTGGTAAGACTTCTGAGAGGAGGGCAGGCTGGCACTCCATTTTGCAGCCTAAGAAGGCATTAGTTGGGGGAAGAAGGGAGAGACAGCATTTCCAGGCAGAGTTTGCAGAACAATCAAGCTTTGTGACCATTTCTCTAACCTGCTACCAGCTCACTTCTTTTTTTTTTTTTAAAAGATTTTATTTATTTATTTTTCCCCCCAAAGCCCCAGTAGATAGTTGTGTGTCATAGCTGCACATCCTTCTAGTTGCTGTATGTAGGACGCGGCCTCAGCATGGCCGGAGAAGCGGTGCTTCGGTGCGAGCCCGGGATCCGAACCCGGGTCGCCAGCAGTGGAGCGCGCTCACTTAACCACCAAGCCACAGGGCCGGCCCAACCAGCTCACTTCTCACACCCTTGACTAGAGGCAAAATTTACTGTGAAATCAACAGAGCTTAAACTTCAGGGCCGCTCACCTGCGCATACCGCTTACAGAGCCCAGGAAGGCCCTAGCAGTTTTGTATAGATAATTTTACATTCTTTTTCTTCAAGAGATCCACACACTCCAGGCCCCTGTCTCAGCAGATCCGCCAAGACCCTTCCACTTCCCTGCCACTCACCCCTCCCAATCTACAGTATTGACTTACCAGCATATTTTTTGTATTTTATTTGGCTCTGTCTCTTTGAAAACTGTTTCTCAGCAGCCCAGCCTTCCCTTCCTGCCTTCGCTTCCTTAACCTAAACAGTCTAGGTTCTGTAGTCTTTCCTCACAGGCCCTACTCTCTAACTTTTTAATCATCTTTACTGCTGTTTTTGAAGTCTCTCAGTTTTCCCTTAGGTAGTGGTGCCCAGAATGGATGTGTTTTTCTCAGCAGCAAGTCTGGCTCCTGACCAAATGGCATCTGAGCAGGGCCACTTTGGGGCTGGCTGAGTCCTGAAAACAGCCTCTGTGCCCTGTGTCGCCCCACCCCCAACTTCAGAATGACTAAGATTGAGAGAAATAAAAGAAGAAGTGACTAGAGAGAAGGTAGAAGGGCCAATAGGGGAAGGGGAGCCCTGCTATTTCCTTAGGGATGGGACCTCTCTTTTAGGACGCTGGTGGCAGTATTTCAAGACAGTGATGATCTGTCAGAGGGAAGCAAACTGCCATTATCCACGGCTACTCAGCGCCAGACACGTGGTCTTTCCAGCGATTATCTCATGTAATCCTCACTACATCCCTGCAAGTTAAGAGCAAGACTTCCCATTTTATAGCTGCAGAAATTGGGGTTCAGAGATGAGTAGTGTGTGTGCCTCACAGCCAGCAAGTGCAGGGTCAGGCCCAGCTGACTTGAGAGCCCAGGCTCCAGCTCCACCTCACGACCCCCCATCCTTCATTGGTTATCTCGGGGGCATATCACCTACATTCAAGTTCTAGATGAAAATGGCTGGGCATTGCAGCAAAACTCCACCTGGAAATAAGTTTAGTAAGTGAAAAGTTCAGGCAGGCTAAATTCTTGTTTCTGGAATATCTGTGTAAATGAAGAAGACCCACCACTGAGCTGGGAGCCCTTCCAGGGCTGGAATTCATGTCTAGAGTGAAAAAAAAATGACAAGGGGTCTGGCCCAGTGGCCTAGTGGTTAAGTTCAACACATTCTGCTTTGGCGGCCTGGGTTCGGTTCCCCAGCGGGGACCTATACCACTTGTCGGTGGCCAAGCTGTGTTGGCGACCCACATAGAAAATAGGGAAGATTGGCACAGATGTTAGCTCAGGGCAAATCTTCCTCAAAAACGACAACAACAGGGGCCGGCCCTGTGGCTTAGCGGTTGGGTGCATGCGATTCGCTGCTGGCGGCCCGGGTTCAGATCCCGGGCACGCACCGATGCACTGCTTGTCTGGCCCTGCTGAGGCGGCATCCCACATACAGCAACTAGAAGGATGTATGTATGACATACAACTATCTACTGGGGCCTTGGGGAGAAAAAGGGAAAAAAAAGAAGGATTGGCAATAGATGTTAGCTCAGGGCCAGTCTTCCTCAGCAAAAAAAAAAAGAGGAAGATTGGTGTAGATGTTAGCTGGGGGCTGATCTTCCTCAAAACAACAACAACAACAACAAGAGAAGGCAGGAGATCTAGGCCCCAAACCAGAAGATGGGGTTGAGAGGCTGGACAGACTCTAGCATGGTGATAACAGTGAAAGTAATGAGAATAATAACTACAGTGTATTGAGTGCTTACGGAGGCCATGCACTGTGCTAGATGCTTCCTATAGGTTAGTGCACCTTATCCTCACAACAACCCTGCTAAAAAGGGAGGATTATCGTTCCTATTTTTAGGTTGGGAGCCTGAAGATGAAGAATCTTATACACAGGTAGGCAGTGGGGATATAGGGACTTGAACCTAGGTCTGTCTGGCCTCAAAGCCATTGCTTTTAATCATTAGGCTTTACTAAGTCAAGGAGTATGCGAGCGGGAGAAGTGTAGTTCCTGTGGATGAAGACAACACTGCGAAGCGAGTGTTAGCAAGTGCCATAACTTTGGAGGGTGTGGCATAGAGGTGGCTACGGCTCCCCTAGACCTAGTTCTCTCAGGCAGCAGAAGTGACTCAGGGGATCCTCGGAGCCAGCAGTTGAGCGCTGTGGAAGGTTTCTGCAAAGGAAGCTCTTGGGTCCAGAGTGGGTGGAGAGAAGCAGAGTTTCTCAGTATCCATTGACCTCTCTCCCGATTGGCTCAGGAACTTGATGGGGAGGGGCTTAGGCCTCAGGGATGCTGATAACGAAGCTGGAGCAGGAAGATGGAGCTTGCTCGCCCTCCTGGTGATACTGCCCCAGCGTGCTGGAGTCACACACCTGAGTTTGGAGCCTGTGGCTCCTCCTTCTGGGACCTCGGCTTAGTGATTTAATAACTTTGAGCCCCAGTTTTCTATAAAGTGGGGATAATCAGAGTATACATAGCCACATAATGGATAATAATTGTGCCGTTGGGAGAATTCAGTGAAGTGATGGATATAAAGGACGAACACAGTGCCTGGAATGGTGGGTGCCTGGTAAATGGCCACCATATTATTGCCAGATTCCATCCTCAGCAAAGGTGGTGATGCTTTTTCTATTTTCTGCATATTTTCACTGCCATTGCCAACTTTTGTAGGAAAGGGAGACTATATTCCAGGGACGGAGTAAATTGAATGCCTCTCTCACCTTTCATTTGTTCATTCTCTGAATGCTTTTTACTGGTTTTATGGTTCACAACTCATTTCACAACTGTAATTTGTCTCATGCCTAGAAGATTTTAACTGTCATATAAAAGCAATAGAGTTTTCAAACTAGGAATTTTCTCTATGCTCTTTTTCTAGGTCTTTTGTAGACAAAACATTGCATTAGCTATGATTCGTTGGTTCAAAACATCAGTGACCAATGCTGGTCTTACTGACAGCAACAACAATGAAAATATGTGATTGGAAAGATATGGGATAGCTCACTAAGAAAAAACTGAATGTCGAGCCTCAGAAAAAGGCCCCAGGGTAGCTCCAAGGATCTAGGGAGCAGGAGGTGAGGAACAGTCTCTCCAGGCACTATCAGATGTGCCTAGTGTTAATCTACCCAAGGTTAAATTCTTACAAGGGAGCTTTGATTGACCTCACGTGGGTTGTGCACTTACTCCCTTGTTCCAGGAAGGAGAGGGCACCTTGACTGAAATTCACAATGGGTGAGCATACACTGGGGGAGAGTGATGCCCGGAAGGTAAATGGAGGTTCTGTTATGGGAAGAGGGGTATGTATGCAGGGTGAGCACAAACAGCAGGTGTCCTCAACAAATACTGTTCTCTCTGTGTTGAAATATTGATTCAGGATTTTTCAAGTGTTCTCAAATATGCAGAATAGTTGAAAGAATAAAACAATGAACACTTATAGACCCTTTGTCAAAATTCAACAATTGCTAACATTTTGCTACATTCGCTCTAATGTCTCTCTGCATTTTTTTTATTTGGTGAACTATTCGACAGCTGCAGACAGCATGGCCTTTACACTTTAAATACTTCATGTACCTCCTGAAGATAACAACACTCTCCTACTAACTGCAATACCATTACCACATCTAAGAAAGTTAATAAATATTCCATAATACCTTCTAATAGCAAGTTCATGTTCAAATTTCCTCAATTGATACAAGAATGTATTTTATAGATTTTTTTTTTATCAAATCAGGATTGAATCAAAGGTCTCTCATTGCACTTGGTTGTTGGGTCTCTTTATTTTCTTTTAACCTAGAGCAATTCTCCTACATTTTTGGATTTTTCATGACATTGACAGTTTGGAGAGTCTGGGCTAGTTGTCTTGTAGAAAATTTTACATTGTTTTCTCTCTGTATTTTTTATAGTAATATTTTATTGTGGTAAAATATACATAACATAAAATTTGCCATTTTAACCATTTTTAAGTGTACAATTCAGTGACATTAAGTACATTGGCAATGTTTAACAACGATCACTACTATCTATTTCCAGAATTTTTTCATCCTCCCAAACAGAAACTTTGTACCAGTAAACAATAACTCCCCATTCCCTCTTCCCCCAGCTTCTGGTAATTTCTATTCTACTTTCTGTCTTTATGAATTTGCCAGTTCTAGGTACCTCATCAAGTGGAATCATACAGTATTTGTCCTTTCGGGTTTGGATTATTTCAGTCAGTGTAGTGTTTTCAAGGTTCATCCATGTTGTAGCATGTATTAGAATTTCATTCTCTGCATTGCTTTTTAAAGTTAATCTGTTAGAGTCTTATATTTATTTTCTTCTAACTTTTTTTTTTTTTTTTGCTGAGGAAGATTCACCCTGAGCTAACACCCATTGCCAATTCTCCTGTTTTTTTTGATTGAGGAAGATTAGCCCTGAGCTAACACCTGTGCCAATCTTCCTCTATTCTTTTGAATACACCACCACAGCATGGCTGGTGAGTGGAGTAGGTCTGCGCCCGGGATCCAAACCCGGGAACCCAGGCTGCCGAATTGGAGCACACAGAACTTCAACCACTCAGCCATGGGGCCAGGCCCTAAGTACCTTTTTTCGCATGAGGAGATGTATTACCAAATTTAAGAGGATCTTCCCAGACTTTTATACTGGTCAAGTGAATTAGATCTAGATCAATGAGATCATAGATAGTGGGTTAATTTATCACCAAACTGGAATAAAATTAACCTTCTATAACAAACATAGTTTACAGCTTTAAATGAATAACCACTGTTTTCTATAAAAAACATTCTTTCAAAAATGTAGTTTCCTATAATAAAAATTATTAGCCTCAGAGTTATAAGTAAATACTCCTTGGAATTATCAAAACAAACATTCTAATATTATAGAAAAGCTCTTTGTATTTTTAATTAAAAGACCGTCTATTTTTATAACGACATGATTCAGAATTCATTTAGATCTAAAATTTTATGGTAACTCCTATATAAAAATTCACTAACCTTCTTCCTTATCTGTCCAACAAAGAAGAATGGATAATCCAGTGTTGGGCATTCCCTAAAGCACTTGGATTAACAGCTTGTCGTATTCTCAAATTTCATAATAAAGATCAGGACTTTAGGGTTTATTATATATATTTTTCTCTATCTCTAAACTTGTAGAAGCTTCATAGCATAGATTCTACATCTTCATTCTTTTCTGATTTTGAGTCACTTATATAGGTATGTATCTGGCATAATTCTAAGCACTTTACACATATTTAATCCTCATACAACTCTATGAGATAGGGCTTTTTCTCTTCTCCTCCTCCTCCAACTCTTCCTCCTTCCTTTTTTTTTTTTTTTGTTGTTGTTGAGATAAGTGCTTTTTAAAATCTCCATTTTATAGATGAGAAAATTGAGGTACTGAGAGATTACTTGACCTGCCCAGTGTCACACAACTCTCAGTGGGAAAGCTAGAATTCAAACAGACACACTCTCTCTCCAGGGCTCTTGTTCTTAATCTCTATACATTCTCCCTATAGGAAAATTATTAAAAAAATTAAACTTGACAGATACCTATAACATAGAAATGAATAGTTTCCTTAATCCTATCCACAAGAAATATCCATTACTAACAGTTTATGTTTTAATTTTAAATCTAATTACAGAGTACACAGGTAATAGCATTCTTGGGGGAAGATACAGCCATAATTAAAAGCAAATATTAATTCCATTAACAGGAAACTTCCAAGAGGCTTCAGTTTGACCCAGCTCAAGCTCTGGAATTGGACAGGGATAAGGAATGGGGATGGCTCAGCTTAGCTGTGGGCAGCAGGCAATGATTCCTACAGCAAGGGGCTGCCTGAACAGAAGGGGAACCAAGAGTGGAAACAGGAGGCCAAAGTGGGTCAGACTAACGCTAAATAGGGTGAAAGCAGGGGCAGAAACCAGGTATCCCAGACGAGTCCCGCCAGAAACTATGATCCAGCACCAGTAAGGCGAGGGGCTGGTCTGTGGTCTCGTGTTGCCCAGGAGGACAGTTCACAGTTATGTGGAATCCCAAGGCTGTGCTAAGACAGCTGCTACTGGACATCTGTGCAAGGAGATACTGTCTCAAGTGTGTTAATCAAAATAGAAAGGCATCCTAGTAGAAGAGTGTTGGATATGGCAGGAGTATGACCATGAGTGGGAATCAGGCATCCAGAAATGATTCAAGTGGGGGCCATTGTAGACAGTACAAGAATGGGTATACACAATGGCCTGTCAGTGGTTCTCAAATGTTTTGATCTCAGGATCCCTTAACATTCTTAAAAATTGTTGAGAACTCAGAGTGATGTCAGCACCATGGCAGAGTGAGCTTGCCCCACTGAACTCTCCCCCTCTAAGACACAACAAAAAGGACATTCATATTCCAACAGAAGCTATTCACACAACACAGGGGATGTCTGAGGCACCCAGGCAGCTGTACACCTGAGGACTGAGGTGCTGGAATCCCCAGAGTAAGTGGAAGGAGGTAAGAGGAGCTCCCTTCCTTCCCCAAGGACTGTGACCCGGACACTGAGACCACGCAGCTCTCAGAGGAGGGGGAGGGGCAGCTCGCCACATGAAAACTGGTGCTCTCCAAGATCACTCACAGCCCATGGGGATTCCCCTATGGAGGGAGCGGAACTGTTGCAAGGGTAGTTTTAACAAGCTAGCCCCTCAGGGGAGCAGAGAGTGACAGTGAGGCGAGGAACCTCTGAGATCAGGGAGGCGAAAGTAAGCGCCCCTCCCCCACCTGGCCCACCCAACTGGTGCTTCAGCACAGCCGTGCTTCAGCTCAGCCCCGTCCCCAGAGGCAGCAGCCCCCAGGCTCCTGGGCCCCACCAGCAGGGGCAGCATGACTGCGCCCCACCCCCACAGGGAGTGGCCCCCAGGTGCCCGGGCCCACCCAGCAGAGGGGCGAGCCTGCACTCCTGCCCCAGAGGCAGTGGCAGCTCAGGCCCCACCACACCACAGCGCCAGCTGCTCCAGCTGGACCAAGCCATGGCCCCAGCTTCCCTGGCTCCACTGTGCCACGGCCCCAGCTCCTTCAGCTGGACCGTGCCCACCCCCAACTCCTTCGGATTGATCACTCCACCTCCCCCTGGCTCCAGCTGCTTCAGCTTGCCCTGGGCTCCAGCTGACTTGGCGCCAGCAACTTCAGCCCACCGCACTCCAGTTCCAGCTTCTTTAGCCCAGCAGTGCTCCAGCTCCCCCTTCTTTGGCCCAGCGCACTCCAGTTCCAGCTTCTTTAGCCCAGCAGTGCTCCAGATCCTCCTCCTTCAGCTCAGCACACTCCAATTCCAGCTTCTTTGGCCCAGTGCACTCAAGTTCCAGCTTCTTTGGCCCAGCGGTGCTCCAGCTCTTCCTTCTTCGGCCCAGCGCACTCCAGTTCCAGCTTCTTCAGCCCAGAGGTGCTCCAGTTCCTGCTTCTTTGGCCCAGTGGCACTTCTGCTGCAGCTGCTTCAATGCACCTGCACCCAATCCCCAGCTGCTTCGGTCTAGCTGCGCTTCAGTCTCAGCTGTTCCCACACTCCAGCTCCAGCTGTTCCCACACTTCCCCCCCAGCAGCCTCCACTCAGCCACGCCTCAGATCAGCCAGGGGCCTACAAGAGTGCCTGCGGATTGAGGAGGGCCAGAATATACAGCCCTTGACCGCCACCCAGTGGCAGCAAGAGGAAACTGCAACCATATATTTTCACTATAAGGAAAAGTAAGCCAACACCAACAGGCACCATGCAAAAATATGTTAAATCTCTAGACCAAAAGGAAAATGACAAGCAGCCAGAAGTCAACCCGGAAAGCACAGAAATGTATAACCTTAATGACAGAGAATTCAAAATAGCCATCATAAAAAGCTTAATGAAATACAAAAAGACACAGACAGACAATTCAATGAAATCAGGAGTTCCTTCACAAAAGAGATTGAAACTATTAAAAAAAAACAATCAGAAATCTTAGAGATGAAAAATACAATAGAGGAGATAAAGACAAATCTGGAATCCTTAAGCATCAGAGCTGACAATATGGAGGAAAGAATTAGCAATATTGAGGACAGCAAGGCAAAAGTGCTCCAGATGGAGAAGGAAAGAGAACTAAGACTAAAAAGAAATGAAGAAACTGGCTGAGAAATATCTGACTCAATTAGGAAATCCAACACAAAAATTATAGGTATTCCAGAGGGAGAAGAGAGGGAAAAAGGAGCAGAGAACTTGTTCAAAGAAATAATATCTGAGAACTTCCCAAACCGGGAAGGAACTGGAAATACAAGTGAATGAAATAAATAGATCTCCTAAATATATCAACATGAAAAGACCCTCTCCAAGGCATATAGTAGTAAAGCTGGCAAAAGTCAATTACAAAGAAAAAATATTAAGGGCAGCTAGACCAAAAAAAAAATAACATACAGAGGATTTCTTATCAGGCTTTCAGCTGATTTCTCGACAGAAACCTTACAGGCTAGGAGAGAGTGGAACGATATATTCAAAATTCTGAAAGACAAAAACTTTCAGCCAAGAATACTCTACCCAGCAAAAATATCCTTCAGATATGATGGAGAAATAATAACTATCCCAGATAAGCAAAAGCTAAGGGAGTTCATTGCCACAAGACTCCCACTACAAGAAGTGCTCAAGAAGGCCCTCATCCCTGAGGAAAAAAAGAGACAGGGGATACAAAGTTTTCAACAAGGAGGAACATAGGTCGACAAAACCAGAAAAATTGCAGTTCTCTATCAAAATAGATTAGCAAACACTTAATTATAAAACCAAAGATCAAGGGAAGGTAAGCACCATGCATAAATATAACCTCATCATGTTAAACATGAAGTCACAACACAAGAAGGAATAAGATGTGACAACAATAACTTAGAAGGGGAAGAGGAAAGGGATCGAATTGACTTAGTCTAAGGGAATAAGAGGCCATCTAAAAACGGACTATCACATCCACGAGATTTTTTATACAAACCTCATGGTAACCACTAACCAAATAATCAGAACAGAATCCCACACAATAAAGAAAGAGAAAACTAAGAGAATCCCCATACAGAACTACCAAACTGAATTGGTAGTCTGAAACACACGGGACAAGAAACAAAAGAACCGGAAAAAGAGTGATAAAATAACAACAACAAGCTCCCATATATCAATAATTACCCTAAATGTACATGGACTGAACTCTCCAGTCAAAAGACGCAGAGTGGTGGGATGGATTAAAAAACAAGGCCCAACAATATGCTGCCTCCAGGAAACACATCTCAGCTCTAAAGACAAACACAGGCTCAGAGTGAAAGGATGGAAGACAATACTCCAAGCTAATGGCAAACAAAAGAAAGCAGGTGTTGCCATACTTACAGGAGACAAAGTTGACTTCAAGATAAAACAGGTAATGAGAGACAAAGAGGGGCAATATATAATGATAAAAGGGACACTCCACCAAGAAGACATATCACTTTTAAATATATATTCACCCAATACAGGAGCATCAAGGTACATAAAGCAACTACTAACAAACCTAAAAGGAGATATTAACAACAACACAATAATAGTAGGGGATCTTAACACCCCACTCTCATCAATGGACAGATCATCCAGACAGAAAATAAATACGGAAATAATGGACCTAAACAAAAAACTAGATGAGATGGACTTAATAGACATACATATACAGAGCACTCCAGCCAAACACAGCAGATTACACATTCTTGTCAAGCGCGCATGGAACATTCTCAAGAATAGACCACATGTTGGGAAACAAGGCATGCTTATATAAATTTAAGAAGATTGAAATCATAACAAGCATCTTTTCAGACCATAATGCCATGAAGTTAGAAATCAACTACAAGGAGAAAACCAGGAAAGTGACAAAGCTGTGGAGACTCAACAACATGGTAGTAAACAACCAATGGATCATTGATGAAATTAAAGGAGAAATCAAAGCATATCAAGCATATCTGGAGACAAATGAAAATGAAAATACACTGTACCAACTCATATGGGATGCAGCAAAAGTGGTCCTGAGAGGGAAACTCATAGCAATACAGGCCACCTTAACAAACAAGAAAAAGCCCAAATAAGCAACCTCAAACTACACCTAACAGAATTAGAAAAAGAAGAGCAAACAAAGCCTAAAGTCAGCAGAATGAGGGAAATAATAAAAATCAGAGCAGAAATAAACGAAATTGAAATAAAGAAAACAGTAGAAAGGATCAATGAAACAAAGAGCTGGTTCTTTGAGAAGATAAACAAAATTGACAAACCTTTAGCCAAACTCACCAAGAAAAAAAGAGAGAAGGCTCAAATAAATAAAATTAGAAATGAAAAAGGAGAAATTACAACAGATACCACAGAAATACAAAAGATTATAAGAGAATACTATGAAAAACTATATGCCAACAAATTGGACAATCTAGAAGAAATGGATAAATTCCTAGACTCATAAAACCTCTCAAAACTGAATCAAGAAGAAATAGAGAACCTGAATAGACCAATCACAAGTAAAGAGATTGAAACAGTAATCAAAAACCTCCCAAAAAATAAAAGTCCAGGACCCGATGGCTTCTCTGGAGAATTTTACCAAACATTCAAAGAAGACTTAATACCTATCCTTCTCAAATTATTTCAAAAAAGAGAGGAATATGGAACACTTCCCAACACATTCTACAAGGCCAACATCACCCTGATACCAAAGCCAGGCAAAGACAATACTAAGAAGGAAAACTACAGACCAATATCCCTGATGAACATAGATGCAAAAATCCTCAACAAAATATTGGCAAACTGAATACAGCAATACATTAAAAAGATCATACACCATGATCAAGTGGGATTTATACCAGGGACACAGGGATGGTTCAACATCCACAAATCAATCAATGTGATACACCACATTAACAAAAAGAGGAATAAAAACCATATGAGCATCTCAATAGATTCAGAGAAGGCTTTTGACAAGATCCAACACCCATTTACAATAAAAACTCTCAACAAAATGGGTATGGAAGGAAAGTACCTTAACATAATAAAGGCCATATATGACAAACCCACAGCCAACATCATACTCAATAGGGAAAAACTGAAAGCCATCCCTCTGAAAACAGGGACAAGACAAGAGTGCCCACTCTCGCCACTCTTATTCAACACAGTACTGGCGGTTCTTGCCAGAGCAATTAGGCAAGAAAAAGGAATAAAAGGAATACAAATAGGCAATTAAGAAGTGAAACTCTTGCTGTTTGAAGATGACATGATCTTATATATAGAAAACCCTAAAGAATCCATTGGAAAACTATTAGAAATAATCAACAACTACAGCCAAGTGGTAAGGTACAAAATCAACTTACAGAAATCAGTTGCATTTCTATATACAAACAACGAACTAGCAGAAAGAGAACTCAAGAAGACAATCCCATTTACAATTGCAACAAAAAGAATAAAATATCTAGGAGTAAATTTAACAAAGGAAGTGAAAGACCTATACAATGAAAACTATAAGACATTATTGAGTGAAATCAATGATGACATACAGAAATGGAAAAATATTCCATGCACTTGGATTGGAAGAACAAACATAGTTAAAATGTCCATACTACCTAAAGCAATCTACAGATTCAATGCAATTCCAATCAGAATCCCAAGGACATTCTTCACAGAAATAGAACAAAGAATACTAACATGCATGTGGGGCAACAAAAGACCCCATATAGCTAAAGCAATCCTGGAAAAGAAGAACAAGGCTGGAGGCGTCACAATCCCTGACTTCAAAACTACAAAGCGATAGTAATTAAAACAGCATGGTGCTGGTACAAAAGCAGACACACAGATTAATGGAACAGAATTGAAAGTCCAGAAATAAAACCTCATGTCTATGGGCAGCTAATCTTTGAAAAAGGAGTTAAGAACATACAGTGGAGAAAGGAAAGTCTCTTCAATAAATGGTGCTGGGAAAACTGGACAGCCACTTGTGAAAGAATGAAAGTAGACCATCTTCTTTCGCTATACACAAAAATTAACTCAAAATGGATCAAAGACCTGAAGGTGAGACCTGAAACTATAAAGCTCCTAGAAGAAAATATAGGCAATACACTATTTGACATTGGTCATAAAGGAATCTTTTTGGATGCCGTATCTACTCAGACTAGGGAAACTAAAGAAAAAATAAACAAGTGGGACTTCATCAAATTAAAGAGCTTCTACAACGCAAATGAAACCAGGATCAAAATGAATAGGGAACCCACTAGCTGGGAAAAAATATTTGCAAACCATATATCTGACCAGGGATTAATCTCCATAATATATAAAGAACTCACACAACTGAATAACAAAAAAACAAACAACCCAATCAAAAAAATGGGCAGAGGAAATGAATAGACACTTTTCCAAAGAAGATATACAGATGGCCAATAGGCACATGAAAAGATGCTCAACATCACTAATCATTGGGGAAATGCAAATCGAAACCACACTAAGATATCATCTTACACCCGTTAGAATGGCTATAATCACCAAGACAAAAAGCAACAAATGCTGGAGAGGCTGTGGAGAAATGGGAACCCTAATCCACTGCTGGTGGGAATGCAAACTGGTGCAGCCACTATGGAAAACAGTATGGAGATTCCTCAAAAAATTAAAAATAGAAATACCTTATGATCCAGCTATCCCACTACTGGGTATCTACCCAATGAACCTGAAATCAACAATCCAAAGAGGCTTATGCACCCATATGTTCATCGCAGCATTATTCACTATAGCCAAGACATGGAAGCAACCCAAGTGTCCTTTGACTGATGACTGGATAAAGAAGATGTGGTATATATATATACCATGGAATGCTACTCAGCCATAAAAAAGGAAAATCGTCCCATTTGCAACAACATGGATGGACCTGGAGGGTATTATGTTAAGTGAAATAAGCCAGAAAGAGAAAGACAAACACCATATGATTTCACTCATATGTGGAAGACAAACCAACACACAGACAAATAGAACTGTTTGGTGGTTACCAGGGGCTAGGGGGCTGGGGGGTGGGCACAAGGGGTGGAGTGATGCACTTATATAGTGACTGATAAACAATAATGTACAACAAAAAATTCACAATAAAAAAACAGCATCATTGAGGCATAAATGACATACAATAAACTGCACATATTTTAAAAAAATTATTGAGAACTCCAAAGAGCTTTTGTTTATATGGGTTATAGCTATTAATATCTGCTCCTTTAGAAATTAAAACTGGAAAAATTTTAAAACACAAAAATACACCAGCACATATTCCATTAGCCATCAGAGCAATGACATCATCGCATTCTCTGGAAACTCTACCACGCTTTTCAGAGAATAAGAATTAAAAAGTAAACTACTGAGTTAGTATTATTTTAAAAGTAGTTTTGATTTCACTTACTCCCTGATTGTGTCTCAGACCTCCATACTTTAAGAACCACTGGTGTAGATAATTTGGAGCATCTTATATTTGTGTAGTACTGTATAGTTTCCCAAGCTCCTTGAATCAGGAAGAGTATTCTTATTCCCATTTCTTAGCTGAAAATCACACCCTTGTGGAGCAGGGGAGGGACCAGGCTGTCCTGCTGAGATGGTGCCCTGGGACCCTTCATGGTGCCCTGGGACCCTTCACTGCAGCAATTGCACTTCCCAAGCTTCCTATGGTTCCTGGCACTTGCCCTCTGCTACACTTGGCGTTCTGCTCTTGGCTTTCTCTCTGCCAGGGGGCTGATCATGTTCACAGTCCCTGGAAAGCTGTAGAGCCATCTGGGACTCCAGACAGTCTGGGAGGAGTTAAAGGCAAGAACATCAGATGCTTGGATTTCCATGTGAGGGATTCTAATGTAATCATCAGGTAACTATGGAAGGGTCTACCTAGAAGGCAGAGCTAGTGGGAACTGAGTATTTCAATTTTAATGTCATACCTTCTCACTCAGGTTTCAGTGGAGGAAACAAATCATTCTAGGTGTTTTAAACAGAAAGCAATTCATTTCAGGAAATTGGGTGCTTACAAAACCATTCAAAGCCTGGAGGAGAGAGAATCAGGAGACCAACTCCGGAATTACTGATTTCAGGAACATAGCTCTACAACTAAGATTCAAGGGTCAGAAAGTTAGGATTGGATAATTCTGCCTTTGCGGCCGCTGTTGCTACAACTGCCTTTCAAAACTCATGGAGCTGGAGACTAGAAACCGAAATACTGCTGCAGAAAACCCCATGTCTCCAATAATGATCATATTGGCCAGTAGAAACAGCCAAAGTGCAGGAAAATGGCCTCTTTCTCACCTTGCAAATCTTACTCAAGTGCATCGAATTGACAATACCTAGTTTTCATCCAGAACCCTAGCTGTAAGGGAGCCTGAGAAATGCCATCTTTAACCTTCCCACCTCTGCAGCACAGGAAGGCTCACTAGAAGGAAGTGGGAATGGGTGTCGAGCCCTAGCTGAACCTATTCAACACACTACATTTCTATCTATAGATTGATTGGAATGTGAGCTCCATGAGGGCAGAGGTTTTTGTCTGATTTGTTTTCTGTTGTGTCCTCAGAACCTAGAGTGTTACAAAGTAGTTGCTAAATAAACAGGTGGATACACATCAAAATGAATGTTTCCTCGGGAGCTCTTTTGATGAATATCAGACAGATAACAGTAGTGGCAACAGGTCTAAGTGACTCTGACAATGGCTGGGGTCTGTGTTGCCTGCCTTGAATCTGAGTGAGCTCTATGACTGCTTTGACCAATAGACTAGGATGGAAATGATGCTGTGTCAGTTTCCAGGCCAGCCTTAAGAGAATGGCAGCTTCAAGAGTTGCCTCTATGGAGCCCTGAGCAGCCATCTAAAAAGTTCAACTACCTTGATGGAGAGACCATGTGGAGAGGCTCTGAGACTACATGGAGAGGGGCCAGCTGAACCTAGCCTTTTAGCCATCCCCATTAAGAGCCAGGCACATGAGTAAGGCTGTGTTGGATCCTCCAGACTAGGCTAGCTGCCAGTTAGATTACTACCAACTGACTCTGGTTGATGCCAAATGGAAGAGAGGAATCCCCCAGCTGAGCCCTGCCCAATTCCTGACTCAAAACTTGCGAGATATAACACAGTGGTTGCTTTAAGCCACTGAATTTTGGGATAGTTTGTTCTGTAGCAATAGATAACCAGAATACACTTCAAGTGTGGTCTTAGTAAATACAAAGCTGACTATGGTAAGGATGCAGAAAATGTCCTATTTGTTTATTTCTACTGGTGTAGTTTTAATTCTGTATGCATTTCTATGACGTGTTCCTAAAACACCTGAGTTTTGTTCAAGAATCATTCTCTACAAAGCAAGAGATCTTGGATGTTACCAAATGATACTGATTTGTTGGGGAAAAAGTATGAACAATAATAGTGACCATGTGGAAAAGGTGCCTGCGGGTAAAGTGAAGATAATATGTTCAGGAGACGGGAAATGTTTTGCTCTGAAGACAGCAATGGTTACTGCATATCTTGAAAATGAGAATTTATTCTACTCCAAAGTTTTCTTGCTGGTAGAAATTTGGACAAAACTGTGAGAAAGACTCTAACCATCTCTATGCAGGGCCAAGTAGGCAAAAAGTGACCTGCATGCTTATTATAGCAATGACCAGATTGCTATAGATTGCTTTTTAATTAATTAATTAACTATTGTGGTAAAAAACATATAAAATTTATAATCTTTACCATTTTTAAGTGTACAATTGAGTAGTGTACAAAATATTTCCATTGTTTTGAAACAGATCTCCAGAATCTTTTTATCTTGCAGAACTGAAACTCTATACCACTTAAACTATTCCCCTTTGCCCCCTCCCTTCAGCCCCAGTAGCTGCCATTTTACTTTCTGTATTTATGAATTTGACTACTTTAGATACCTCATATATGTGGAATTATATAGTATTTGTCCTTGTGACTACTTCACTCAGCATAATGTCCTCAAGGTTCATCTATGTTGTAGCATTTGACAAGATTTCCTTCTTTTTAAAGACTGCATAGGGCCGGCCCCGTGGCTTAGTGGTTGGGTGAGTGCGCTCCGCTGCTGGCGGCCTGGGTTCGGATCCCGGGTGTGCACCGGACCCACCGCTTCTCCGGCCATGCTGAGGCCGCGTCCCACATACAGCAACTAGAGGCTGTGCAACTATGACATACAGCTATCCGTTGGGGCTTTGAGGGGAAAAATAAATAAATAAAATCTTTAAAAAATAAATAAATAAATAAAGACAGCATAGTATTCCATTGTATGTATATACCACATTTTGTTTCTCCATTCATCTCTCAATGGACATTTGGGTTGCTTCCACCTCTTGGCTATTGTGAATAGTGCTGCTATGAACATGAGTGTCCAAATTTCTCTTTGAGACCTTGCTTTCACTTCTTTTGGATATATTCTCAGAAGTGGGTTTGGTGGAACATATGGAAGTTCTATTTTTAATTTTTTGAGGAACTGCCATACTGTTTTCCATAGTAGTTGCATCATTTTATAATCTCACCAACTATAGATTGTAGAACCTCAACTGTCATGAATATAATAAGATATTGCTTTAAGTACAATAGAGAATATCAACAGAAACAAAATCCAGACCATTGTAGTTCAGATACATCAATCAGGAGAGTTTAAATTGATACCTGTTATAAAACATTGACAATACACTCACTAATCCTTTTTTAATGGAAATATATAATTCAGAGGCCTTATTTTTAGACACTTTTATGTAATTAGGCTTATGTTTTGATTTACATTTTGGCTTTTGTTTAGAAAGATTTGGTTATAACATTTTGGACTATTTTAATAGCTCTTCTTTTGTGTTAAATTTTGAATGAAATATTTCAAATCTACAGAAAAGAATACAAAATAATATAACAAATGTCTTAGTACTTACAAGCCAGCTTGAACAAATCGTATTCTTGCCATATTTCTTTAGATATGTCCCCAGGAGTAGTGCAGTAGGGCAGGAAAAAAACCCTAACAAACATTTCCACTCCTGCTGACTGTGACAGCAAGCAAAAATGCATGAAATCAGAGAAAAGGAACTAGTAACTAAATGATCGTACTTGGCTACCTATTACTCTTCCTGTAGTTTAAGAGGAACACGGCCCAGTAGCTAAAATCAGGGACTCTGAAGTCAGATAGACCTGGATTCAAGTCCTGTGTTTGCTTCTTTCTAGTTGTGTGGCCTTGAGAAAGTTGCTTAACCTATCCTTGCCTCAGTTTCCTTATCTGAAAATGGAGATAATAATTCCCAAGGTTGCTGGGAGGATTAAAAGAGAAATGTGCACTCTCATGTATTTACTATACATAATGACTATACAGTTAGTGACACATAGTGAAGCTTCAACAAATATTAGTAATTACTGGTTGTGTTTATTGAGCACCTACTATACGCCAATCACTCTTCTGGTGCTGAGATCCAGCAGTGAACAGAAATAAAGACTCCTGTAGAGCTTACTTTCTAGTGACAAACAACAGTGTAATTTCAGATGGTGATAGGGACCATGAAGAAAAGATAAGATATTGGAAGGAGGTGCTACTTTAGACAGGAGACAGGAGGTCATAGGAGGCCTGTATGAAACCTTCAGAGGTGAAATTGAACTGAGCAGCAGAAGGAACCATTCATTGGAAGTTTGGGAGAAGAGTGTTGAAAGAGAGGGAATGGTATGTGCTTAGGCCCTGAGGCAAGAAAGCTTGGTTTGTACAAGAAGCAGAAATGACAGGATGACAGAAGCTCAGTATGTGAGGGGAAGGGAGCGTGGGTACTACCTCTGAGAGTTAGGACGAACAGGCCAAAAAGAGCCTTGTAGTAAGGAGCATAGTAAGGAGCTTGGACTTTATTCTTAAGGGACTGTGAAGACATCGGAGGGTTTTTATTGCTAGTAGGTACAGCACCCTTTGCTCCGAGGAGGACTTTGCGTGCTTTCCTGTGGGTCTGTTTTAAATTATGTGTATGTTTATGCTGCAGGAGTAACTTTTCTGAGATACCACATTGGTTACTCATGGGCTCCCCCTGGTGGAGTTGGTGGCTAAGCTTGCATAGTTTCAGTTGCGCAAAAACAAAGAAAATGAGCAATTTATCCCAAAGTAAATGAGCAATTTATCCTTTCGTTCAACAAACATTTATGGGGCGCCTACAATGCGCCAGGCTCTGTTGTGGTGCTGAAATACATCCATGAACAAAGCAAACAAACATCTGTGCCTTCATGGAGCTTAAATTCTGGGGGAGGCGCGGGGGGGGGGGGGGGGTTGGGCGGGGTGGTGAGGAGGGACATTAAACCAAATTCACCAGCAAATTATTGGATGGGATAAATGTTATTAGAGAAAAATTAAGGAGGGAATTGGGCTAGGAATGCAGAGAGGATGGTAGTATTTCAATTTAAAATATAGTGTCAGGGAAGGGCTCATTGAGAGGGTGACATTTGAACAAAGATGTAAGGACGTGACAGGGTGAATGATGCAGTCATCTGAGGGAAGAGCATTCCACGCCGAGGGATCAGCAAGCACAAAGGGCTTGAGTCTATGTGCAGGCTTGAGGAACAAAAAAGGGGCCAATGTGCCTTGAGCGGAGGGATAATGGAGAGAGCAGAAGATGAGGTTAGCTGTACTGCTGAGTGTCACATCTTGAGGGTCCTGTAGGCCAAAGTAAGCATTTTCTTTTCTTTTCTTTTCTTTTTGTGAGGAAGATCAGCCCTGAGCTAACATCCATGCCAATCCTCCTCTTTTTTTTGCTGAGGAAGACTGGCCCTTGGCTAACATCTGTGCCCATCTTCCTCCACTTTATATGGGACGCCGTCACAGCATGGCCTGACAAGCAGTCCATTGGTGTGCCCCCAGGGTCCAAACCGGGACCGCCAGCAGCGGAGTGCCCGCACTTAACTGCTATGCCACAGAGGCGGCCCCAGGATTTTCATTTTCACTTTGAAATAGGAATCCACTGGAGAAACGACACAATCTGATTAAGGTTTTAACAGGAGTCTGCTGCTGTTGTATTAATAGATTGTGGGAGGGCAAGTGTATAAAAAGGGCAAACAATCACAATGACTGTGGCTTGTAACAACAGAAGCAGCAAATGGTCAGATTCTGGATAAATTTTTGAAGGCAGATCCTGCAGAACTTGCCGTTGAATTAGACGTGGGGTGTGAGAGAGAGGAGTCAAAGATCTTAATAAAGATCTTAGTAAATGTTATCACAGGAAGAGGTGATCAAAGAATATATAGCCAAAAAATGTAGAAAAAAAGTATTTTAGAGGTGTATCAAGCAGTTGAGTGTGTAATTTTTCTGGATTTTGTGTTGTTGGTGAAATTTTAAAAATTTGTAATTTATGATTTCTTTTCTCATTCTAAAGATTCATTTTTATAATTAATATTTTATTTGTAATTTTGAATTTTCTTAAAGAGGACCCCCAAATTGAATAAACTTCAGGCCCCCACAAAACCTGACTTCAGTCCTGCTCCTTTCCCATAGTTGGGTAGTAATTTAAAGTTAACGAAGTATTAAAAATTTTTGTTTCTGATAAAATTATTACATAAAACAATGTGCACAAAATAGAAGTTAATTGTAAGCTCAATACAGTATTAGGACTAAACTAATATTGGGGATAAAAACATCACCTTGGGCTAGCCTATCCCAAGTGTCTTCCAAAATTTCCCACCCATTCTTCCTCCCACAATTTTTCTAAATCTACCAAATGCAGCCAGCATTTCCCCTCACGTTCGCTTTAGGAAGGGATTACACGCATTTTAAAAGGCCTTCTTGAAAGATGAGCGCTTAAGTATTTTTTACCGGAGCCGCCTGTGCCTCTGTGGCACCACGGTCCGGACGCAGGGAAAACCAGCCTACCCGCACAAGCACCACGGTGGCGCCGAGTGGGGCGTAACCAGGGGCGGGGCTCCCGGGCCGACAGAGTGGGCGGGGTCTAGGCGCTGCCCCGCTCCGCCCGCTCCGCTTGACGCATGCGCTCAGAAGCTTCTGGCGGAACGAGGTGTGGACTGTGAGGTGACCCTGGCCGCTGACTTCCGGTTCCTAGGGATGTGCATCCGGGTCACGCTAACGCCGCGGTTTCCTCCACCCGCTTGGTTTTGCTGTGGGTCTGGACCGGTCCCTATGTCCTGCTGTGGGGCCTCTGGCGCCTTTGGGTGAGTCTCCGCCGCCGTCAGGGTCTGAGTGCGGCCGGTCGAGAGCAGCCTGTAGAGAGACCGGTCAAGAGTTCTCTCCTGGTCCCTGTGGGTGAGGGTTCTCATTGCCTGTCCCTTGTCCCTACAGTGCTTCCCTCACTTCAGCCCTTTCCCTCACGCTGGCCTCGCCTCTTTCACCTGAGCTTAGCCTTTCTCGTTTCCGCGCACCTCTCGCCTCGCTGCTTTTCCGCAGCCTCATCCGCCCCTTACACGCCTAGATTTCTTGCCTTTCTCCTCAGCGCTTCCCTCAGCCACTGCCGCTCCGTTTCCGCCTCCTCTCTCCTTAGTACTTCTCTTCCCCGACCCCCGATCCCGGGATCTCGCTGTTCTTCCACCGGGCGGGACGGCGCTCCTCCTCTCTGGGCTCACCCTCCTGCACTGCGAAACTGAACCTGTCTCTCTGTAGGGTCCTACGTCCTCGACCCGCAACTTTCCTCACCTTAGACCCCTACCTTCTCCCGCGACTGGTAGGTGTCTTTCATGCTTTGCTGGGGTTCTCCCGCCTTTTCTTAGCTAGAGGAGGGCTTTACCTAAGCCCGGATCTGGGTCGATTTACCCGGTCTGGGGGAAGTTTTGCCTGGAGGCGCTGAGTTGGACTGAACTCTGGTAGCTTCCGTAGTTCGGGAACAACAAAGGCGTTCCCAGTTCCCGGTTCTTTGCTGGAGCACAGTTTGGGGGGCTCTCTCTAGAGCGGGCTAACAGGTGCCAGGCACACGGAACTGCTGGCGGTTGGGCTTGTGTGATCTTGTTAATTGACAGGTCATGAGGACGTGCTGTCATTTTGGCGTTCTCTATCCGATGAGAATGGAGGTACACAGCTGGGGCAAAAATGCGATGTTCTGGGACGATCAGCTCTGTTTTCTGCATGGGCTTTACTTATAGGACAGTTGCTATGGCAGAGGACAGAGTTCCTTGGGAGATTAGCCCCAGATTTATAAGCTTATTGCCGAAAATTTTAGTACGTTGTAACTGAAACGTTTTCTGCTAAACAGTTCACTATAGTAATTTCAAAGTACATTTTCTTTAGTTGAACTTAGCGTGCACATGGATCTTTATTCTTGCCTCTTGTACGTTGTCTTCATTTTTACTGTATTGACAAGTTTTTCTGTTTTTATTCCTGTTTCCTCCTAAGCCAGACATTACAGTACTTTATTATTTAGAATATTCTTTTATTTATTTATTTTTTTACTGTTTTCACCCTAGTCTTCAGACCACCTTTTTCTCGTTTTGAGACTTAAGTTTCTCTTGAATTTCTTAAGTTTCTGTGGAGGCTTTTAGTCATCTCTAAAATGAAGGGATTGGATTTAATAATGGTTAGTGTCCCCTTTCCCAAATTTTGTGATCTGAGGTATATTTTGAGACACAGGGTTGGATAATTTTTATCTTTGTTTTTCCAATGTTTATGGTGTATGTCTAGCATTTGACTGCAAATGTTTTTGTGTGATCAGTTCCTGTGCTCATATAAATTGTGCTCTAAAATTTAGTACTTCATTGAACAGAATAAATACAGCTTTTAGCATCTGCTTCTCTTTTGACTAATGAGTTATAGAAAAGTCTCCCTCATTATATGATAAATATACATATGTGAGCATAGCATAGACCTTGGCTTATTCCAAAACTGAGCTGCTCCCTTCAGCTATTTTTAGCAAAGGACTTCTGAGCTTGGCCATATTAGTCCTAGAAGCCACAGAGAAGGACCCTTCTGGTTGGCTTTCAGGACTTATCTGACTGCTGAGGGAAGCCCTTTTGAAAGCTTCTTACCATACCTCCTCCCCAGCACCTACACTGGACACTCGAGCTTCTGTTCAGCCTGGCCTCATCATTTCTTATCCTTAAAAGCTAACCGCAATGAGTATGGGCTGACTCTCTCTCTGTTTCCTTACCTCCAAGTTTGTGGACTTTTTTTTTTTTTTAGCCATGGGAACTTCATAGATAGACCTATATTTGGATTGATGCAAGGCCCTCTTTCAACTTTTTGCATTTCTGAACTTGTTATTTCTTGAGCATGTCTAAGTCTAAACCTATGTAGATTTCTACAGTTTACAGCTGGAGAGAACCATCGAGTTCATACTTACCCCTTCATTTTACAGATAATGAAATCAGGGCTTAAAGATTTGGTGATGATTTTTCCAAGGTCACTTTTTACAAGTGAAGAAGTCCTGTACATGCACTCAGGTGGGTTTTAGTTCCATCAAAGCTGTGTGCTGGAGAGCACAAATAGTATTTAGTGGTTCATTTCAATAAATTTATATCATAGGAATGAACATTTTAGGATAAGAAACCTGTGATGCAAATTTTTAAATTCAAATCTGAAGTCATTTTTCCTTCAAAGAGGGAACTCTAGAAAGAAACTGTGTGGTGGTGAAGTAGAAGTTGCAAAGTCTTAAAGAATCTCTTTCTCTCTCTTTTCTTCTAAAATTACTTTGGCCTATTATGATATAGATTCTGTATAAAAACCTTTATATGAAATGAACACCCCATGGTCTCATTGGATCAGTTGTGTTCATGCTCCTGGTCTTTATACAGAATGCTGATAGACTTTCTAATTATTGAAAAGTCTGCACCTCTTACCAGCTGCCAAACAAACAAATATCACTAGAGACAGACAGACTTAGTGTATGTGTTTTTAAAGCTCAGGAGAGGAATCGTTCTAAATTTTCTGTAGGAATTTCTACTTTAGTTTGGTGAAGTCTTAGTTTGTAATTCTGAGGGCTCAATTTAAAATACATTTCTAGGGGCCGGCCCCGTGGCTTGGTGGTTAAGTGAGCGCGCTCCACTGCTGGCGACCCGGGTTCGGATCCCGGGCTCGCACCGACGCGCCGCTTCTCCGGCCATGCTGAGGCCGCGTCCCACATGCAGCAACTGGAAGGATGTGCAGCTGTGACACACAACTATCTACTGGGGCTTTGGGGGGAAAAAATAAATAAATAAAATCTTTAAAATACATTTCTGGGGCCGGCTCCGTGGCTTAGCGGTTGAGTGCGCGCGCTTTGATGCTGGCGGCCCGGGTTCGGATCCCGGGCGCGCCCCGAGGCACCACTTCTCCGTCCAACGCGAGGCCGAGTCCCACGTACAGCAACTAGAAGGATGTGAACCTATGACATACAACTATCTACTGGGGCTTTGGGGGGAAAAAAATGAATAAATAAAATCTTTAAAATACATTTCTGCCCCTTAGTTTTATGCCTAACGCGTTTTTTGTGTTGACTTGTTTTGATTATTTTTGATTGTTATTTTTGGTCATTTTAGTTGCTTCTGTACTTTGTTTTACTCGTTTTAATTTTTATCCTTGAACCTTAAGATATGTTTTAAGGAAAATGCTAGTTTTAAAAATTTAAGAAATAAAATACACCTCTTTCGTGTCCTTACCATTTGTACCTCGTGGTGTGGTGGTTTCTGTGATCTGCCTAAGCCCACTTCATGACTTCATTTTTTTTGTTTTGCTTACAGATAAAAGGCACATAGAACTTCTCTTTTGGTAGTTGTTTGTATTTTTGTGTTTTGCATATAACAAGATGTTTTTATTGTAACTTAGCTGTGATTTAAATGGAGGAAGAATAGTTCAAAATAGAAATGTGTATTTAAGAATGTTAGGAATAGTTTATTCTTTGCATACATTCATTTAATTGGTTTATATCAAGGGGTTAAATTGTAAAGTGGAAAATAGGTGGACCTTCTATCTGCTGATTAATTTAAAAAATACAGGTGCATGTTCTTGTACAGAATATATGGCTTAAGCTATAAACTGCCTTATTGATATGTTTTATTGGCAGAGAACATAGCAAACAATGAAACATCAGCCACGTTATCATCTTGATATTTTTTATTTGGTCCCATCAACCTAAGTCCTAGGGTATCTAATTATTAAATGTAGAAATAATTAGGGCATTTTCTCTATTTATAGTATATTAAAAAACAGATAATTGAAATATGGGCTTCATAAAATTAATCTTTACTGTTTTCCCCTTTTAAATATGTAGTAGTGTTTTAAATCAGAAAAGGAAATGTATAAATAGTGCTGAATTATTGTAAGTAATTTAACAAATCAGCCCAAGGCAGTCAGTGCTTAATATCTTAAAGATCTTACTACAGATTGTGTTGGAAGCACTTTAACTTATTAGCTTGGTTGATATTTGTTCTAGTTAGATTTGTTTTTATTCACCCTAGAAAATAGTTAGCAGCAATCTTTGTAATACATTTCTTTCAGCAAATTTCTTTTGGATACCCACTATGTACAATTATAATAATACATATATAGGCTGTTTATGTGAACTAGGTGACATTATAAAGGCTGACATTTACACTTAAATTCTAAATATGATTTTATTTGTACATACCTGAGTTGAACTAAAAGACTTAACATGACCTGCATCACCAGGGTGTAGCAAAAAAAAAAAAAAAGACTCAACGTAATTAGGATTAAAATAAGCTTTAATCCTAAGAATATGTCACTTCTTACTAGTGACAATGGTATATGATTTTTTAAACTAGATTTTATGATTTTCTGTTGTTTTCAATACACTCTGATTTCTCATTATTTGTTTAAGGTTCTTGCATTAATCTGCATCACAGCTTAATTAATATAAAATCATGTCCTTTATAGGTACAATTAAATAATTTTCATTTGGGATTGTTTTTCGCAACTGAACTGTAGAAATCTATAATGGTAAAACAGTAAAAATAAAAGCAAACTTTACATAGCCCTTACTATGTGCCAGGAACTATTCTAAGTGGTTTACATATATTAACTCTTTAATCCTCACAACTCTGTGAAGTAAGTACTTTTCCTATCTCCATTTTACAAATGAGGAAACGAAGGCATGGAAGTTACATAACTTGTCCAAAGTATGACAGCTAGTTAGCCAGAAAGCTGGATTTGAACTTAGTCTTTCTGGCTCCAGGGTTCATGACCTTTTTGTACAGAGTTCTACTAGTTTAGTGATTTCTTCCTTTATAGGTTAAGGTTAGAAATCCAGTTTCTCTGAAACACAAAAGACTACTGCTTTTGGTTAGGAACCTTAGAGGGGAGTTGTACCTGGTCAGTTGCAAACCCTCTACTACCTATGTTTCTTAGATGGCAAAAACCATATATTAAGAAGATAAAACAGGATCAGGTCCGTTGCTCTTAAAAAAAAAAATCTTATGGAAGTTAATTACTTTTGAGTTATTTGGAGACAAGGCCATATATTTAATAAAATGCATTCTATATTACTAAAATATCTTACTCCTTGATGTTAATTTTTTTGATGTGCAGAGTATTAAATAAATTTATGTAATAGTCTTAAACTCTGAAATCTTAATGTCCCTAATGTGAATTTAACAACTTTGTAATATAAAACAGAAGACTAAAATTGAAATTTCTGGTTTACCTCTAGTCTCATTTCCAAATTTGGAAATTTGTGCAAAATTAAATACATCTATCTCTTATGACTACCATGTTTAGAGTAATGTATTTAAATTACTGTTTTTATTTTTACTTTAGAAAAGAGGAGAGGAACTTTCATACACCAATTCCTTTTTTAATTAGAAAATACAACTAGTCATATAGAATATTATTAATCATATTAATATTATTCTTTTGTGCTTTTGTTATTCCCAAATAAAAAAAATTTTTGTTGCATCTCTAAGAGAAGGAGATGATTTTATATTAGTTGAGGTGCGGCTTAATGCAAGAGTCTAGGACTCAGATATGATAAGTTATTTTTCTGGGTATTTTGAAAACAATTGAGAATCTTGTTAGTATGTATTTATTTAGTGTCAGTACCTGACATTCTGTGAAATTGTTGTTTATTTGGAATAACTCTGTTAAATTATTGATTCTTACCCAGATGGTTTCCTTTTTTTTTTTTGGTCTTTTTCAGAGGCTTGCCTTTAAAAAACTATAATTTAGAGAACTGCCAAAACTCTGAATGTCATTTCATATGTAGTTTGAAGTGGATATTTTCCTCCTTTTTAACTGGCCAGTTTATTATCTTCTGGTAAAGTGGCTTTCAGACTTTTTTGATCATGGCCCACTATAAGATACATTTTTCATTGTTACCTGGTACTTATACATACACATACACAAATGCACAGAGAGAGTAATATTTAAAGTTGAAACAAAAGTTTCATGAAACAGTATTTATCTTTACTACAGGTGATGCATTGTAATATTTTCTTTTCTATTTTATTATATTGTATTTCATTCAAAACGAACTGTTGGTCTCCACTAAGTTGTTATGATAACCTATTAATGCGTTATACCTGCAGTTTGAAAAATTCTAGTGACTGCTAGATTTTTTTCCAGTATTATATTTTTGGAATTGAAAATGTTTGGGTTTGCTAGTTTTTTTCTCTGAAATATAGCTTGATTCTGTTAAGCTTTTAACCTAAATAATTGTGCATAATGATTGAGAGAGGGAGACTCTATTGTTCTGATTATTGTTGCTGTCATCTCTGTTCTTTACTGTGTCTAGGCACATCATTTTTGAAACTGCAGTAGTATAGAATCATAAGATTGAAAATGCTCGGTCACATGCAGCGCTTCTCTTGTTAGAATCCTTTGCTAGTTTCCATCTGACAGTCAAAGTTTAGGTCGATTAAGTTGCTTTTCACAAACTTTGCTTCTGCTCTTGGCAACTAGTCAAAAGATTACAAAGCTGCTTTATTCTATTTTCTTCTGGCCCCAATTCAGTCTTTGTAAACCAAGAAAAGAGAACTGAAGAGTGAAGCAGTTTGCTCCTGTGTATATGGTCAGGTGAAAGTAACACGATTGAAGAGTCATTAGGGTTTGTTACAGTGGACTGCATTTATTTATTGTCCTGATTCATTTCCTGTAATCACAAAGGGGGAAAAGATAGTAGACATATCAACAGTTCCTGGCATATCACAGCCATTAGAGTGAGGCAGGGTCAGCAGGCATATTCTACTATTTTTACCACTACCACCTCATAACAATGAGCACTTTCTATGTACCAGGCGCTATTTAAAGCGTTTCACTTTTATTAACTCATATTTACTTGGCAGGCCTGGGAGAAGAATGAGAATGAGAAAGGATAAAGAAGAAAACTTGCCTTCTTAGTATCTTCTCATTACTTGGCTTGTGAATTCTGGCTATTGGTGACTGCAGCATGGCACAGCATACATTTTTAGCTTGGTCAGCTTTTTAAAATTATCAGTCCTGTCTGTGATGTTTTATATTTAGGCACGTAGCTGTGGTTTGAGATCTCAGGCTTTAATGCTAGGCTGCCTGGGCTTGAATTCCAGGTTGGTGACTTACTAGGTATATAACCTTGGGCAAGTTACTCTCTGTGCTTCAGTTTTCTCATCTGTAAAATGGTGATGATAATAAATAGTACCTATCTTATAGTAGACTTACTGAGAGGATTAAATGAGTTGATATATGTAAAGTACTTAGAACAGTGCCTGACCCTTAAAAAACATTCCGTAAATGTTAGCTATTAATAACTCACAACTCACAGTTGGATCTCCTGAAAGTATTTGTGACCATGATGAGTTCTGCATATTTGCTAAGTAACAGGGCGTGATTGACATTCAATGTTATATTGCCCAGGCACTTGAAAACAGCTTTTTTTGGGGACTTGTAGGAAAAGTTCTTGTGTAGGGTATTTGGGTTCAAAGCCAAGTGACAAAAGGTATCAGGGCTACAGGTCCAACTTGTTTAAGCTTTTGTAGGAATCTCTAGTTATTTGGACCTTACCCTTAATAATTTTAATATTTTGCCCTTTGAAAAACTAAGAGGAACTAGTTAATGAATTGACTTTCACTCGAGACCAGGTTTCTTTTCTGAGTCTGTTTATATTATGTCTAAGATATTTATTTGTTTTGTTTTTCTTTAACAGTTATATCATGCTTACTTTGTGCCAGGCACTTTTCTAAGAGCTTTTCAGATATTAACTCATTAAAACCTTATGACAAGTTTATGAGAAAGACACTTACTATTGTTCTCATTGTACAGTTTAAGTAACTGAGGCCCGGGAAAGTTAAATAACTTGTCTAAGCTCCCACACCACTCATCAATGTCAGAGCTGGGATTTCAACCTAAGAAGTCTAGCTCAAGTTAGTACTCCAAACTTGCCAAACCTGCCTCTTACAAAGATGAATTATGTTGAAAAGGGTAAGATAAGTGCTAAAACTTACTTCACTTTTTTTCGCTCTCTGTGCTGAAATGACAGCACTGAAATTATGGGTGATGGTTTTTTGGCTGATGGATTTTTGAAAGAGCAAATAAGTTCAGAGAAATAAAACGCTAATAAAAGAACTGAGCCTAGATTTTATAGTTCTTCTGACAGCTAAAGATATAAATTTCAAAAGACTTAGTTCTGTTAGTATAGTGTAAGGTAAATTTTATCTGAATACTGGAGAGCTAATTGATATATAGATGTGATATATAGATCTGTAGAGTGATATATAGAATTTTGACTTTAGAAGATGAATGCAATAGGGTACAATTTTTCTGTATAACTGGAAGCAATGCATTTATATAATATTCATGTTGGAGTATACTATATGTCAGGCCATAGCACCTACAGAAAAAATTGTAATTCTCTTAGAAATATTAACCTTACAGGTCAAAGGAGAATGGAAATAAAATTTTGGTGGCTGTGAGTTCTGTGGAGTCTGAATCTCCACACATTAGACAAATTCCTATGCTTTGTGATTGACAAGTTACTGAAAACTGAAGAGAGGTCTAAGGGGGGAATGTAGTAGAAGAACTGTTGGATTATTCTTAAGCTCACTTTGACACATCTAATTCAGATTAATTTATTCCTTCTCAATACTTTTTACTGGAGTTTTGGAATTTTTCCTGTAGAAAACATCTCCCTATTTTATTGGAAGCTTGTTGGTAAAAGTTTGTGTTAATTTTTATTAAAGATTGTTTTATGGACAACTTCAAAGGATGATTTTCCAAGAAGTAATTAGAAATTGTAAAAACAATTCTTCTTAGAGAATCTGTTCCTAGTAAAATATTTTTCCTATTAAGAATTTGGTACAGCCTAAATGTATTTTTAAAAAATTCTTTCTTAGTAGGTTCTGATAGTATTCTGTTAAGTGTAAAGTTACTATAAATATTCCTACAGCTGACAATACCATGGTATGTTAGTCAGTCATGCCTCCCAAATAAAGTAGCCAGAAGAATTCACCAACTTTACTACAGTCAGTTGGCCGAGCTGTTTATTTATGGAAGGAGTTGACTGGCATGGTGATGGCTTTTGTCTGTCCCACAGAAAGTCCAGCAGGGAAGGTATAGTTGGTTGCAATTTTTTGGCCACAGAAATGTGATTTCTGCTGATGCCAAAAGGCTCTCTTAGGGTCACTCTAAAGAGAACCTTAAAAGAGGTCATCTGAGTGTAGGTCTGCTGGATATTTGTCTCTACTTTGGCAAGACTCTTGAGTACAAGGGACTCTGAGTGAACATGTTAGATATGTTAGGTGTTTTTTAAAAGGTAATAAATCGAGAAAGATTGCCATCAGCTGATGAGACTTTGGTGAATTTCTGAAAGATAGGAAGCAGTGAGATTGGATCGATAGAGAAACTAGGAGAAGAAATCACAGCTGAAAGTATATGTAGAAGTTTCAGAAATCTGCCAGACTCCAAGTAAGCAAATATGAAGAACGAAGGGTACCTGGAGCATTCATCAGTTTCCTGGCCTTTGCTCTCGATTTTGAGCATCTAGTGTTTGTCCCCTGAAGAAAGCTCAGAGAAATGCTTTCCAAACACATTGAACAGTCTGCCTGGGGAGGATATGTATTTCCTTATGGTCCATTCTCCCCATGGCATTTAGTGTATATACATCAAATCATGTCATTCTCTTGTTGAAGCACCTATTGCTTTCCCAAACTCCATATCATGTGTTGCAGGGCTGTGTGTGATCTGGCTCTTGCCTACTTCTCAGGCCTCATTTCCTACCCCTCGTTCACTTGGCCTTTTTGCTATTTCTCAAACATGCCAAGATGTTATCCTTTCAGTTTCTTTACACTTGTTGTTTCCTTCGACAGCCCCCCTTCACATCTTATAGCTCTCTCCTTTTCATTATTCATATCTCTGCTGAAATGTTACCACCTCAGAGAAATTATCACCCTATCCGAAATAGCTCCTTCAAAGCCTCACTCTCAGAGAATTGTCATTATCTGACCTGTCTGGTGGTTCCTTAAAGACCTCATTCGCAAGACTGCCTGTGTTTGACCTGACTTGGAGCTTACTCTGTACAAACAGCCCTTTCCCCCTCAGGGTGTTCATTGAAAACAGTTAGAGGCAACTATTGAACATCTCGGCTGCCTGTGGCAGTGAATAACAGTTGGGGCAGATAAGTAGGGTACCAAAAAGCTTAAAAGGAATAGCTGTGGAATGAGATGTCCATAAGGGGATTTGTAAAACTCTGATATGTTTCTGGGAATCTAGAAAGCTGTGCACTTGTTTAGGGCTGTGTGCGTGTTTAGGAAAGACCTGAGAAGGCCCTAAGCTCTCAGTTCATCTTGAGGCTCATCTTGAGGCTCTGTGCAAGCAGGTAGTGAAAGCTAAGGCAGAATTGTAAACTGACTGGCTGAGTGTTCAAGGTGGCCCTAACATATATATACAGAGCTCGTCAGTACAGATTGGGAGATTTGTTGGTTCCAGGCATCTAAGGAAGTCTCTGTCTAATCATTAGCTGACCGTTAAAACTAACAGCAGAGACTTCAGTGGCCACATGTGATAAAGAATCTAGACTCTACAGAATTAGTTTCTGTATTTCCTTGAGCTATTTTATTTTTCTTACCACTGCTTGAATAGTAATTTACTTGTTCTCTATCTCTTCCTTCCCATTAGAAAATAAACGCAATGAGAGCAGGGACTCTGTCTTTTTTGCACAGTGATTTATCTCCAGTGCCTAGAACAATGCCTAGTACATAAAATATTTCTTGAAATAATGGGTAAATGAATGACACAGATATCAATCCTCTATCCACTTTCTGTCTTCTAAAAATTCATTGAGTCTTTTGTCCCCTGAAAACACTATTTTTGTTTTCTTTTTTGTATATTTTATCCATTTCATTGCTTTACTATTATTTTTATGGGGTGGATCTCTGGAGAGAGAGGATATAAATGGGTATGCTTCATCAGCTCTCTTCAACCAGAATGTTCTGATTCCTGATTTTCGTCAACAGGAAGTTCATTGAGAATAAACTGATTTGGATGAAGTTTGGAAGGTTATATGGCAGAATTCAGCAGTCTAAAGAAGAGAATGAAATAACTACATACATACATATGTGTAAAATCCTATGCAAATAAACTTGACAATCTGGATGAAATAGATATTTTAGAAAAATGTTACCAAATTTGACCCCAGAAGAAAGAAATCCAATAGACCAATAACAGTGGAGGAAATTAATAAAATTATTGGAGGACTGCTCCACAAAACCTTTAGACCTACATGTTTACGTAGGTATGTTATTTCAGATAGCCAAGGGACAGATAATTCTGCCTGCTCCAGAGCATGGTAAAGAAGGAAAAGTTTGCAGTTCTTTTAAGGAAACTAATGAAATATTCATTCCAAAACTTTATGGACAGCACAAAATGGGAAACTATGGAAGAATATTATAAATATCAATGTAAAAATCTTAAATTCAGTACTAGAAAATAGAATTCGACAGTACCTTAAAATAATATTCTACAACTCAGGGGTTTCATCTCTGAAATAAATGCGTATGTGGTTCAATATTAAAAAATCTACTAACATGCTATATTAATAGGTGAGATAAAAACGGTATGGTCGTCTTTTTGGGTGCCAAAAAGTATTTGACCAAATTAGTACTCATTCCTGATAAACATTCTCCCATGTAATTAAAATTGATGAATTTTTATTTAACATGATTACAGAAAAAATTTGTTTCAAACCAAAATCAATCTTATGCTTAGAAGTAGTATGCTAGAAGTATTCTCATGAATGTGAGGAACAAGAAAAGGATTCCCAACAGTTAGCACTGTTACTTAATATTACAGTGGAGATGTAAGCCAATATCGTTAGGCAAGAAGAAGAAATAAAGAGGTTAATATTGGGGAAAGAGGAAGCAAACTGTTTTTATGCAGCAGGGGAATGTATATACATAAAACTCAAAAATCAACCATCTTACTGTTCTCGTTGTTAGAAACAATACGACTTTGGTAATGTGGCAGTTTACAAAGTGATGTACCAGTATCAACAGCTTTCCTACATAAAGTAACTTCTTTAGAAAATATAATGAAAAGTATAACAAACAAAAGGATAAAATACCAACATAAATAAAATAGAGAGGATCTACCAAGAGATATTTTTAAAAAAAGATTAACTGAAAATATGTACTGTGCTCTGAGATGGGAGAACTCAAAATTGTAAACTTATCATTTTCCCCTAAATTAGTTTATATATTTAATGCAATTTCAATTTAAATTAAAATGTTATTAGTTTTTTAAAGCTTGACAACAGTACTCTGAAATTCATTTGGAAAGTATAAAATCTGAGAAAGGAGAATGAAGAGAGACTAGCCTTTCCAAGTATTAAAACATATGAAATTACAAAAAAAGAAGAAAGCCTCTACAACATGTTACAAAGTTATAATAATTCAAGTTGGATTTTGAGGAAGTACCAGATAGACTGGTGAGACTGAACAGAGTCTAGAAATTGCATATATACAGGAATTTTAGTTTATTATAAATTGCCATTTCATATCGTTGGAGAAAAAGGCAATATTTAGTTAATGGTATTAGGTGAACTGGCTAAGTATTTGGTAGCTCAAACAAAAATAATAACATGTAAACTTAACAATTATTATGGATCGGGGTTACTATTATGAGCTCTTTATGTTTATTACTACATTTAATTCTCCCAACAACCTTGTGAGGTAGATACTATTATTGCCCCCATTTTACAGATTGGGAGATTGATGCATCAAGTCACACAGCAATTAAGTGGCAGAAGGTGGGATTTGAATCTAGGCAGTCTCGTTCTCTTAATCACGATGCTATTATTGCCTTTCTAAGCATGTACGTAAATGGAAATAATAAAGCCAGAGAAGTTATAGAAGGAGGGTTGAATGAAATTATTTATGAGTTGGGCTTGGGGAAACCTAAATAGGGCACAAAACCTAGAAGCCACAAAGGAAAAAGATTGACAAATTTTATTTCCTAAAAATTATAACTTACATTTGGCAAAATATGCTGTAAAAAAAAGTCAAAAGACAAATGACAAGGTGAGAGAAAATGTATAAGTGAAAAGACTAATTTCCATAATTTACAGTGAGCTTACACCAAATAATAAGAAAATGATCAACAACCCCATAGAAATTGGGCAAAAGGTATGAGTAGGCAATTTACCAGAAAAAATGTCAAACATCTGAAAACCTTGTTTTTATTTATAATTAGTGATATAAATCATGCTATTTGAGATCATGTTTTACTTACTGAGTTAGGCAAAAATTTTAAAAGATTGATGGCACTTGGTGCTGGTTAAGGCACGGGGAAGTGGGCACTAATTGTTGCAATCTTTTCAGTAGCTTGTCAGGGTTCTTTGAGTCTGGCAGATCTGTCCGGGTTCATCAGGGAAGCAGAACTGCTTAGGAGAAAAAAGTATATATACACGTACACCTGTGTGTGTGTGCGTGTGTGTGCGTGCGTGCGCTAAAGGGCTTACCCTTGTGGGTGAAGGAGGCAATTTTCAGGAAATAGTACAGATGGGGCAGTCAGCATCATCAAATCCTGCAGAAAATACAAATAAGATGTGGACTGAGAAAAGATCACTAGTGAAAAATCAATTATGAGTTCCACAGGAAAATTTTTACAGTGGTATGGAAACCAGAATACAAATTAAAGGATTGAAGTTTTTAATTTCGATGAAGTCAAATTTATCCTTTTTTTTTCTTTTATGGATTTGCTGTGGTGTTATACCTGAGAAATCCACTGGATTATGAATGCCTTCTGGAAGTGGTCCTGCCTTATTCATTTATTCTTCTGCTCTCAGTGCATAGCAAGATGCTTCTGAATGCAAAGGGGATTAACATTTTGGGGGGACCTAGACTGTGTGTCAGGCACTGTGCATTGTGCTAGACTCTTCTCCTAAGTATTCACTGATTGAGTTTTAAAATGAATCTGTATTTACAAGAGAAGTTAAAACTGACTTGCCCAAGGTCTTATAGCTGGTAGGTGACAGCCACATCCTTTTGACTCCGAATCCTATCTCTTTCCCTTGTGCTAATTTGCCTCATTATATAACAAGCTCCTATAGTGATTTGGAATGATTGACTTTATAAAAACTGATCACAAACTTCTGAGAAACATCAGTCTCATAAAGCAAGCTTGCTTAACACGTTTTTGCACCCTTTTGGTATTATGCCTATAAGCCCTTTAAATATTTTTTGAAGAAAACAATTCTTTTCGATGTTAACATCCATAATGTCACTCCAGTGAATGATATGGACTTTTATGTGACTTTTCTCTTTTAAAACTTAAACTACAGAATTCTCTTTGGGATTTTCTTTTCCTCTTTGTTTTTGTCTGATGTGTTTTCATGGTATCATTGGATTTGCAAAGTATTTCGCTGTAGAGTAATTCTTCTGGCTTGATAACTGTATGTTTGTTTTGCAGAGATCTTTTACATGGTTCCTTGCCTGTCTCTTAAGTTTTCTTTCTTTCCTTCCTTTCTTCTTTCTCTTCTTTCTCTTTTTTCTTTCAATAAATATCAGCTTCTATTTTAGGTGTAATTGCTTCTGAATGATTGTATATTGTATAGATCTACCTTTAGTGGCTTAGCATGGGGTAGAATTCTTCTACCACTCCAATTAGGTAGGAAAAGAATGTCTGTTTGAAGGTAGTCGGATTTAAAATAAAAAATAAGAATTTATACAATTTGACTTTATTCAAGTCATCTATTTAATGGAAAACTCTTCTGTTATGATGATATCAAGTAACATAGCGAACATTTCAAATCTCTGTACTCGTAAATAAACTGTTGCTCCAACTATGTTTATCATTTTATTAGCCAACATTTCAGATCTCTGTACTCATAAATAAACTGTTTGTTGATCCAACAGTGTTTATAATTTTGTTTATATTACAGTCAAATTTTATTCAACTTCATATATGGTTAATTTTCTTTCTAAAAATCTAAACAGATCCTATTATAATTTTTTGAGAATAATTTACATACAGTAAATTCATCCTTTTAAGTGTATAGTTCTGTGTGTTTTACAAATACATACAATCATGTAACTACCAACACAATCAAGATATAGAACAGTTCCATCATCTCAATAAAGTTCCCTTGCGCCCATTTGTAACCAGTCTCTTCCCCCATCCCCAGCACCTGGCACTGAGCTGTTTTCTGTTCTTGTAGTTGTATAAAGAATGTCATATAAATGGAATTATACAATGTGTGGAGTTTTGAGCCTAGCTTCTTCCATTTAACATAATGCATTTGAGATTCATCCAAGTTGTTCTGTAAATTGCTGGGTAGTATTCCATTCTATAGATGTACAACAGTTTATCCATTTACTAGTTTGAAGGACATTTGAGGCGTTTCCAGTCTTTGGTGTATATTTGAAAAAAGCCACTATACATATTCATGTACAGGTTTTTGTGTGAACATAAGTTTTCATTTCACTTAGGTAGATATTTCAGAGTGGGATTGCTGGGTCATATGGTAAGTGTCTGTTAAGCTTTATAAGAAACTGCCAAACTCTTTTCCACAGTGCCTGTGCTGTACCTTTTTGTATTCACACTAGCAATGTATGAGAGTTCTAGTTGCTCCGCATCCTTGTTCCCACTTGGTATGGCCAGTTTTCTTTTGTTTGTTTTAGCCATTCTAGTAAGTGTGTAATGATATCTCATTTTTTAAGATAAGCTTTTTATTTTGGAATAATTTGAATTTTGGAATAATATAATAATATTCTGGAATAGAGTTCCAGAAGTGTTTCAAAGATAGTACAGAGAATTCTCCTGTACCACTCACCCAGCTTCGCCTCTTGTTAATGTCTTACATAACTATGGTACGTTTGTTAAAACTAAAAAAACCAACATTGGTACATTACTATTAACTAAACTCCAGACTTTATTCAGGTTTCACTTTTTTCCACTAATGTCCTTTTTGTATTCCAGGATCCAATCCAGGATACCATATTGCATTTAGTATAACTTGATTTTATTTTATTTTATTTTTGAAATCGTTTTTAGGGGGTATTTATTTATTTATTTATTTTTTGTGAGGAAGATCAGCCTTGAGCTAACATCCCATGCCAATCCTCCTCTTTTTTTGCTGAGGAAGGTTGGCCCTGAGCCAACATCCGTGCCCATCTTCCTCCACTGTATATGGGAAGCGGCCACAGCATGGTTTGACAAGCAGTGTGTCAGTGTGCCCCCGGGATCCGGGATCGAACCTGCGAACCCTGGGCCGCTGAAGCAGAGCGTGCGAACTTAACTGCTTGCGCCACCAGGCCAGCCCCAGTGTAACTGTATTTTAACTTTTATTTCTCACTCTTAACATGTCATAACCAATTTATAAGATACTGCTATCAGTCTTCCTTCTATTTATTGCAGGAATATTTTTTTCAGTTCCTGTCTATCCCAAAATGCTATACATGTCATTTACTTTTCTTTTGGTGGATGAGTTTAATTTGTATATTGACCTTTTTTGAGTTGCATTCATAGATTTCAAAGTTTGAGACCACTGGCCTCTGTAGATTTGATCCCTTCATTTTGGACCAACCAGGAAGTAATACAGAGAGCCTCTGGGAAAATTGTTTCAGTTAAGTCTTTATCAAAAAAAGAGTAAGTTCGGGCCGGCCCCATGGCTTACTGGTTAAGTGCACACGCTCCGCTGCTGGTGGCTCAGGTTCGGATCCCGGGCGTGTACCGACGCACTGCTTCTCCGGCCATGCTGAGGCCTTGTCCCACATACAGCAACTAGAAGGATGTGCAGCTATGACATACAACTATCTACTGGGGCTTTGGGGGAAAAATAAATTAATTAAAAAATTTTAAAAAAAAATGAGTAAGTTCTTAAAATTTACTCATCTCATTTACTTTGTTGCTTGAAGTTGGCATTAACAGATTTACTTGGTTAAATTAGCTAAGCCTTTATATTTTTATTCTGTTTCAGCTGTACATTTTAATGTTTAGTTAAATGGTATTTTCAACACTGACATGAGTTTTTGACAGCAACGGAAACACACTAATCATGATTTTTTTCAGAATATGTCTTTAATACCTGGCGTATTCTACCCTGTATTCTATTTTAGTGTTTTTCTTATGGTTTCAGATATTCTATGAATATTTCATGTTTAAAAAGAATTTTAGGGCTCTATTCAAGACTTATAAAAAAGAAAGCCTCAAAGAAAAATACATGCAAAAAAAAGTCATTTGCTGAGCTGGAAAAGTCACATTTTTCTAATGACAAAAATTTCTGATTATCTACTACCATCCTATGATCTGTTTATTAATATTCATGATACAGTGCTTAGCACAGTGTTACAAAATTTAAAATTAAATTATGGATACTACTCTGTAGATATCACAAAATGACTTCATGAGAGAAATACAAAGTAGGAACTGCAAACAAAATAGAAAAATATGAGCTTCAATCATGAGGCATAGTTTGCCTAAGGTTGTTAGTTAAAATCAACTGGAAAGGAGGACTTGTGTATCTTTCAGGTTTAAATCTAACAGTAAATGTCTTTCCAAGCAGAACACATGAAACAGTAGAGTATTAGTGATTATATGATGATTTTATAGGGCTGTTTTGCAGATACTAGTACTTGAGTTTGTTCTCAAGGCATTAGAGGGGTCAATAAGGCTTCTCAAGATCCATGAACCACCTGGGACCACCAGTGTTACCGTGTTACCCTGGGAATGTCTTCCACTATAAATTTAGAGTTTTGCCCAGAGTGAAAGCAGGAGAATGCTGACTTAGTAGTTATCTGATGGTTCTATTAGGCAAACTGTCCAATTATTTGGAAAGTTTTTGAGTGTTTTACGTTTGCCTTATTTTTCTTAACAATTGGAAGCATTTTTGCAGCTATATGTATAATCATGTTCTGTTGTCTTGTTTACATACTTTTCTTCATTCCGCACCTTCATTTTCAACTGGTGTATTTCATTCATTGGCCAGATGGTCAACAAACCCAAGCAGAAAGGTAATAGCAGCAAACAAAAAACAAAATAAATGTTTTGCTGTTTGTATTAGTTTCCTGTGCTGCCATAATAAATTACCACAAATTGGGAGGCTCGAAAGAACAGAAATTTATTCTCTCAGGGTTCTGGAGGCCAGAAGTCTGAAATCAACATTTGCAGGCCTGCACTCCCTCCATAGGCTGTAGGGAGAATCCATTCCTTGCATCTTCCAGCTTCTGGTGGCATTCTTTTGGCCATGTCACTTCAGTCTCTGCCTCCATCTTTGTATTGCCTTCTCCTCAGTGTGTGTGTTAAATTTCTCTCTGCCTTTCTTTTATAAGGACACTTGAAATGGCATTTATGGCCTACCCAGATAATCCAGGATAATCTCAAAATCCCTAGTTTAATTACATTTGCAGGGCTGGCCCCATGGCTTGGCGGTTAAGTGCGCGAGCTCCGCTGCTGGCGGCCCGGGTTCGGATCACGGGCACGTACTGACTCATTGCTTCTCCGGCCATGCTGAGGCCGCGTCCCACATACAGCAACTAGAAGGACGTGCAGCTATGACATACAACTATCTACTGGGGCTTTGGGGGGAAAAATAAATAAATAAAATTATTAATTACATTTGCAAAGACTCTTTTTTCCAAATAAGGTAACGTTCACTGGTTCTGCGAATTAGGATGTGGACCCGTCTTTTGCCACAAATCTGTTTCATGATCGCTGTGTATATGTGTCTTTGGGGAACGGGGTTCCTCTCTCTCCCTCCCTCTCCCTCCCTCTCCCTCTCCCTCTCCCTCTCTCCCCCTGCCCGCCCCCCCCCCTTAACTTCTCCCTCCCTCCTTCTCTTTCTTTCTTTTTCTTTTCTTTGTTTTTTTAACTTAAAACTTTAGCCTATTAAGGGAGAGAAACCTAAGGGCTCCTAACCTCTAAGTAAGTACTACCTGTGCTGTGACCTCTTGTTACAGATGTGTTATTAAAATATGATTTAAAGTATATCATTCCTTGCTTTTGTTTGAAGAGAACTTTTTAGTTAACACAGACTTCAAAATGATGTTCCTCAAATCAGTTAACAAAAAACTTTGTAAAGAATTAAAGTTGTGATTTAGGCATCCCTGGTGAGAAATGGAAAGAGTGAAGATTTGAATTTTTTTCTGCCTCTAAATATATTGAAGGTTCTTAATGAACTGATTTTAAGTAAATATTTAGAGGAATCAAGAGCCTAGAAATTGTGCTTGATTGAACAAATACTTATTGGATACCCACTATGTGCTATCAGATACTAAAGAGAAGAAGGTGGTCTCTGCCATTGTGGAACTTAGGACCAAGATTCTACAAGAATCTTAGGACCAAAGGAAAATTAGTAGTTTTAACAGAATTGTTAACTGCCAGATTTACAGACCATAGTAGAGATCAGAGGAGTAGTTTTGAAGAATTCTTATTTATTAAGTAATAATGAAGCAGGGAACTCTTTCACTCATAACTTTGAGGTTTTAGTAGGTTAGGAGATACTTGTTTTTCTAAAATCATGATGCTTATCTCTGACTAGAAATGGTAAAAATTTATTTTTATGTACCTTGTAATTAAAATTACTTGTTTCATTAAGAGTAGATCAGAATCTGTATGTTATAAATTGAAGACATGGTTGCAAAGAGAAATCAAATTTTTATTTTTGCTAGACTGTATAAGAAGTTAAAAAGTAAGATAAAAAAAGAATCTCATTTTAGGATTTTTAGGAGGTCCTTAAAGTGCCAGTTAACACATTGAAAAAGAAGTTTTGAGTTTATAAATTTAAAACATTTTAAAACTTTAAGAGTATGCTACTATACCATGAGGTCAATGTAATGTAACAGAATAGTTAGAGATTTAATGAAGGAAAAGGAATAAATAGCCTAGGGTAATATTAGGATTGTAATTTTAAAAGAGAAGGTCATATGCTCAATTCTACGTGAAGGGAAAAAAAGCTTCAGACAAGGGAGTTGAGTCTTGCGTTCCACTACTGGTTTTGCTGCTTAAAGACTTCATGAGGCAGTGCCTTCACCTCTTTGGTGTTGGTTTACTCAACCCTAAAATAAGGATTACCTCTAATAATCTAATACTCTTTATTCCTTGTAGCATCTTATGTGATGTATTTTCTTACATTCCTAGAGTAGGTAATTTCTGTCCAAAAGGGTAAAACCAGATGTGACATGTCTTCTGACATCAAATTCTTTAACTATTGGAAGTTCATTGCTTTTGCTCAGAACCATAAAATGAACCAACCCTGGGTTTGTGTGCAGGGTCTAACTTCTTATGAAAGAGATAACAGAGCAAGAAGATTAAATGAATTTTTCTGCCTGTAGTATTGTCATGAACTTCTTTAAGATTTGGGGGTAAGGGAGGATTACTGCAATTAAAATTGCTTTTCCCTCAAAGTTGAAATTTTTTTCTGAGGAATAACGATGGGACAAGAACGTAGAATTTATGTCCAATTTTAGCTGAATGTGTTGAGGAACCCTTTTGTAGAAGTGTGTTTTTTGTTTTGTTTTTTTTGTGAGGAAGATCAGCCCTGAGCTAACATCCATGCCAATCCTCCTCTTTTTGCTGAGGAAGACCGGCCCTGAGCTAATATCTATGCCAGTACTCCTCCTTTTTTTCCCCTTTTTCTCCCCAAAGCACCAGTAGATAGTTGTATGTCATAGTTGCACATCCTTGTAGTTGCTGTATGTGGGACACGGCGTCAGCACGGCCAGAGAAGCGGTGCGTCGGTGTGCACCCGGGATCCAAACCTGGGCCGCCAGTAGCAGAGCGCGCGCACTTAACCACTAAGCCACGGGGCTGGCCCCTCTAGAAGTGTTTTTAAAATGACGTACTTAAACATTTTACTGTGCAAACCTTAAAACATTCAACATTGTACCCCTTTGTATCTGCTTTTGATTCTTATCAAATTATATTTAAGCTGTTATTATTATGCTATAATTGATGTAAAATCTTAAGTTTTTTCACCTTTAAATGAGCTTGTATTGAAATAGGTTACAGTTTCCATTTTAATGTAGAATGTTCAATAGTATTACAGCATAGGTAAACCATTCTCCACATGTTATTTCTAATTTTTCACTTCTGTGAACAACGAACTTACTCTATTTTTTTAAATAGTGTTAGCTTTTTACTCTTCTTTAATGGCCAGGGAGGGGAGGGGAACTACAAAAAAAATTGTTCAGGCCATGGGCAATTTTATGACCTCTTTTATACTCTAACGAGAGGATAGTCTAAAGATACATACAATTTTACAGCTGTGCCTGAATATTCTTATCATCTTATAGCCCAGATAACCTTAGATTTTGTTGTTTAGATTTATTTTCGGGAGTTTAGTAGATGTGAAGTGATATCTTAAAAATATTAAAGTTTGTTCAGTTAGTAGTGAGAATCTTTTTCCCAAGTGCTGATTTGATCTTGGTGGTTACTTAAATGATCTGTTTGTATCCTTTTTATGGATGTATATGTTAGTCATTGTGGGCCACGTAACAGATGATCAGTAAATATTGAAGTGGTTGGGTTTGTATTATAGACATTAAGCTTTATCTGTCATAATTACTGCAGGTATTGCTTCCATTTGTTATATCCTTTTAATCTTAGACTTATTTCTCACTGCATGAAAGTTTATTTTATATAACTGGATCTGTCGATTTGTTGCTTATGTTTTCTTCTATTGCTCAGTATGTTATCTCTTTTCCACAGATGAGATAAATATGCTGCTCTGTTTTCTCCAAAATTTCTTGAATGCTTATTTCCTCATATATTTAGAATAAATCATAGTGTATGGTGTAAATATATTTTTCTCCACATTGGTATTCAGTTTTCCTGACAATATTTTTAAAATATTGATTTTTCTCCCCGTATAAGCACTTTTAGATTTGATCATTGTTTTGGTATTTCTAGTCTCATGGGTCTTTTTGTATTTTTTTATCGTGGTAAATATGCATAACAAAATTAACTATTTTAAGCATTTTTAAGTATACCATTCAGTGGCATTAATTACACTGACAGTGTTGTGCAACCATCACCACTATCCTCTAGTCTCTTTATATGGTATATTTCTACTTTAACCTAAAACATTATTGCTGTTATTCTCAGGCAAATTGTCTCTGAATCTCAGTTGCTTGTCCGTAGTATAAGGATGATACCACCTGTGTCTTAGGATAATATGGAGATAAAATTAGGTAAGACAATGAATGTAAAAATACTTTACATTCATTGCATTATATATGCTAAGTAAATGATTGCTCTCTTATCCTTCCTGCTATAATTGGTTTTAAAGACTGGTGTAGGGCAGATCTTCCTTAATTGCCTCTATTAGTCTCCTCTCCTCCAAGATATTCATTGTTATTTTTGCTTAATTTTCAGTAAGAAATTTGTAGGTATTGGAATAAACCTTTGTTTACTTCTTATTTCAAACCTAATGTATATATTCTATAGATTAGGAAGCCCAAATTACTACTTAGTATCATCCCCACCAACACTTTACTGCTAAAAAGCATTGTTCTGCAAGAGACCACAGAAATGTTTTCTTATGTTTTAAAACTGTTTTTCCTGACATCTTTTCTGATTTTGCCTTATAAGGCCTTTTAGTTTATAAATTAGAATTTATTTTGAAGAGATATCTTTAGGCTTTATGTTTGGTACTTTGGGTATTAGAACACTTGTTTCTGAATTCGTTGATAGATCCCCTTAAGAATAGATCAGTTATTGTTGAAAAACAATACTTAAAGCAATCATCTTGAAGCCATTAGAAGAGGATATTTTGCTTTTTGTTTTCATTCTTCAAGGTATGCACATAATTATATTTGAGGATACTATGGAAAATATTTGCTAATTACCTACTTCTTTTAAATCCTAAAGTAATCCACATATTAATAAAAATGTTAAGTGATGATATACCACTTTTTTGATACTTCTTCAGACTACTTTTGTTTATAACTATTTTTGCTGAGATATATTTAATTTTGGGAAAAATTTTCCCAGGAAAACTTCTGTAGCCTTTTCTTTGGTGTGCTCTAAAAATGTATAATAAGGCTTTGGAAGGAGTATTAAATAGATTTCTAAAATATAGTGTAGTCAGTGATCAAATTTTTGAGCTGTTTTCTACTTAGAACTGTATCAAAGATATTAAGTTAACCCTTGAACATCTCTGTGCACACTTAGCCACATGCAAGTTTCCCCTCTAGGACCTGTAATCAGACACTGTTGCTCTATCTAGACACTTCTCTTGATGTTGTAAATTAAGAGTGATGTATACTTTGTCTTCATTGAAAACAATTTGACCTTTATTCTGTGTTAAAAAAAAATATGTGTATATATATGTTTTATATAAACATATATATTAAAATATAGGTTAAAATATTAAATTATATGTTATAATTATTATATATTATAATTATAGTAATTATATATTAGTATATATTATTTAGCATATATTAAAATGTATTAACATATTTTTTATTTCCCTTCTTATACTTAAGAGCTATAATAACACATTGAAGTAACCTAAGTTCTTGCATGTAGCCATTTGTAATTACAGGATTATAGTATGTTGAATTTGGTACAAAACAGAAATTATGAGGTAGAAATCTAATTAGAATTTTGAAATAAAATATTTGCTACTAATTATTTCCCTTCTAATTTCTAAGGATTAAAAATGAAAATTGTGGCTGCCATATTACAAAAGGATCTTGCTTTATCTGTGAGCATGTGAAATCACAATATTTAAAATTGTGTGACCTTTTTGAATCAAACCAAAGTTCATATTTTTTCATTATCAGAATTTGCAGGGCCGGCTCCGTGGCTTAGCGGTTAAGTGTGCGCGCTCTGATGCTGGCGGCCCGGGTTCGGATCCCGGGAGCGGCCCGAGGCACCACTTCTCCGTCCAACGTGAGGCCGAGTCCCACGTACAGCAACTAGAAGGATGTGAACCTATGACATACAGCTATCTACTGGGGCTTTGGGGGGAAAAAACTGAATAAATAAAATCTTTAAAAAAAAAAAAAAAAAAAAAGAATTTGCAGATAGGGAAATGTGAAGTCTTAAAAAATACTATTTCTGTTGTCAATTGTAAATTTTCCCAGATTTCTGTCCATGAAGGCTTATAGATACTGACAAACTCTCTCCAAAAAAGATGATAAAACAGCTATATTTAGAAACCAAGGGCCGGCCCCGTGGCTTGGTGGTTAAGTGAGCGCGCTCCACTGCTGGCGACCCGGGTTCGGATCCCGGGCTCGCACCAACGCGCTGCTTCTCCGGCCATGCTGAGGCCGCGTCCCACATACAGCAACTAGAAGGATGTGCAGCTATGACACACAACTATCTACTGGGGCTTTGGGGGGAAAAAATAAATAAATAAAATCTTTAAAAAAATAAAAAAAAAAAGAAACCAATAGTGAGAATTGAAACTAGAAAATTGTGAAAAGACATTACTATCCAAATGCCTTAAAGGTACTTAAGATTAATTCAGAGCGTGTTTTGTAATTTCATTGCCTGTTTGGCTAAATTATAATTATATTCATTTAAATTACATAAAGAATTACTTTCCACTTCTATGTCAAGCTGTTGTATTATTGGATATTTTAAAAAATGAATCTCATTGACTATGGAATAATGTCAGGTTACATTAATGGTTAAAAAAAATCACAATTAAATTAAACTCTAGAACCTAGTCCATGGAAATGAGAATACTAAGATTTGTATAGTAATTCTGTACTTTTTTTTCTTATCAAATACTGGAGCACTGTGTCTGTGTAATATAACACTTTTATCTGGTTGCTAGAAACGTGACTTATGATTGTAAGCATGTGACACTTGTAGAAAATGGTGTTAGATCTTAATATTAAAAGTTTTAGCACATTGATAAGTGCTAGGAATGTGGTAAATACTTGCATTCTTATATTTAGTATGTTTTTATATTTCAGGTCTTTCAAATTACAGATTATTGGAAGGAAGGAAGAATACTGTATTGATGGAAAGTAGTATCTTAGATGCATGTTGTGATGGCATTACATAATTTATAGTCATTATTAATATATGTTATACACAGATGTAACAGAATGTATGTTTGCAAACTTCAGACATGACACATGTTGCCAATAAAATCCTAGAAGATTCTGTAATAAATCATATGCTTTCCTTGTAGATTGATTTTTTTGTTTTAAAATGATCAAAATTATTGGTGGTCATTAACCAGTTACTTGATTTTTAAAGTTATTTTTCTAAATATAGAAATCATCTATGCCCCTTTATTCCCCTATATTGAAATGCTGAGAAATTAAAGATAATTTTTAAGATGGAAACAACAAAGGATGCTCATTTTCAAAGAAGAAGAAGTAGGAGAGGTAGAAAGGAATGTCTTCCAATTTTTCCCTTAAAGGTTTTCTTGCAACTTACCGTAGAATTTATTTCAAGAAAAATAGAAAATTTGTCCCTTTCCATTATAAAATCACTGTAGTATTACCATATTTCTAAAAAACAAAATTCAAGATTTTAACATTTAGTTTTGCAGGGCTTGAGAATTTATTTTCCCACTATTAAGAGTAGTATTTCTTAACGTTTAAAAAAATCTTTGTTCTCCTTTAATGTTGTTCGTATTTTTACAATAAATTAGTTCTTGTATTTAAAACAACATTAAAGCACATTATAGAGTATCCTTTTTTTTTTTTTTTTTTTACAATTTTCCTTAACCTTCCTCTTGCTCAGAGATAGATTTTATAACCCTTCCCCCATGAGAAGGAATATCCCTTCCCTCTCCCTTGCCAAAAATCTGCTAATTAGTGATTGCAATTATTGCAGTTATGGGCTTCAATTAAGTAAAACATGGAGTATTATCACATTTTGTTTAGGTGAAAGCTGATCACACAAAAATTCAACAAATGAAATATTAAAGGCATTACATTTCTCTAATGATTTGGCCCTATTTTGCTCTTTCTTGTGGAATGAAATCACATATGTACATTATGTACATTTAGACGGTATTAAAATCCCATAAAGGAAAGAAAAGACATTTCAATTTAAAACTAAGATAGAAATAAGCTAGTAACATAAAAATGTTTCCTGTTTCACAGTAGTGAGTCAGTTTCACGTCACATTGATTATGGTCTTCTGAGTAGAACAAAACAAGTCCAGGGAAGATAGCTCCTGTGAGCTTTCGTTATTGCGCTTTGTAATTCTGCAGCACTAGTTATCTACGTCATGTAGTATGAGAACTTAGCTTTTGAGGCTCTATGTATGAGCTACACGTGAGTGCATTGAGCATCAAGTGCTTCCGACCTTTAAACTTTTTTTTTCTTTTGACATTCTAGATCAGGGCAGGAAGTAAAGCTGTGTCAGAGTTGGACAGTTTTGCATCTAATTGGATCCCTTACATGTGTTTTCTCTTCTTTTCCCATTCTGGAGTGTGGCTCTAAAATAAAGTGTGTTGTATTGCACCAAGATAGAGTAGTGGAAGCAATAGAAGTAGTGGTGGTATATTGGCACAACTGAAGTTTTTCATTTCCCTTTTCATGTTATTTATCTATTTTAATTACTTCTGTAATAAGATTCTATACTTGCTTTAGCTTTATGTGTTAAGTTGGTTACAGTTGTTGGTAGAAGAACTGAAAACAAGTGTGACCTGAGTGAAAAGCATAAGCAATCACATCTGTTTCGGAACCATGCTAAATTCATTTTTGTTAAATAGAAATAGAGTTTTTTATTTTTAGTTTTCTAATGTCTATCTGTCTCTCTTGCCAGCACGGCACAGTAAGATGTTCTTACCAGTAAATGTGGGGCTTAGAGTCCTGTTTTTCTTTTTTCCTTTTTAGTTTGAAGATCAGGACAGGAAAAGCAGGGTCTGAGAAGGTAAAGATTTTGTTTAAATAATTGACTAGACAGTATATTTAGTGGAGCTCGTTATTTCAGAATAAAATTGGATCCTAGCTTTACATGATTATTTTTTCCTTAATTCTAAAATTCAAGGTTTTACTTTACTTATTTATTTGCGTTACTAAAATAGATCCAGAAGAATTGAGTTTTCCTTTAAGTTGATTACATATATACAGATAGTTGATTGTGAAAGTATTTAATTGATATTCCAATTTGTCCTATTTAAAGTGATTCTGTGTGTCTGTGTTAACAGTTATATAAATGTTCCACATAAAAGCAGGTTAGATGTTATCATAACTTACTGACTTGCTAGGCTAGTTATTATCATTTTTTGAATGTAACTCTAATCCTAAAAAAAAATTGTTTTAGTTATCTGCACATGGCTGTCGTTATAAAATGTTTAATGCATTAGGCACTCTAGTAACCATGTTTTAAGTACAGAAGAAGTGGTTTCACATGTTGGCTTTTGCAAGATACTATAAAAGTCATCATGTATACCTATCTTGAATTGGTGCAGCATGTCAATTTTGAAAAGCCACGTGCAAGTTTGAGATTTGGAGATTGGAACTCACGTGGAAAGCTTGGGGTAGCAGAAGATTAAAAAATTATTCTCTGATGGCCTCAATGATAATGCTTTAAGAGTATATAAAGTTTTAAATCCCCCCTCTTTTTTAAACAGACTGTGAAGACTGCTGAGAGACACTTGCAATCCAGTCACATAAGCATAATACAGAAATATTGGTCCTCATGGAAGAAGAGCAAGATTTACCAGAGCAACCAGTAAGTATTTCCTATAACAATTTAAAGTTGACTGTAGAAAAGCTAATCTTAAGAGATTTTAAATATTCAGTTAGACTGCAGATTCTAGATCAGAAATAAAAATAAGGAAAAGACTCCTTAATACTTTCCTTTTAAGAAAACAATGTTATATGTTCTTAAATTCATACTTTGTTAACTTAATGCTTAGAAAATTCAGCATTACAAAGTAACTATTGTATTTGGAAATGGCATTTAAAAAAATCAGTGGCTATTCTTACAGTTTTTAGAAATAAAAGAGAATATCTATCTGTTTACGAGTCAAACAGTATACAACATTTCTGCCAGAAAATTTAAATTTATCTTTACCTAAATTTCCATGATTTAATTTTTTTTTCTTTCTTTTTTTTTTTTTTTGTGAGGAAGATCAGCCCTGAGCTAACATCCATGCCCATCCTCCTCTTTTTGCTGAGGAAGACCGGCCCTAAGCTAACATCTATTGCCAGTCCTCCTTTTTTTCCCTTTTTCTCCCCAAAGCCCCGGTAGATGATTGTATGTCATAGTTAAACATCCTTCTAGTTGCTGTATGTGGGATGCCACCTCAGCATGGCCGGACAAGCGGTGCGTCAGTGCGCGCTGGAGATCCGAACCCAGGCCACCAGTAGTGGAGCGCGAGCACTTGACTGCTAAGCCACGGGGCCGGCCCTCCCTGATTTACTTTTTTAAAAAGTAATAGTAGTTGAAGAGAGTATAATTTGACCACTAGCTAATTCTTAAAAACAGGTAAGATCCTAATTGAATTCTTAATTTCTTTTAAATATTTAATATAAATAAATCATTTTAAATGTCTCCTAGTGATACAGATTTATTGCCTTGCTGTGACTACTTTTTGGTTTTTTTTTGTCTTTCTAAGTGTTTTTTGATCCTTAGCATTTAAAAAAGAACAGCAACAGTAATCATTCTTTTAAGATACTTTTATGTTGAAAGGTCTTTTCCTTTTGTCTTGAGTTTCTTTTTCTGAAGTTAGATAAATGCTGATTCAGTTTGCTATCCTGAGTGAGCCTCTTGCATTTCATATTAAGAGAGAATATAGAGTGGTACATGTTTACCCTTCTTTATGAAAATCCAACCTAGAAAACGTTGAATTTTGAAAGCAGATAATAGGGTATGTTTTTCATGTTCTAGATGTATTCTTATATCACAGAAGGATGGACACTAGCTTCCATTTTGTGTGTGTGTGTGTGTGTGTGTGTGTGTCAGGAAGATTAGCCCTGAGCTAACATCTGATGCCAGTCCTCCTCTTTTTGCTGAGGAAGATTAGCCCTGGGCTAACATCCATGCCCACCTTCCTCTATTTTATATGGGACACTGCCACAGCATGGCTTGACAAGTGGTGCATGAGTGTGCGCCTGGGATGTGAACCTGCAAACCCCGGCCCGCCAAAGCGGAGCGCGTACACTTAACTGCTACGCCACTGGGCCGACCCCCTAGCTTCCATTTAAATAATGAAGTCCTTTAATATATTTTTAATATTTTTCTTTATATTGAGAAATGCATACTGATGATTACTTTACCATTATTCTTTTAGTCTTCTTACTTAGGATAAGTTTAAAACTTAGGAAGACATAAAAAATTGGTAAAATGACCTTTTGAAATGTTGAAATGTCATCCCCTATCCCTGGTGGGACTTTAATAATCAGGGAAATGGCAGGGTTAAAAATCATCCTCAGCAATGTGTCTGGGATATGCACTGTAAGAACAAATAGCTGAATTAGAGACACTAAATGTACCAAGGAAAACTATGTCATTGAGTTTTTAATGAAAGACAGAGATCTAGTCACAGTTTCGAAAGTGTTATGTAAGTGTTAGCATACTGTTGACATGGGTATTGTCGTTAGTTACCCCTTACCTATTTAAGGTAATGAGAATTGTGAGGCTGACCTGCTGACGGGTCATCTTTTTTGCTCTGCTTCATTTCTTTGCCGTTCTGTTCAATTTCTATAACATGATGTACAAAACCTGATTGTTACTTCAGAGGAAGGTGAGAAATTAAAGCACTTTAGAAACACATTTTCTGCTGATAATAAGTGGTGAATGTCGTGGGACATCATTTCCTTATTGATTTGTGCCTGGGTCTTAATTTATAAACATGACTGAGTGACAGTACAGAAAGGTCAGTGCCATTGAAAGAAAAGTTTAATGTTACTTACAGTTCCCTTAGAAATGAGAGGCGTGGCACACCACATAGGGCCACAGGGGAAGCACCAGTTTTGGTCAGGAGGCAGAAGGGAGCTAGGGGAAGACACAGGCCACAGCCTTTCTTGGGATTTCTATAGGCGAGGTGAGGCAAGGCAAGGCAGGGTAGACAATTTAGGTTTGGCTAGTTTGAATAATTCCAGTGGGTTTTGGCGGCTAGGGGCTCTTATTAGATGTCTGGAATCTGGCCCTGGGTTGGTTTAGAGCAGGAGAGATACAGACTTGGTGTGTGCAGGTTAGATAAAGGAGGTGGTTCAGAGAATGAGCTCTGGACTGCAGGGGAGATGTAAACAATTTTAGCCCTTAGTTTGGCCCTGTGATTAGTGGATGCCGAATAGACAATTACAGAATCTAAGAAAACACAGAATACCTATGACCTGTTAAAAATAATTAGAATAGGGGGCCGGCCCGGTGGTGCAAGCGATTAAGTGCGCACGCGCTCCACTGTGGCGGTGTCCGGGGGTTCGCCAGTTTGGATCCTGGGCACGCACTGACGCGCTAGTTGTCGACCCATGCTGTGGCAGCATCCCATATAAAGTAGAGGAAAATGGGCACGGATGTTAGCTCAGGGCCAGTCTTCCTCAGAAAAAAGAGGAGGATTGGCATCAGACGTTAGCTCAGGGCTGATCTTCCTCACAAAAAAAATAAAAATTAAAATTAATTAGAATAGGAGGAGTAAACATCAGGCTTTGAGGAGAAAAACAAGTTTTCACAGGTTGTAGTAGAGATCTAATATGTGAGTGGAAAGAATGGTCGTATCCCAAGTTGATGATGATAAGTAAAGTCAAGATTTTTAACCCTTCTGTTACCTATATGTAGAGAGAGGTATTACTGATGTGTATTATTACTGGAGTTATTTTAATCCCATTGTCTCTTCCTTACTGAATCATCCCTCTCTTGTTTCTCTACTATTTGCTTTCTCTATCTTAAGATTAGTTCAAGTCATTGTTTACAATGCAACATAAATCCTAGCCTCCAGTTCTTTCACTTTCTCTTTTTGCCACTTAATCCTCAATTCTCTGCAATCAGAAATGGTTCTCTCTGTGGTCATCACTTACCTTGAACTCACTGAGTCTTTTTCCCCTAGTCTTTCTCTTTTTCAGCTACTCTGAAGCAGCTCATATTATTGTCCAAACTGGAACTCTTTTGAAGAGTGAAAGGGAACACTAATCAGACTAGATTAAGAGATACAAACCAAGACTATTCCTGGCGAACTGGAAGCACTTAAAAACTCCTTTATGGCCCTTGGGAGTGCTCTCTGAACTCAAGTTTTTAAAGGACATACATGCATAGGAAAAGTTTTTAGAAGAATATATACCAAACTTAATACTGATTATTTCATGGAGGTGGAGGGGCAGAGAATAAGGTCCTCTATATTTTATTTTATACATATCTGTATGGTTTGGATTTTTTAAAATATAAGCATGTGTGCCTTTTGTATTTAAATTTTAAAAAGAAATTAGTAATACTGTAGACAGAAGAGGTGGTAAATGCTTACAACCATAGTGTACTCTAGGCTAAAACATAGAAAAGGAATGAAGCTTGGGAAACATTCTTAAGAACAGTAAAAAGGACCTTAAGGGACTGGCCTGGTGGTGTAGTGGTTAAGTTCACATGCTCCGCTTCGGCGGCCTGGGGTTCGTGGGTTCGGATCCCAGACGTGGACCTGCCCACCGCTCATCCGGCCATGCTGGGGCAGCGTCCCACATACAGGGTGGAGGAGGACTGGCACAGGTGTTAGCTCAGTGACACTCTTCCTCAAGCAAAAAGAGGAAGATTGGCAACAGATGTTAGCTCAGGGCCAATCTTCCTCACCCAAAAAAGACAAAAACCTTAAAAATTGTGTTTTGGGCTTGGTGGGTAAGGAGAAGAAAGGGATGGAACAAGTGGCTAAGAGAGAATGTCTTTACTCAAGCTCTAATTTCTTTTTATCTTCTCTATCAAGGGGAGTAATCTTCAAACTGTAAAGGCTAGCATATCTGAATTTTTTAAGATTTTATTTATTTATTTTTTCCCCCCAAAGCCCCAGTAGTTGTATGTCATAGCTGCACATCCTTCCAGTTGCTGCACGTGGGACGCGGCCCCAGCATGGCCGGAGAAGCGGTGCGTCGGCGCGCGCCCGGGATCCAAACCCGGGCCGCCAGCAGCGGAGCGCGCGCACTTTTAACCGCTAAGCCACGGGGCCAGCCCTGAATTTTTTAAAAAATATTTTATTCCCGTATTTATAAGCAAGTGCCTAAGTTATTTCAAATGAGTTTTAATCCTCCAGACTCATAGAAGTTTTATCCCATAAACCTAAAATTTACAAGCATGGCTGCCAAACCAGTGTTGATCATCTGACAAATCACAGAGTGAGAGACGTGCTTGAAATAATACTATAAACAAATGTCACACTGTTCAGTTTTTTTATTCAAAGGTGGTGGCAGGGAGGAAGGAATTAGGTGCTGGAAACCGTAGATTAGTATTAGTTCAATGCTGATTAGTGACAGCATTCTAAAACAGATTATTGAACAGACCTTTCTGGACACTTAGAAAAAGACATGACAATCACCAGGAGCTGTTATATATTGTCTTTAAGGACACTCAACATTTTTATTGATAGCTGAAAGATTTAGGATATAAATGGATCAAGTATCTATGTGACAGCTGGCAAGAATAACTGGTATTTTAAATTAAGGTATCAAAAGGTAACATGTATTGACTTAACATTACTTCTTCAGGGACTCACAGTATGTAAATTACAGTGTGAAGGTGTTATACTTGATCTGATGCTGCTCTTTATACTCTACTCTTCAAACTAGAGTCTGTACATTCATCAGAGAGAGGATCTCCCCGTCTGTGGTCAGGATTCTTGCATTTTGGGAAGGTTGCTTTTGGTAACATAAAGTTATTTATGACCCTGTGATTTTTTTTTTTCCCCAAGCAGACTAAGTGTGGGCCTGTTAGTATTACTCACTAGAAGTGCCCCTCCCTCCAAAAAAGGGTCTAGGTACCTTATCTTTTATTTTCTGTCCTTGCAGTGTTGTGTCATGACTAAATGCTAGTTTTGTGTCTTGTGTGAACAAGGGATAGAAAGAGATTAAGTAGGTGAAATATTCTTTTTTCGTTTAAGTTATCAGATTTTCAGTAAGTGGAAATATATATGAATATAAATATATTTTTGCATTATATATATTTTTTTTATTTCATAGACCCAGATTTAGCAACTTTTTATTTTTCTGATTCCTGAAATTAGCACAAAGCTAAAAAGTTATCTACAGTAATCTAGTAAATCTTAGAGGGTGGTTGTATCATGGAACCAGCACAGTCCAGCAGTGATCTTCACTTGCTTTAGTTTACTCTGAGAATTGTCAAGTATTTTTAGGCCATCTTCTCTTGCCTGAATTAATGCAACAGCCTCCTCAGGTTTTCTTATATTTAGTTGGTCCCCCACCTGTTCATTTTCCATCTACACTTTATTAGAGTGATCTTTCTAAAATTCAGAGTAGATCATGTTATCTTGCTAATACTCTAAGGCCCCCTCATTACCCTCAGGGTAAAATTGAATTTCTTAATCTGGCTTATAAATACCTTCATGATTAGGCTTCTGTTTACCTGTGTAGCCTAATTTTACCACCCCTCCTCTCAAACTCATTGCTCCCAATCATAGTGAATTTTCAGTAGGCTGGGTTGCATGTTCTCTCTCTCATCTGTGGACCTCTTTATACATGCTATTACCCATGTGTGGATTGCTGTACCTACCTCCAAACACAAGTTCCCCCTCTTTGCTGGCTAAATCTAGTTTATCCATGAAGTTTCAACTTAGACTAATAATTCTCAATTGAATTAAAATCGTAGAATGTTATTAAAGGTGTTAACTGGTGAGAATATGTTGTCAACATGCAGAGAGTCAGAAAAAAAACCTTGAGAAACACTGTCTTACACAATACTTCTCTGGAAAGTTTTTCCTGACTTACTAGGCCTAATATATCCCTTCATTCCTTGGCTACTTACCCCCAATAAAAAGACTGGGGTTCGTGCCCCTTCTATGTATTCCATAGCATCTTATACATCTATCAGAATATTTATTTCACTGTTTTAGAAATTATCTATTTACTTATCTTTCTTTTCAACTAGACTGTGAGTGCCTTGAAGTTAAGGACTGTATTTTATCATGTTCCCTATCAGAAGGGCTTGATAGGGAACACTCAGTTGAATGAATGATAGCATGAATATGAACCAGAATTCTCATTAAAGGTATTTAACATTGGAGAATCTGCAGTAGGGTAATTATTAGTGGGAGCAATGCTGCTAGCTACTGTAACAAATATCCTCAGTGTCTCAGTAGTTTAATACAAAAAAAATTGTATTTTTCTCTCATATTAGTTTCATGTGGATTGACACTTTTCCTGGGCCAATCCTCCCTGAAGGCTGCTTTCATCTTGTGATGCCATTGTCTTCAACTTGTGGACTTCATGATTGCCAAAGAAAGGCAAGAGAGGCTTGAAGGATCACATAGAATGTTTTTTTGTTTGTTTGGTTGGTTTTTTTGGTGAGGAAGATTGGCCCTGAGCTAACCTCTGTGCTCATCTTCCTCTATTTTGTATGTGGGACGCCACCACAGCATGGCTTGACGAGTGGTGTGTAGGTCCGCACCTAGGATCTGAACCTGCGAACCCCAGACCGCTGAAGTGGAGCAAGTGAACTTAACCACTATGCTACCGGGCTGGCCTCACAGAGAATGTTTTTAACGGCTGGTTCTAGAAGTGGCTTACATGGCTGCAACCTGACAGCAAGCAGGGCTGGATTGGGGATTAGGTTTCAGATGAATTTTGGGGGATACAGACATTCAGTCTGTAGCATCCCATGTGTCCAGGAAGAGGAAAAAGACTTGAACATTTATCAGTGAATCCACCATAATCTTCCCTTTGGTTCACCTGTTTCGTTTTTCACACATAAAGAACAGTCTATACCTCCTTTCCCCACACACTCCTCTTAAGAGAAGCAGCCCCAAATTCCATCATTTGCTGCATCCAGATCAGATCCAGGATCTGCCCAGTAGTTTCTACTAGGTCTGGATGTGACTTCTTTTGGAGTGGTAGCCTATGAACTTAAAAATCACATATTTTGCCGGCCATCACAAGTCACACCCAGTATGCCCTGGTGGAACAGGCAGTTGTCTCTGCCACAGGTGTTTACCTGTCTAGTAATTTGGAATGCTTATTCTCACTTTCTATGTGCTAATTTCTTATGTCAGGTTCTGGAAGTCAAATTAATAATTAGATGGCTGTTCATAAGCATGATAAAGAAAATGGTGTTAATTAGTTTTGTGTGTGAAATTTCATCTAGGTTATGATCAAGCCCTTTTCCTGCTCTAAAATGTAGACTTTCTAGTAAAATAGAATGATATGCTTCTCTTTGTTGGACACTGATGGATAAATTCTGACACAAATGTTCTTCCTTTTCATAGTCTCCATGCAGATTTTATTAGTTTTTTTATTCCCAGGATTGCAGTTTGTCTAGTACTAGCATGATTTAGCCTCTTGTTAAAACTTAGAAGCCACTATAATTGTATAGCCAGCCCTGGTGGTCTAGTGGTTAAGATCTGGTGCTCTCGCTACAGTATCCCAGGTTCATTTCCTGGTCAGGGAACCACACCACCCACCTGTCTGTTGTCACACTGTGACGGCTGCATGTTGCTGTGATACTGAAAGCTATGCCACTGGTATTTCAAATACCAGCAGGGTCACCCATGGTGGACAGGTTTCAGTGGAGCTTCCAGACTAAGACAGACTAGGAAAAAGGACCTGGCCACCCACTTCTGAAAAAATTGGCCTTGAAAACCCTATGAATAGCAGTGGAGCGTTGTCTGATATAGCGCCAGAAGGTGAGAGGATGGCACAAAAATATTGGGCAGGGTTCCGCTCTGCGGGACACAGGGTCACTAGGAGTCGGAATTGACTAGTGGCACTAACGAAACTGTATGTTTGAAGTCATCTCAGAATAATTCTGGAATGACATTTGAGATGCACAATATAAATTTTCTTATCTAGAAAGTAGTATTTCTTAACCCTGTCTTGATATTTTAGGGATTCAACTTTGTTCCTGCTGTCAGTGGTGATAACTAAACTTTAACGATTGTATAGCGCTTTGTCTTTCATAAGCAGCTCTTTCTCTTTAAATTTCATCTTCACAGCAGCCCTGTGAAGTAGGTAGTTGTGTGTTTCTTTTACAGATGAGGAAGGAGCTGCAGAGAAGTAAAGACATATGGTGAATTAACTCTCAAAACTGAGCCTTGAGCCAGGATATTCTGAATTCATGTACTGGGTTATTTGTATTACTTTGCTCTGTTTAATATTTAAAGCATGATTATATTTTTTAGCAGAGGCACAAATAGAACCCTGATTCATGAATCTGCCAGTGATTCTTCCTTTTTATGTTATCTTTAGTGATAACATGCCCATAAGATTATGTCATTTTTTATGTAACAGCTTTATTGAGACATAATTCACATACCCATTTTAAAATATACAATTCAGTAGTTCTTAGTATATTCACAGTTTTTCAGCCATCACTAGAATCAGTTTTAGAACATTTTCATCACTCCAAAAAGAAACTTCATACTAATAAGCAGTCACTCCCCAATTCTCCTATCCCTTCCAACCCTAGGCAACTACTCATCTACTTTCTGTCTAAATATTTACCTGTTGGTGGACATTTCATGTAAATGGAATCATACAATATGCGGTGCTTTGTGACTGGTGTCTTTCACTCAGCATAATCTTTTCAAGGTTCATCCATGTTGTAGCATGTATTAGTACTTCATTCCCTTTTATTGCTGAGTAATATTTCATTGTGTGGATTTATTTTAGTTAACATTTATCATTTTATTTATTTATCATTATTTTATTTATCCATTCATCTGTTCATGGACACTTGAGTTGTTTCCATTTTTTGGCTATTTTTAATAATGCTGTTATAAGCATTCATGGACAAGTTTGGTGTTTTTTTGTTTGTTTTTTTTTTTGGCGATGCAGATTGGCCTTGAGCTAACATCCATTGCCAATCTTCCTCTTTTTTTGCTGAGGAACATTGGCCCTGGGCTAACATCTGTGCCTATCTTCCTCTACTTGATATGTGGGATGCCTGCCACAGCATGGTTTGATAAGCGGTGCGTGTCCACACCCAAGATCTGAACCTGCGAACCCTGGGCTGCCAAAGCAGAGCGCGTGAATTTAACCACTATGCCACTGGGCCGGCCCCCATATGCAAGATTTTGTGTGGATGTATGTTTTCATTTCTTTTGGTTATATAGGAGTGGAATTGCTGGATTATATGGTAACTCTATGTTTTAAAGGTTTATTTATTTTTATTTATTTATTTATTTTATTTTTTATTTTTTTTCTCCAAAGCCCCAGTAGATAGTTGTATGTCATAGTTGCACATCCTTCTAGTTGCTGTATGTGGGACTCGGACTCAGCATGGCTGGAGAAGCGATGTGTCAGTGCGCGCCCGGGATCTGAACCCGGGCCGCCAGTAGCGGAGTGCGCGCACTTAACCGCTAAGCCACGGGGCAGCCCCTAACTCTATATTTAACCTTTTGAGGAACTGCTAGACTGTTTTCCAAAGTAGCTACACTATTTTACGTTCTGTCAGTTTCTAAATTGTATTGTTCGAACCCTATTGTAATCCAGTGAAATCTGTATCCTTTGAGTTAGGTTACCTGCCTCTGGTGCCAAGGTAGCACATGCTTCCTATCCTTGATTTACGGGGGGATATAATTGTCCCAATCAAGGTGGACAATGGACCATGAAAGGTAAAAAATCAGCTGACAACATTTTCCTCCCCCAGACTTTTTAGTTTGGTAGACATGACTTTAGATACATGTTCTCCATTTCTGTTTCTGAGTACTTACTCTTTTTACTGGGTCAGCGCTGTAATAAATAAAAAGTGGAAAAGCATAGTTCTTACTTGAAAGGCCCTTATTTTAAGTTTTGCTCCAGGACCTTTTTTTGGGAGTTCAGTAGCTACATTTGTTACTCTGTGGCTCTAATACAATTAAGACTATGATAAATTAGATTCCTCAGTGCTGTAATTTTCTTTGTATGGATTATTGTTTGGAGACTATAGACTGTTTTGGTTACTCAACCAACCAGCTCTTTGATCACAAAGAGGGTCTTTGGGTGAACTAAGCAGCAATTCACCCCCATTATTGGAAAATTACATTACTATCTGATCTTATGTAAATACTGTCATCTTCAGGTGGGAAGGACAGTAAATTTTGTAGCAAGAGCCTATATTTTGTCATTTTTGAAATTATGGCAGATAGATAAAGTAGAGTTTGCGTTTTTCTTTTCTTTAGCCTTGCAGTTTTCAGTCAGAACACCATTTTCCATCATTACTTAAGTCAGCTCCTTTTCCTCTCACCTCTTTCAGTGAGGTTATGTCATACATTTATAATACAGTTTAATTCTTTTGTCACAGTTTACATATCATTCTGGGATCCCTTGACTGCCTCGTTGGTTTATGGTATCTTTTATCATACAGAAGAAGGAATTTTCTTAGAAAAAATAAAAGTATGGAAAAAGACCAGAAGAGTGTGAAGAATATTTTTTAAATTACTGGTAACCTGGGGCCGGCCCGGTGGCGCAAGTGGTTAAGTAAGTACACTCGCTCCGCTGAGGTGGCCCGGGGTTTGCCGGTTCAGATCCCGCAGCGCCTGGCAAGCCCTGCCGTGGCGGCATCCCATATAAAGTAGAGGAAGATGGGCACAGATGTTAGCCCAGGGCCAGTCTTCCTCAGCCAAAAAAGAGGAGGATTGGCAGATGTTAGCACAGCGCTGATCTTCCTCACAAAAAAAAAAAAATTACTGGTAATCTGATAAGAATTTATCTTTATTTTTGGCATACAGGTAATTTAAGTATGAAGACATTTCTGTTAAATAAATCAGTAGATGATAGCAAGATTGCCATACTGATTGTTTGATTATATAATTATATGTCTGTTAAAATTTAAAACCAACTAATTTGTACCCAAGTTTGGATACTTTCTCTGGTAAACATTTTACCTTGAATCTGAAAAACACTTTTTTCAGTTAAAAAAAAAGGAAACAAATCCATGTGAAAAACAAAGAAATCCATCTCTAACTCTAAAATAAAACAAGGGTTAATTAAATAAATCTAAGCAAAATAAAATGAAACAGTCACCCTGTAATTTATTAGTTAAGATTAGCCTGCCATTTGATTAGCTAGATGATTTCAAAAACAGATCACTACATTGATGCCTTTATATATTTATTTTTGCAGGTGAAAAAAGCCAAGATGCAAGAGTCAGGAGAGCAAACTTTAAGGTATATAAACTTGACTTTCTTTTAATGATTTATTTATAATTTTCTTCACATACTGATTAGTATATGGGGCTGATTTGGGTTGACGACTCTCTTTAGTTTTTAGCATCAGTCCTTACATTTTAAAATTATTTGGTTCAAGATAAAAATTTCTCTTCAAAAGTTTGTCCTTGAAACACATGAGCCCTGATTTTTTTTCTTATTCATGCATTATTTATTCAACAATATGTACTAAACTCACTTTATCTGTCAGATCCTGTGATATATGGAGGAGACACGATGGTGAATATTCTTTAGTCAGATGTACAGTATACAAAATAGGAAGAATAAGCAGAAATAAGGGAAATCCAAGAGATTTGGCTTGAATTACCAAATGGATATGGGATGCCTTAGGCATTAGCTCCACTCCCCTTATAGACAAGAGGTAGCTTCTTTGCACCTCATGCTCTTGCTTCCACAACACCATGGTTTTCAATTTTCCGTGGTTCTTACCTCCTATCATTTGTCCACAGCCGTATGCACCAGTAACTATATTATCTCTAACATCTTAATTTCCAGAATCCTACTCTTTTACTACCACGCGCTCCATTCCAGCTCATTTATTCTACTGCCACACTAGCCATATGATGCCTTACTGTACACTTTCAATTAAATGATCTAGCATATTTTCATGATCAACCATTGACTCTTCCCCCAAAAAAGACTTCAGTATCTTCCTTATGCTGCTTAAATTATAAGATCTATTACTTTAATGAGTCCATTACAAGCATTCCATTACAAACATTCTTAATTTTCTCCTGTGTCATACTTCCCTAGCAAAACTACAACCCTGGTTAAGCCTGGCTATCCATCTATTCATACTTATTCTCAATCACCTGAACATTGTGAGAGAAAAACAAAAGACTGTGCTGACTGATCTCAGTTTCCATTCATGAGTACATCTCAAACAGGCACTTAAACACTCTTGGTGGTCCAACCACCCTTCCTGGTGTGTTTTATTTCCTAGTCTCTAAAATCATCTTTCTTCTGTCTTTCCTTTCCTCCCTTCCTCCCTGCCTCCCTCCTTGCTTCCTGCCTTCTTCGCATCCCCTCTCCTCCACTTCACTCTACTCCCATTCACTCAGCTGAGGATCTTGCTCCCTAATTCAAAGAGAAATTAGAAACAATTAGATAGGAACTATCTCATTTGTCTGTCACCACATCTACCCACGTATCTGCTTCTCTACAGTATTTTTTGCTACCCTATCCTCTGAAGTTAATTCGCCTACACTTATCTAAGGCTGACCCCTCCAGTTGTACTATGGCACCTATCACCTTTGTCTTTCAGCAGCTTCTTTATTATGATAAAATATACATAACATAAAATTCATTATTTCAGTCATTTTTAAGTGTATAATTCAGTGGCATTGAGTACATTCACGTTGTTGTGCAACCATCACCACCATCCATCTCCAGAACTTTTTTCGTCTTCCCAAACTGAAACTCTGTATTCATTAAACAATAACTCTCCTTTTCCCCCTTCTCTCAGCTCTTGGCAACCACCGTTCTACTTTCTGTTGCTATGATTTTGACTACTCTAAATACCTCATATTAGTGGAATGCTACAGTATTTGTCTTTCTGTGACTGGCTTGTTTCACTTAGCATAATGTCTTTAAGGTTCATCCATGTTGTAGCATGTGTCAGAATTGCCTTCCTTTTTAAGACTGAATAATATTCCACCATACATCTATTCCACATTTTGTTTATCCCTTCATCGGTTTATTGTGTTGATTATTCACAGGAGTTCTATTGAATGAGAATGAGGTATTCAGGATGCTCGCTATTTGGAGTTTGGGTGTTTTTGCTCTTTTTTTGCAGAGGGTGATTTTGTTTTAGAACATTTTTTCCCGTCATGTACATATTGTTAAGTAAAATTTATATTTATATAACTGTGAAAATAATTATATTTTGAGACAGTATATAATTTTTCTAGATATAATCATTTTAAATATTTAACAGAGTGCTAGAGTTATTTCACTGTCTTGGCCTTGTTGTCTCTACATAATCTCTAGACACTCAGTTGAATATGTAGGGAGTTCTGCTATAACATAAGAGTCCAGGACTACAGGATTTTAGGAACTGGTCCATTGTATACCAGACCATACAAATATACCTTCTAAGATACAGAATCGAGAAATAGTCTTTCAACAGCAGGTATAACAGTGAACCCCAGACTTATCCAGGTACATACAGAAGACAAACCAGTCATCGTAGTCAGAAATGGGAAGTTCTTCTCTGGTTTTATACCCTTCTTCTGGAATCCTATTTAATTAGGCAAGAGATGGGGCTCAGAAGTCTGTATTTTTACCAGTCTTCAGGTAATTATAATAATAAACCAATTTGGGAAACAGTGATATAACTACTCAGTATGGTTTCTTACCCTTATCCTTCAATTCCCATAGTCACATCTTAGTACATTAAATGCTGTTCTAAAACTACAGACATTTGAGTAACTAGATAAAAATAAACTTCATTTGGGGATTTAGCTTTAAAAATTAATTACATTTGTGGAAAAAATTGTTTGAACATTCAGAATATACCAGGGAAAAAAAACTTTATTGACATTATACTTAAATATTAGAGGTCTGTTCAGAAAAGATATGAGAGCTTTAAGAATTTTGGTGCTGTGTATTTTTTATATAAGTAACATTTCTTTTTAAAATTCTATTGTGTAGAAACTACTCTTACCTTTCGTTAGTCTTATCTTTCCAGATATATGGAGCCTCTGGTACAGTGTCTTCCATTTCTCCCTAGAGGGTAGAACAGCAAAGTAGTATTTCTTTCTAGGGAACATGAATGTGGGAAGGATGCCTGGGCTGGGGAGAAGTTGTAATATAATAATACTAGCTGTGGTTATATTGTACTTACTCTGTTTTAGTCTCTGCTCTAAATACTTTTCATATATTAACAAATTAATCCCTATAACAACCCTAATCGCTATAACAACCCAACCCTATGAGGTAGGTTCTATTGTTATCCTTCATTGACAGTTGAAGAAACTGGAGCACAGAGAAGCTCAGCAACTTGCTTAAAGTCATAAAGCTAGTTTTGGCAGATGACATATGAACTCAAGCAGTTTGGCTCTAGAGTCTCTACTCTTAACTACTATGCTATACTGATAGTCGAGGGAATAACTGGAGAGTGGAAAGTAAGGTAGAAGGAAGAAGGAGGACATTGTGAGGGATGAAAGTGAGTATAATCTCCATTCCGGAATTTCAGCGAGAATCTTCCCAACACTGAAATGTCTAACATAATGACTTATCCTCCCAGCTTATGTGATTTACCTTTCGCAATTTCTCTTAATTTTCCTTATAAGTTGAAAAAAAAGATGTTGCTCAGTCTTGGGTATTAAAAAAAAATTTTTTTTTGTAACTGGGGAGAAGAGAAATACAGTGGAATGAACCATTTTAAGGTTCAGAACGCTTTCTTGGAAGCAAGCGTGTTTAATTTGAAAAAACTTCTCAAGTGATTGTGAGAACCACTGTCTGAAATCAGGCATCTCCCTACTTTCCTGTGGTACTTGGGAAACAAGGTGACAGAGCAGTTTTCAGGTGTTGTGGAATTTTTCTTTTACCACGTGGTCTTTAGAGAAAATCTGACTTGCCTGTGACTTATCTGAACTTCCTGAGTGATATAAAAACTGAAGGGCTCTAGGGATATGAGAAAGAACAGTAGAATGCTGAGTGTACTAGCCCTGGCCCTAGCTCTTCAGGTAGCTGCTAAAAAACAAAAGTAAAGATATCGTGAAGAAGACTTACTATGCCTCTTACTTGTATAGCCTAGGAAGAAATGGGTTTGATTTAATCACTTTCAGCACTGCAGCAGATCAATCGGGGCTAATGTGTTCGTTTTGATTCTCCCAGTCAAGTAAGCAACCCTGAAGTCAGTGATCAGAAACCTGAAACTTCAAGCCTTGCATCAAACCTTACCATGTCAGAGGAAAGTAAGTACCATATTCTAGGCATGACAGAAGAGGTATTCCTATAACCAGGTGATGCTATTCTTTTATAATTGGTTTTCACTTGATTGCCTTTTTTGTCCAGAATATCCAGAAGACTTTCCTTTCCTTGTGTGTGTGTGTTCATCCTTTTGCTCTCCTGTAAGCTTTGTTGACATACCAAATGAGGAACAAAATCATGTGGAATCTACTCACCCAAGGAGTCACACTTGGTGATTTTATTTTTGTTTTGAGGTTGGATGTTCTAAAGGTAATAGTGTCTTACTCAGAAAGAAAAGTTTGTGAGCCAACCTTTGACTGCTGCCCAGGAGGACTTGATATTTTTTCACCTTTCTAATAACCCAATGATTTTACCTATCAATCTAGGCAAAAAAAGAAAAGTAATCCCCTGAGAGCCCAGGATTGATACTGGGCCCTGAGGGAGATCCAACTCAGTAAGATACAACCTCCACTTATCAACCCTTACTCTCCTGTAGAAGAGTTATATTCATGCATTAGACAAAATTTGTAGAGAGTTCTGTTTTTTTCTTGTAGAGATGTAAGCTTTCTCTAGCATACCCACTTACTCCCCCAAATTGCCTCCGTAGGGCAAATCGTCCTCCCTGAAATTAAGTAGCTGTGCTTTTCATATTTTACCACACACTTTAAAAGAATAAATTTGTGTAAGACACTCTAAAAAAAGACATTTGTTGTTTCTTCTCTTGATGGTTATGCTTAATCTTATATACTTCCTGTGTATTAAAAAATGGTATGACTTTTTTAAAAAATGGTATATCTTGAGTTATATATATTTCCTCAAAGGTACTATTCCAGTGGTTATCACACTTGTAGCATGTCTAAGAATTATCTGGAGTGCTTGTCTGTAATGTGGAAGTCCAGCCTCATCTTCAGAGATTATTGTTCAGTAGATCTGATGTGGATGGGAATCTGCATTTTTAAAAAGATAGCTAGGTGATTCTGATGCATATGGGAAACTGTCCATACTGTGAGAAACTACTCTAATCAATGAAAAGTGTCTCCAGTTTTTTGAATGTCCAACTCATCCCCAAGAAAAAGTCCTGTTCTTTACATACTTTAGGGGCCAGGAAGTAAGTGGAGTCTTGTCAATCCTTCCAAATCATTTCTCTTCCCTTTTTTCCTTCAAAAACTCTAGTTCCTTTGAAATCTATATTTATGCCTCCTCCACTTTTCTTTTTACCTCAGACTGAACTCCTAGTCATTTTGCTCTTTAAAGACTAGATCTTCTTTGTTTTCTTCTCCATCTAAACTCTTATTATTCTTAGTGATTTCAACATCCATGTAAATGACCTATCCAATACCCGTCATATCCCTCTTATCTTCATGGTCCTTCTTACTCAGCATAGATTCTATGTTTCTTTATTATAATTACTCCCTTACAAGTGCCTTTAATAACTTTGCCTCTTGTACTCTCCTTGCTAAGCTCCAGTCCTAGTTTAATCCAACTCTCCACTTTCTCTGTAAGTGCATTCAAATAGCTAAATGTTATTGGATAAATTATATACCCAGCTGACCATTTACTCACAGGGCCTCAAAAGGCACCCAATATGCTTGGAAATCCTTGTGCATTTCCCTAATGAGTTTTACCTTTTAATATTTCATACCACTTCTTTTCCTCTCAAAGCACCCATCCTCACTCACCTTTCCTTATTCTTGACTGATGACTCCTTCTCAGATAGAAGCTGTCAAGACAGGAAACTCCCTTATCATCCCACCACCACCAAATCTTCAAACCTACCTGTGTTTGTATCCATGTTTTCTTGCTTCGTTCTTGTCAGAATGGAAATAGTATTCTTGCTCCTGTCAAAGGTAAGCCCTTTCATTTGTGCTTCATATCCTATCCCTTCTCACCTTCCCTAAGAACTTTGGTACTATAGTTATCTTAACACCACTCCTGTGTCATCATGTTCTTCTCTTCTTTTTTTTTTCCCCAAAGTTTTCACAGTAAGCTTTTTATTATTTATTTATTTTATTTATTTTTTTTTTTTTTGAGGAAGATGGGCCCTGAGCTAACATCTGTTGCCAGTGTTCCTCTTTTTTTCTTTTCTCTCCCCAAAGCCTCAGTACATAGTTGTAGAGTTGTAGCTCTTCTATGTGGGATGCTGCCTCAGCATAGCTCGATGAGCTGTGAGTCGGTCCGTGCCCATGATCTGAACTGGCGAACCCCGGGCCACCAAAGTGGAACGTGCGAACTTAACCGCTACGCCACCAGGCCGGCCCTCTTCTTCTCTTCTTAATCTTTCCTGTCAGTAAAGAGACATGATGCAATACCATCTTAAAACACAAACAAAACCCTCCTTTGGCTCCACATCCTCCACTATTTATAGACCTTCTCTTTGTTCCATGACCTTTTGGAACCTCTGGAAAGTTACCCTCACTTGGTTTCTCACCTCCCATTCACTCTTCGGCCCTCTCAAATTTAGCTTCCATCACCACTCTTCCAGTGAAATTGCTTTTGTCAAGGTCGTCAGTTACTTTCAGAAACCGAAAGTACTAATTCTGGTGGACATTTCTCTCTCCTGATATCCTGCCTCTTGCCACTTTTCCTCCCACCTTTCTCCTTTGCTGGCCCTTCTTCCTCTATCTGAACTCTGAATGTTGGTGGGCCTCAGGATTTGTTTGTAGTCTGCCATCTTTTCTCTTTCTGCATTTTCTCACCTGTTGCATCACTTTAAATATTTTATACATTGTTAATGAATTCCAAGTTTATATTTCCAGTCTGACTTCTCCCCTGATTTTGTTTGTGTATCTAACTGCCTGTTTGACATCCCCACTTACATATCTAAAAGGAAAGTCATACTTAAAATGTGTGAAAGCTTTTTGTTCGCTTAACCCCCATCAAATCTATTCTTTCCCCAAACTTCCCCATCTTAGGAAGTGATTTCACTATCCCTCCAGTTGCTCAAGCTGAAAACCTAGAAATTATCCTGTATTCCCCTGTTTTCCTCATTCCTTATGTACACATCCATCAGAATGTCATATTAGTTTTACCTTCAGAATATATTTCAAGGTTTTGCCTCATCTCCACTGCTGCTACTCTGATGTAACAGCAGACTATGCCTTGACTTTATAATCCTTACATGGTTCCCAATTACTGCAAAGATCATTTATTCTCATGTAAAAATTGGCCTAACTCTCCCAGGATATTCTGTCAATCTCTTCAGAATTAAATTAAATCAGAGGAGGAGAAGGGTTTGGGTTTTTTTAAGTACTTGTCAGCAGAGAAGGAACCATCATGCAGAATTCAAATGAACACATTCTATGTGATGGATGGTATGAACTTTAGATCTAGTTGAGATCTCCTTCATTTTTGTCAAAATGATTATGGATGAATGTGATCTACAAATTTCCAGTAATTATTTTCAGAGATCTTGAACAATGGCAATGAATAAGATCTTCTATGATAGACTCACAGATGTCAATTTGTCTTACTGTTGGGCATGAATTTGCCCCTCATCTGCTCTTAACCAGAGTTCCATTTTTGGGTCAGACACTCAGGGAACCCAGCTAGACATAAAGTTAGTTGGTTCACCCTTAGTCTCTATTCATGATAGAGTAACCTCCTTTATAGATGTTGAAGGAAGTTCTTGAACAGTTCAGGAGTCTGGTACAAGTTCTTTATGATGTAACTCTGTCTACAACATGGACTGAAATAGTGCCTAATGAATAGGATTCTGCTGTCTGTCACACTTGAGTTGAATATTTACAGCCTTTATCACAGATGAAGTCATTAGGGTCAAGCTTTCACAACAGCTATTCTAGATGAAGTCATTGGGGTCAAGAGGACACTAGCTGTGAAAGTCTCTTTACTTGATGGTTCATCAGAGCATCATATTGGTTCCTCAGGTCTGTCTCTGCTTTGCCAAACCTAAAGCCTTTACTACAAAGCTGAAAAAAGGGTAGTATAGAAGCATACTTGCATCATTTCTCTGCTGATTATAGACAGTGGTAGCAACAGTTTTCTAATAAAATTGGATACTTTCCCCAAATCTGTCTTCCTGCAAGTCATTCTAATGGTGTTTTACTCAGAATGGAGTAAGAACCCACAGAATGAATAAGCTGAAGAAATATAATGTGGTTTACCACATATGGACCTTGGTTTTTTAAGTTTGCCTATGAGCATAGCTGAGAGCTTAGGAGGTTGCTTCATCTATGGTTTTAGATCAGTGATAGGTGAAAATAGAGGTCAGTTGGTACCAATCCTCAGCTCTTTTCCATACCCCGCACATTCTAGCTTTTTTTACTGTCTCTAAACCTGTTATTAGAAGAGTGAGGTATTTTCTCCTATGTAGTCTTTCTAAATTTCTGATGTCCAAGCTGTATTCTGTTATTTAGTTTGAAAGACTATAGAGTGAGATATGCAATTTTCTCATTTCATTTTTGAAATGTTTTAACTTTTTTACCTGGTGATATCTTTCTTTCAGTTATGACATGCACCGATTACATCCCTCGCTCATCCAATGATTATACCTCACAAATGTATTCTGCAAAGTAAGTTGAATAATTATTTCAAAAATCTATATGCTTTTTCTCTAGGTTCATTGCAAATTTTAACTTAATATTTAACTTATTAAGTTGACATTTAACTTATTTCCACCTTTCTTGTTCTCTCTGTCCCTTTTCCAATTTTTTTATTCCCTCTAAATGTAGTCTGTGTAATGTAACATCCTTTTACAAAGTAGATGGTTGCCTGGAATAGATCACTGTTACCTAGGAGCTCGCTTTAAATGAACAGACACTAAAAATTAAAAATACTTCTGGTGATGGAAGCATGTCACTGATTGACTTCTGATCATTCTGTCTTTCCTCTACCTTGATAGACAGATCAATGAAAACAGCTCAAGCCAGCCTCAGACTGGGATTTCTCAGCCTAATATATGTTCAGTGTCTTGTTTTAGGAATGTCCTCAAAGTAGAATGGGGCTTGAAGTTAGACAGGTTTAACGGGTTGAAGTCACTAAGAGGCAACATTTTGGGCCTTCATGGGGTAAGATCAGCATTTAAGATCAACCAAATTAATCATCTTCAAGATGAGTAGGTACAGAACAGTGTGTATACCAAGCTACCAATTGTGCATTGATAAACAGGGAGCCTACACATACATAGATACATACAAGTGTACTTATTAAACTAGGGTATATTCTTATGTGCTTACATATGGAGGATACATAAAGAAATTGGTAACAGAGGTGAGTGATACCTATGGGCCTATTATAAAAAGAAAACTGATATTTTTTTCCCTTCTTGTGCCCATTTTTACCTTTTGAATTTTGCACTAATTAAAAAATAAACTGGGCTGGCCCGGTGGCATAGTGGTTAAGTTCGCGCACTCAGCTTCGACGGCCCAGGGTTCGCAGGTTCGAATGCCAGGCATGGACTGATGCACCGCTCATCAAGCTATGCTGTGACGGCGTCCCACGTACAAAATAGAGGAAGATTGGCACAGATGTTAGCTCAGAGCCAATCTTTCTCAGCAAAAAGAGGAAGATGGGCACAGATGTTAGCTCAGGGCCATTCTTCCTAATCAAATAAATAAATAAAAATAAAATAAACTAATTAAAAAGTCAACTCAATGAGTTCTCCAGATTCTAATCTGGTATTAACACTAAGAGCATTCTTGAGCCAGTCATTTTCATGTGGTTTTCCTCTTCTGCGAAATGAGTGTTCCCTGAGATCGTTATAAAGGAGATAAGAAAATACTTTGAGCTATAAAGACACTATATATAAAAGGATATTATGATCTTTAACATATCTCAAGATTAATCTATTTGAAATCACTGAGATTTTAAATCATTCCCAAAAGACTTGATTAACAACTACAACCTGAGCTATTTCCTGGTCTCATATCTGGCTAAGAAGAATAAAAATTTTCAAATTCAGTCTCTTAGAATCTACTGAGATATGAATATGTTGCATATTCCAAATTCATTCAAAAAATATTTGCATACCTGCTACATTCAGGACTTGTTATTAGCCATGCCTTCTATCTTAATTCAGACCTCCTTTCCACTTATCTGAACCATTATAATATAACTTTTTTAGCTGGACCTCTATTTCCAGTTTCTCCTCCTCCTAATCCATTTTACAAAGCAATGTCACATTAATCTTTATTAAAGAACAGCTCTGATCTTGTCACTCTTTGCTCAACAATTGCATTGACTCCCAGTTGTTCTGAACTCTTTTAGCTTGGTATTCAAGGTCTTTGCTATCTATCTTTCTTTCTCTTGCTACTTCCTTCCCTTTATATACTTCCCTTAATATAATCTATGTTCCTTGCAGGCTGAAGCTCTTGCGTTCCTTCCTTCGTACCTTTGCTAGAGTTTTTCTCTTTTCTTAGAATACCCTTTCTCATTTCTGCACATCCTATCTGCTCAGCTCACGTATCACTTTTTTATAGCCTTCCTTCATTTTCCTCTTCCTCAAAGCTGAAAAAAATCTTTTCCCCTTCTGAAACACCCCTTCCTCTCAGTATTTTATTGTTATGACTCATATGGTACATATAACACTTACTTTCTTGCATTATAAGTACAGCATAACTCACCAGATAAAATAACCAGTATCTAAAAATTCAGTGCATAAAATGTGGGACCATCTTATTGCATGAATGGAAAGACCAGGTCATCTAGCTAGTCTTAAGTCCCAGAAGTTTCACTGCTGAATTCAAATCCCTAGCTAAACCTGATGTGGTTAGCATCAACTAGTGGCTGTATACTCTGGCTTAAATATCAGTGGGGAGATTCTGAGTCCTGTCTGAGACTTCCCAGATTTTATTAGTTACCTGGCTCCTGTTTTATAGGCTTGATCTGGCAACACTGGGGCCCACCCCTACTCCCCGTTTTCTAATGTGATTGCTTGCCTTTTCTCTGCCAGCCTCACCCTCTTTTCAAAGTCCCTCTCTTCCTCTCATAACTTTAGTTTGGCCCAGAGGGCTAGGTGGAGAATGAGAGCTAATTGAGATTCTTGTTCTTTCCAGTTTTCTGTTATTTTAGAGTTTTATTCTATATGTAGACACAAGGACGTAAACAAGTTTAATCCATCCTTGTATCTCACATAGGGCCTTGCATGTAGCAACCGCAGTTGTTTGTAGCATAGTATTTAGACCTTGGGAGGATATTTGGAAACTATTAGATTTTCCATAAAATTGTTTCTTAGGTTGGTGATAGTAGAACCAGGAAAGGAAAAATTAGTTCTACTTTCTGACCACAGTAAGAGACATTTAATGTGGAAAGTTAGTCTCCTCATTGCTGATTCTTTGCTTTTAGTGGTATTAGCTATTTGCCCTCTTTTTCATTACTAAAATAAATCACTCATGAAAGTTTTTGTTTTCTTGAACTTTTCTAGACCTTATGCACATATCCTCTCAGTTCCTGTTTCGGAAACTGCTTACCCTGGACAGACTCAGTACCAGACGCTACAGCAGTCTCAACCCTATGCTGTCTACCCTCAGGCAACCCAAACATATGGACTACCTCCTTTTGGTAAGGTATCCTATTATAAGCAGTTTCTAATAGTGTTGATTTTATCCCCCAGAAACTTCCATCTTTCCGCAAAAAGCAAGCATGGCTGATCAGGAAGCTGAGAGATGGATCGTTCTTTGCAGAGCACTTACTCAGTTACAGGTGTGATGGAAGTTGGGTATGCAACTTTCCAATAGTATATTTGATGCATGTAATATAAAATCATAACTTTTCAATACTCGTTTGTTTATCTACCAAAACTCAGCTGTTTCCAGGGTACTGAGTCTTGACTGTAAAGCTTGGAATCTTTAAGTGTTTAGAAAACTCTTTGAGGAATTACTGTTGATTTTACTTTTTTATACAAAACACGGTACCATGGTTAGGTAAGCATAATAAATACATTTTGAGGTGGCCAATTTCTTGCTAAAATCAGGTAATCTAAATATCCAGGTAGATTATACCTTATAGTTTACTCTCTCTTTTTTTTTTTGTCAATTTCTCTCTTTCTCTTTCCTCCCCCTTGCCCCAAATTGATCAACTGTTGCTCTGCTGAACCAAGAAGTCATCTTAGAATGGGGGAAATCTCCAATTTTGTAGGACCTTATCATGTGCATAGAGAGTTTGGTTCTTTGGTTTTAGGTATCCTGGACATGAACTGTAAATTAGAAGGATTTATTAGAAGTCAGTTTGAGATTCTTTTGGGCACTTAATATCTATGCTGGTTTTTCTCTCTGTTTGTTAATTGATAGATATATGCAATGTGCTTTTTGCCCCTTCCCTAGAACTGGTGTCAGAAAATTGAGACAATACTGTATTATTTTGAAATATGCAATATGTTAATAAAATTATATCTCTGTAGCCTTTACTGAAACTAGCTGGGAATTAGAAAAATCTTCTAAACAGATCACCACAGATTCTGGATGTATTAGTGTTACCTGCTTTTGGCTACATTCCTACTTTTCCTTGCCCATTTGGCTAGTCTTTTATAATAGTTATAGCTTTCTTACTTTTAGGCTTTTAGCATTCTTTAGCTCCTGATAACTACTAGGAACAAAAATTGGGGGTTATGTTTAATGATAGTGGTAGGTGATAACTTCATGAGAGAAGAGAAACAGAAATGCTCATGTTTCTCGTTTGTATGTCTGTGCCTTCATGCCTGTCATTATCAGCCAGTATACTAAAATCTTACGTTTGTGGTGTATTTAACCAGCCAAGACTCAGCAGTCCTTTTGGAAGCAGAACTCTCTGTGTTTATTTCTTTTTGTGTACATTAAAGTTAATTTTTCAGCAGCCGACTAGTAATAGGCTAGCAAGTATAAAGTAAGTATTGTCATACTGTTTTTTTTTACCCTCTGTTTTGATTTAAATTCATTACTAGCAAGCCCAAAGCTGTTTATGACATTGTTGAACAGTTGATCATTCCTGCTGTTTAGTGTTAAATAAAACTCCTATTATATTTCTGAACTAGATTATTGAATACTTAACATAGTGCCATGTGCATTTAGGTCCTAGGTATTATGCATTTCCCTTGTATTAAAGAAAGAAAGAAAATTCTGTAAAACAGATAGATCCCTGTTAAAAACTTGAAGGAAACATTGTTTATATTGTGAAGAAATATTGATAATAACAGGCTCTTTTATTAATCTGTTTTTGTTTAATATTTGGAGGTGAGGGAGACTTGTTTCATAAATTCTTCTGTCAGTAATTCAGAGAGAGATAATCAATAGCTTAATTTGAGCATTAAGTAATATGAGACTTATGGAGAAAGATTTAGGTTGGGGTAATATGAATGATAGATATGGAATATTCTCAAAATTTATAAAAGAAATTATAAAGAGATGTTTGTAATATTCTTTAAAGTGACTATTTTTTAAAGACATCTTATGTTTTAACATGTGGCTTTTTTTTAATGTGCTCACTCAAATATAAAACACTTCATTTCTTTCTTCTTGTGAAGATTTTGGTAGTCTTAGTGCCTATTAGCAGTAAAACTAGATTAGCTAGTCTGTTATTTTATTTCAGATGTAAACAGGGCTTCAGAAAATTTCATTATAATAATATTATCTAATATTTATTGAGTGCTTACTATACCAAAAAGTATGCTAAGAATGAGTACTTCATGCTTTACAGTATTGTCTTACTTCTTAGGACTGTTCTGAGAATTAAGTAAGTCATAGCATTTTCCCTTTTAATAGATGAGGAAACAGATTTAGAAGGATTGGGGGACTAGCTTGAGGTCATGAGGTCATACAGTTAGTAAATACCTGAGATTAGATTGAACCCAGATCTATTTAATTCCAGAAATGGTCATAAGTTTAGGTCTTTGTGAAAAGATAGTCTCAGAGTTGAGTTTGAAATTTAAAAGTTTCCTCCTCTTGAAGAAAGGAGAAAAGACTAGAGGAAATCTAGGAAGCCTATATTATGAGTGCTCTTTAACAGTAAAGGAGTAGTGGTCATATTCTTTTCAGACTGTCGAGAATGTGGTGGAATGGCAGAAAAAGGATTAGAGGTTTAACTTCCAGTGGTCTGTGAGGAAAAGGGTACTCATTTATTTTTAGGGGCTCATAAAAGGTTGCCTTAGCTGCCACTGTTCTACCTTCTTTTAAAAGAACTTTAATGTGAGATGGAAATTTGACAATATGTATCAAGAGCCTTAAGGATGTTCATGCTATTTCTCTCAGTAATTTCAATTCTAGGAATTTATTCTATGGAACTGATTGGAGATACCCACAAAAAGATTTACTAATCGAGATACTCATCACAGCATTATTTATAATAGTAAAAGATTAGAAACAACCTACATAGTGAATTGAAAGGTATGTGTTAAATTGCAGTGTATCCATAGAATGGAAAACTATATAGCCATTATAATAAATCATGTTCATAAAGAATATTTAGCATCTTAAGAAAACAGTTTATTATTTATTGAAGAAAGCAGTATGTAAAACTGAAAATACAATATAATATACCAAGTTAGTATTTTTTAAAAATATGTGCATGAACAATAATTTGGAAGAAAAATTGTGTATGTTAAGAGTATAGGCACTACAGATTTGGTCTCAGTTACCCTGGAACCATGCAAAGCAAAGACACAGTTCCAATATGCACAGGTTTCAGTTAACACAATCCCATGCAAAAGCAAGGAGTGCATGTATTTTTTTTCTGTGTGGTAAGACTATGTGATTTTTTTTCTTTACCTTTTCTATATTTTCCTAATTTTCTAAATATATATCTACTTATTTTATAATTAGGAAAAGTACTCAGATTAAATTCCTTAGAATTTATAATAGCTCATCCCAGTGACCTACTGAATCAACAAGCCAAGATATCCTTTCATGTCTTTTTTTCTAGCCCTGACGTACTTCAGTTGCTAACCAAATTAATCTTCTCTGAAGATCCACTACTCTGATATGTATTACTATAAACTGAACTACTCAGATTAGCTTGGTTAGTGACTAACCAATAATGAAGTATTTGTGCTGAGAAACTTGGGTAGTTTGTGATAAGACCCCAGTGTGGGGCAGCAGGAGGATAGCACTCAGAGACAGACTTCTTTGCCATTGTTAGACCAGCTGTTGCTCCACATCAGGCTCTTGGTGCTTAAAACGAGTTGAGAAGCTTTGTAGTTGTAGGCATAGAGCAGTGGACTAGGCGTCAGGGAAATCAGGATTTGGTTTCGTCTTGGCTATAGGCAATAGTGCTCTACGGTCAAACCATTTGGTCATGTTACCTATTACTTGAATTCTGGAAAGGATTCTTTTAAAGGAAGATATTTATATGCTTAAAAAGCAGGGCTACAGTGATGCTAGAGGCAGTGTCCATATTGTCTTTGATTCCTCTATTCTTCATAAAATAATTATATATTAAATAACTACTTCATATTTCTAGCCAAAAACATTCAAAAGTAGCTATTCTGCTACTGTCTTAGACATTTTGCCCTAATTTTTTACCTTATAAGAAGGGCCAGTTCATAGACATTTTACATTTTGAAACTTTAAGAAAATATACTAAATAATGAGACTAGCAAAACATTCTCAGTTAATACTATTCTTATTAATAAGATAGTATTTCAGTACAGTGTAATAATAAACATGTTCACAAATCCAACACCTCAGGTTCAGAACCTATTTAGAAAAAAATAGCGTTGATTACAGTAAATATGAAAGTTATTGTGACATTGAATTGGCAGTTCATTTACTAAAAAGTGTGATACTCAGCCACCAGGAATCATGGCACTAATATTCAAATTTCACTTCATAAATGTCTAAAAAATATCATTCTCAAATATTTTTATTGTTGAAAATCAGGTATTGCAAGGACTTTAGCTGTGGCTAACCTGGACAAGACTTTTTAAATGATCATGAAGTAAGGGGCGGGGGGCGACTCTCCTAATTCATACTAGAGATGTTGATATTCCTCAGTCTCCTCAAATAAGTTATTTCATGTGTTTAATAGGGAGAAAAGAATATGACTTGGTTTTTTTTATGCTTTGAGAGTTTGGGGCAAGGCAATTACCATATCCCATTGTCAACCTTTTAAGATTTTCACATTTCCCTTTACTATTCTTATATTTACTGATTAACAGATTTTACAGATCTGAGTTGGACTAAGATATCCCAATGCCCTGGTGAAGCAGAGGTTCTTATTATCAAAGCATTATATTTCTGTAAATTCCTTACCAGATTAGGAATAGATGAACTGAGTTAATGTTGAATTTGAAACTATGCTGGCCTTGGTATTAATTTCTTACCGGGAATGTGTTTGATTAATGAACTGTCTTGGATGTAATTAGCAGCTTCAGCTACACTGATCCAGCACTCATAACTATTCAGAATCCGGTGAACAGCCAGGCAGTAAGGCCTTTTATAAATAGACTTTTGCATAGCCAAAATTATCACAGAAACTCTTCACTCATAAAAGACCTCTTTAGGCTCTCATGTAGAAGCAAAGCTTTGTTTATGTTTCCTAGTTTACTGCAAATGAAAAGGGAGATACAGCCAGAGACAGGAGATTGTCAAGAAGTGACAGATCACAGAAAAAAGACAAAGTGATATAAGAACCTAAAAATCATAGAACTATAATTGGGTTCTATTTAGTACTAAGGAAATGTCTTCACATATCACAGTAGCTTCTGGGATGTCTCTGTAATATGTATAGCACAGCACAGTATTGATATTTGTAACAATAATTCTGAGAAAATCTAAAGGTATGTTCACTGTTTCCTCCCTGCCTAAGAAGGAAGGAAAGGATATAAATATATTTTAGAAAGATTGTCACTCAGGAGCATCGTGATAAAAATAAAATAAAAATGAACAGCTATGATGTCTATCCGTATAAGATAGATTTATACGTTCTGAGATGGAAAGATGTCTCTCAGAGGTATGTGGAAAAGCAAATTATGAACAGTATGTATAAATCCCATTTTTATTAAAAAGAAGAAAAAAGATTAGTAAATACATAGAAGAAATCTGAGTGACTCTTCTGCACACTGCTAATAGTGGTTAAGTCTGGATGATGGGATTGTATGTGACTTTATTCTAAGTTACATATTTCTATAATGTTTTTAATTTATAAAAATAAGCAGGTATGTCTTTCCTAATCGGAAGAAACAAAGGTAACAAAATAACCAGCTTAAGAAGGCAGAGAAGTATTTAATACATTTTAGAAAAATTTGGTGCTTGTTAATGGGTAAGTGAATTTTAAACTTACGTGGAATGTCTCCCACCTTGACAACGTGGATAAATGATTTATCACTGTACGTGAACATCAAGCACTCTTTATAACAGATACTCCTGTTGGGTGTCAGTAGCTCTTTTTCTGAACCCTGGTCGATTTCCCCCAGCCATTGAAATGAACTTATATACATATCACTATTGGAGTTTTTGACAAGATTTTTGTTTCTATGACTCCACTCCTCAATTCTTTGAAATTGTATTTGCTTGTGGTGTATTACGAGTGGGAGAATCAATAATTTTCTCTTGCAAGCAAATTTATTTTTGTTTTAAGATTTAGATTTTAAACGTACTGGCTGATATTTAAAAGCATAACCATGCTTCTCAGTCCCAGTGTGTTGTTTGTAATTGGTCCAATTTATCTGATTCAGGTGCATTGTGGCCAGGTATGAAACCTGAAAGTGGTTTAATTCAGACTCCATCTCCAAGTCAACACAGTGTTCTTACCTGCACTACAGGGTTAACCACAAGCCAGCCAAGCCCAGCACATTATTCTTATCCCATTCAAGGTAAATAGGCATGGTTGTGTGTGTTTTTTTAATTATATTATTGTTTTTTGTTTTTAATCTACCTGTATCTCCAGACAAATTGGGTAATACAGGAGCTCTGTCTTCTAAAATAGAAGGGGGTGATATCTGCATTTGTGCATGCTTTTTGTGTTAGGCAAACCAGAACCTAGGAGTGTGGTTCTTAAGTAGTTCAGCCTTTGACTGTGAAATGCTTGGTAAAATTGAAGCCTTCCCTTTTGCATGTTGGTGTCCAGAAAACCTGTCTGATTTTGTTCTAGTCTCAGTGGCGTTTTGTCCTATAAATGAGCAGAAGACTCCATGGGATAGAACTTTGCTGACTTCTGTTATGTGAGGTCCAAATAGAGTGGAATGTGAGATGAGTGCTGCTTTGTGAGATGTGTGCTGCTTCCTGCTGTGGTCATACCTCCACCCCCATTTACTACTTCTTGGTGAGAGTATTTTTCTTGCTCAAAAATTTCAGTCTTGTTTCTATTTCATGATGAAAAGCATAGCATTAAAGCTTGAACTCTATCTCTGCCTTCCTGACTTCTTCCTCTAAAAGGTTAGAATTATTACAGGACTATTAGGAATCAAGACAAAGAAACTCAAAAGACACTATGGAATTAATTCCCTACCCTTGCAAATACAATGCAGGCAATTTGTCATTGCTCCAGATTGGGAATTAATGTCCATATACCTGGTGTCTCATCTGCCTCCTTTCTCCTGATTTCTCTTAGCTTTTAAATTTTATTCCTTATAAAATGGGTGCTAGAGGGGTGAGGGTGGGACAGCAAAAACTGGTCTGAGGTACTCTTAAGATATGAACCTTGGTGATGAAAAAATGTTTTGATGTAGATTATATGAGACAAAATATTTTGATTTTCAGTTTTACCTTTTTCAGTTAAATGATTGAGAACTACTTCTGCTTGGTCCATTGGAAATAGAACTGGTCTCTACATTCCTAAGACCTTGCTCTGAGCTACATTTACCTCCTATTGTTTACTGAGTCTCCTCTTTTTATTTATTTTCCCTTGTTTTTTTTCTTTGTCCCCTCCCCCTTCTTTCTAAAATGGGAACAAACCAGGAGGGAAAAAACTGAAGAGCATACTTTGCCTGTCTTCTCCTGTACCTCCTTTCATTTTTTTATTTTTTTGTGTGTGAGGAAGATAAGCCCTGAGCTAACATCCGATGCCAATACTCTTCTTTTTTGCTGAGGAAGATTGGCCATGGGCTAACATCCGTGCCCATCTTCCTCTACTTTATATGGGGCGCCGCCACAGCATGGCTTGACAAGCCGTGCGTCGGTGCGCACCCAGGATCCGAACCTGCAAACCCCGGACCGCCAAAGCAGAGCGCCCACACTTAATCGCTGTGCCACTGGGCTGGCCCCTACCTCCTTTCATTTTTATAAAGTGTTTCTCTAGGTTGGTAAGCCTTTTGGGTCCAACTACAGGCAAATCTAGTAGCCAAGTCCCTCCTAAACAGATATATCCCTAATGACTACACCTAGGTCGTGTCTCTTCTTTTATATTAATAACCCTCTTCCAAGGTGTAGAACCACCACTCCTCTGTAGTTCTCTCTTGAGTTTGAGGAACCTGATAGCTGTGCTCTCTTCTCCTTCCTTGTAAAACAAGAGGAATCACCTTTTTGGGGTCTTTCAGGACCCATTGATTTAAAAGGGTCATGAAAATATCCTTAAACTTCATTAACCACTATCCTAACTTGTCTGTTAGTACATTTTTCTGTTTTGATTGATTCACCTAGTTTCCCCCATTTTGCTAATAATGATCATTGCTGGTGTTTATTAAGTGCTTACTATGTTCTTAGCATTGTTTTAAGTAATAGATGAGTGTTACTCATGTAACCTTGACAACACATCTATGAGGGGAGTACTATTATTAATCCCATTTTACAGATGGGGAGCGTAAGACATAGAAAAGCGAGGTAACTTGTCCAAAGTCACAGAGTTAGTAAATAATTAAGTCAGGAGGTAAGCTGGCAGTCTCACCCCAGAGCATGAATGCAATATTTATGATTTTCAATATTAAAGTTATGGTATCAATATCAACTGTCCCATAATTGAGAACCTGTATGGGCAAATATCTAAATTCATTTTTCCTCCTTTATCTGGTTAACCTATTGGCCCATTTTATTGTTCATTAGAACTTCAGCACAGGGTCAAATTAAAGCAGAAGTTAATCATCAAGTTATTACTTTTTGCCATTTATTTTGAGGAAAAAATTGGTAGAAAACAAGTTGAAACAATTGGCTGAAATGAAATATGGGTATTATTGGCAGATTTGAATTACCTGCGTTCTCTGCTGTCAGTATCACTCTCCTCACCCCCACTTTTCATTTCCTTTAGCATGGATAATGAATGTAAGCCATCCAGGGCTTCTTCCTTCCCCCTATGTAATTACCCAGTCATTCCACAGAATAAAAACACAAAGGACATTGTATCGATTTTTTTTTTAAGTGGTCGAAACAGCAATGTCCCCTCATCCCACCCCAAAGCATTCTGCGATTGACAACAGCCTATCTTCTGTGAGGAAGTTAGGGTAATTATCTCAAAAACCAAATTCCCCTTCTGGCTTGATGAACTCTGATCAAAACCTTTTCTTTAGTTTATACCTCAATGCTCATGAAAACCCTTTAACTAAATATATCTGGCTTCTTTATATCAGTCTTTTCCTAGAGTGACTGTGACTGTGGCCAAATCTCTGGTTATTTTCTTCAGTTGAGATGGTTTAAATGATTAATATTCAAGTGGCAAAATTACTTTCAGAAATTTCAAAATTAATTTTAACTCAATCTTGGTTTTTAAAGAATGTCTTTGGACTCTCATATTGTTGGTGGTACACAATAGTCTTTCATTGACCAGGAGATTTTTTTTAATAGACTATTTTTTAGAATAGTTGTAGATTTACAGAAAATTGAGCAAATGGTACAAAGTTATATATCTTCCCACCCTGCACACGATTTCCCCTATCATTAACATGTGTCATTAGAATGGAGCATTTGTTATAATTAATGAACAATATTGGTATGTTATTATTAACTAAGTCCCTAGTTTATTCAGATTTCCTTAGTTTTTTCCTGATGTCCTTTTTCGTTTCATTTAATTGTTGTGTCTCCTTAAGCTCCTCTTGACTGTGTGGTTTTTCAGCCTTTCCTTGTTTTTGGTGACCTCGACATACTAAACGTGAATCCCACAATATACATGAATATACATGTATACGAAGCATACATGAATCCCACAAGTATTTATTGAGCATCACCTACTATATGCCAGGTGCTGTGCTAGATGTATTGGAGGTAGTGAATAAGATAGTAAGATTCTGCCTTCATGGAGCTTACAGACTAGTGGTAGAGACAGAAAACAAGCAAGTAAGTAAATAAGTAGATTTTGAAAAGTGCTTTGAAAGGGAAAAAAAGAATAGATTGCTATGAATGGGAAAACAAGAAAGGAGTTAGTTTTAATGGAGAAGTCAGAGAGAGTCTCTCTGAGGAAGTAGACATGCTGAGGAGGAGCCATCATTCTGGGAGGGCGAGAGAGACAGGCCGTGGTAAACAGTCCAGGCAGAGAGAGCAACATTGCAAAGGTCCTCAAGTGAGAAAGAGTTTGTCTTATTTTGAGTAACTCGAAAGCCAGGATGAGCAAGGGTGGTGGAGAGACTTATATAAAATTAGAGAGGTGGATAGAAAGTAAATCTTGCACCAGCTTTTATATGCCATTAACCCTCAGGTTAACCCTCCAGCTTTGGGGCAATGTCACTTAATTCAGCTGTACCTCTCACGGTTCTATAACCAGTCTTCTGATTAAAGCTATCTCTGTATATTGACTATGTTAGGTGGACCTCTAGTGGTGCATTGTTCTCAGAAGCTTTGTCTTTCTGTGATTTCACAGCTCCATTGTCAAAAGAGAAGTGAGGACTATCCAAAAACAGTTGGCCATGCCCTTGGCATTTGGAGAACTAATAGCCTTTAGATATATGTCAATAGGAGTTACCACTTGAGTTTTATTTGATCCTCTAAATTTGTACTTTTTATTGCATATTTTATTGCTGCTGCTTTTGTTTTTTAAATCTGCAATTGAATATTTTTTTTGTTGAGACCTCCATATGTATATATTTATGCAGGATGATTAGTACTTTTTTTGAGATGCCTGGCTTTTCAGTCATTGCTGTGTGGGACTAGGGCATGCAGTGCTTGTGTACATTTTTAGATGAGTTTAGCTTGGGTTCAGTGATGATTACAAGAGCCTAGATAAGTATTATTTATTTAATTATCATCTAACTTCTGTCACTAGAATTTAAACTCCATGAGGGCAGGGACTTTGTCTTGTTCACTACTCTGTTCCTCAGTGGCTGGAACAGATTCTGGGCACATAATAGACCCTGGTTTGCTGAATGAATGAACGAATGAATGAATGAATGAATGACACATGTTAGAAATGATTTGAGTTGGAGAAAAAGGTATTAATTGAGCCCTATAAACTTTCCAGGTCAGCAGGCCAACATTTCCTATAATAGAAGCCACGATTGCTAAGAGTAATTTGTGATTTTTAGTATGATACTTGTTAAAAACTTAGACAATATCAACAATTAGCAGATCAAGTCATTAAACTTCCTGGTTGAGATAATAAGAGTACGTGACCAATTGTTTGTAAGGTCTACCTTTTTCCCTTCAGCCCAATTCAGTAAATGGTCTGAAAATTGTTAAATTTATAAAACCACCTTGTCAGTCAGCATACGTTTTTTCCCATGTGTGTAGAGATCAGATATGAATGTTGTACCTCTAACCATTTATATTTTACTTAGGAGGTAGAACAGAATTAAAGGAGGAAAAGAGGAGTATATGCTAGAACGAGGGCCAAAGAAAAATTGAGCTAGAAATTTCTCTGCTGAAAGAGATAAACTTAAGAGACTAAATAAGTTCTTCATTTTCTTTCCCACCTTAAATCACCTATATTCAGTCTGTTTTATTGCAGGCCTGCCAGTGTAATGGACTGGTAATAGAATCTGGAATCTACTCAAAATTCTTTTCCCATAATAATGATTAAAAACTACTTATAGAGTCATCTAGCCTATGTACAGTAATTTTTTATTACTTCCCCTTAGGAAAAAAAAAATAGGTTAAGCCATAGCAGAGAAGAAGGTGAATATTGTTGGGAAGAAAATACCATCTGTAAAGTTATAAAATCTATTTCATTTAGTTGTTTATGAAAGTAAACTTTTAAGAGTCCTTTAGTTCCCCTGGGGAAGGGAGTACTGGGGAAAAGAAAATCTCACTGGATAGTCAGGAAATTTGATCCCTACCTAGCCACTGACTCTGAGGAAAGGGCACTGGATGAAGAATTGGGAGATCCCACTTGTCATCTTGTCTGTCTGCCACTAGCTCCATGGCTGTGGACAAATTACTTGAACTCTTCTTTGTCCCACGTTCTTCATCTGAAAGCTGGGGTTGCAGCAATAGCTGTTTCTTGTGTCTAACTTACCTTAATCTCTTCTAGACTTTCTTCTAGGCAGAGTACCCCTGGGGAAAGGGATAAAAGATCCTTCTGATTTTAAACAGTACTCTCACGTTTCTGCTGCATTTGTTCACCTTCCCTGTTCTTAGTGAAGGTTTTCCTATTAACTTTCCCTCAAAGGACTTTGTTGCTAATGGGATAGATAGTCAGATAGTCAGGTCTACCTGATGGCAAACACTTATGGTGTGTGTGACTACAGTGGGAACCATGTCTAAGGGTGCTTATGGTAAGTGAGGGAAAGGCGTTCAAGACCAGTACGTCACAATCTCAATTACGTTGTCCACTTGAAAAAAGTCACTGTGGCAAATACTATCACTGAGGATTTGATTAAAACCCTGGTGGAATCTGTGATCAAAGGGTATGAAAAACTTAACCCAAATTCCTTGTCCTAAGACAGGCAGCCTAAGTACATTTTTACCTGCCCAGAATAATATTTTATATTTTCCAAGTTTTTCTAGTCTCATTGGTAAAATCATTAAATGCCAGATCATGGTGTTTGTTGATCCACATTAATAATTCATTATTTGAGTAGAGCACAAGAAGCAACTCCAAGCACTTTAGAATTTGGAGGACCCGCTCTGTTTCTCAAAGTGATTATGTTGCATCAGGAAAGGCATAATTTGGGGCAAATGACAGTAAATATCACAATGTAGGATTTACATGTGGATTTACCAGAGCTCCTGTTTCTTCTGATTGTCAGTAGGTCACGTTGCAGGTGAGTCGTTTTTCAACTGCCAGAGGAGATGGACTGGAGTGATTTGGTTTAGCTTCTGATTTCATTGGTATAATTACTATGAGCCAGTGCATTGTATTATGTATCCTTCTAGGACTTTAGTAGGAGAAGTTGAAGACTCAAGCTGAAACAAAAAAATGTTTGAACTCTTTGATTTCTTTTTTTTTGTTGTTGTGAGGAAGATCGGCCCTGAGCTAACATCTACCGATGCCCCTCTTCTTTTTTTTTTTTTTTTTTTTTTGCTGAGGAAGACTGGCCCTGGGCTAACATCCACGCCCATCTTCCTCCACCTTATATGGGAGGCCTGCCACAGTGTGGCCTGACAAGCGGTGCATCGGTGTGCGCCCGAGATCCGAACCGGCGAACCCTGGGCCGCTGCAGCGGAGCACGTGCACCCAACCGCTTGCGCCACTGGGCTGGCCCCAAGAACTCTTTTATTTCTAATAAGTCTAAATTAAGGTATGGCATGCAAAAGAGCAAAACTAGTATTTGTTTCCTTTGCCAATGTTTTTTATCTCCTTGTAGATCTGTTTACTTGACACAATATATTTTCAATTTCTTCTACCCTTTTACGTAGTATCTGTAATATCTTTTAACACTCTCAATCCTGTAGCTTCAAGCACAAATGCCAGCCTGATATCCACTTCATCTACAATTGCCAATATTCCAACAGCAGCAGTTTCCAGCATCTCAAACCAGGTACGGTGCTACTTTTGTTAACCCTGTTTGATATAGTTCATCTAGCTCGCTCTTCCTCTCTTTTTCCATGATCAGTTTGCCAGTCTTTGAAACAACCAGTATGGGCCATGGAGAGACATTTTTCTGAATGCCCTTAGGTCTAGGACCCTGGATGGTTTCTCAGGCTACCATCCAGTTTCTCACATTCCTCTGCTAAGTCTGTCGATGATATGGTTATATTTGCTCCTTTATCTATTATGTGTGTCTCTACCTACTGCCCCATTCCTGCTAGAAGGTAAACTCCATGAGAGTAGGGATTTATTTTTCTGTTTTGTTCTCTTATATATTCCCAGAGTTCAGAAAAATGCCTGGCACTCACATTAAAGGCACATAATAAATGTTTGTGGAATGAATAAATATTACTTTCATTTTTTTATTTAGCCACTCATTCCTTTGTGAATTCTGTGTGGTCTGGTCTTGATCACTGTTCTATTAACTCTTTATGCTTAGATCACTGGTAAACATCTTCAGTGTTTTAGTAGGGTTTTTTGTTTTTGTTGTTATGTTTTTATTGTTTTCTCTGCAGCGATTAGTATTATCAACTGCTGTCTCTATGGATCTCTTTTTCTGGCTGCACTTAACATTACTATTCTGGTTCATTTTTTATTTGTGACTGTTCTTGCATTTGTTCATTCTTTTAGTCCACAAATATTTATTGGCACTCTTCAGGGTACTCTCTATCTCTCTCCCTTTCATAGCTTTTCTTTTTGATCCTGTCTTCTATCATGGATAGTCTATGTAGTTTTCCACATGTTTATTACTTCATCCCCAGGAGTGTTTAACCATATTCAGAATGTCCATTTACTACCTCCAGAATGAAGGTTCTAGTCCTGACCTCATGATATCTGTAAGCTTCCTGCTGATTGATGGACATTTTTTCTTTCATGTCCTGCTATTTCCCTAAGTTCATCATATCTAAAACCAGCCTTTCATTCTACCCTGTCTTCTGTCTCCTTGTCCTCCAGAAGTGAAACCACTTTTCCTCATGCCTTCTCAATTCTTGTTAATGACACCATTTTTAAATAAACCTAGGCCTTAAACCCGACCAGTCGTCTTCAGTTTTTTTCCTTATCCATCCCTAATCCAACCATTTCTGGAATTCTTTCTTTCTTTTTCATTTTTGCTGTCATTCCCATGTTTGGGGTTTTTTCCCCTTTCATCCTGAATTACCATGGTTAACTGTTCATCTCGTCTCCAGTTTTCCCCTGTACCTGTCCATTTTCTAAAACACTATCCAATTAATTTTTTCTAAATGCCACTTTTTATCCTGTCACTCACCTACTCAGAATCTTTTTGTATTTTTTTTTATTTTATTTATTTTTTTGCTGAGGAAGATTCGCCCTGAGCTAACATCTGTTGCCAATCTTCCTCTTTTTTTGCTTGAGGAAGATTAGCCCTGAGCTAACATCCATGCCAGTCTTCCTCTATTTTGTATGTGGGTCACCACCGCAACATGGCTGACGAATGATGTAGATCCGCACTGAGGATCCGAACCCATGAACCTGGGCCACCGAAGCAGATTGCACCAAACCCAACCACTATGCCACGGGGCTGGTGTAGTTGATTTTTATTTGTTGATTTGAATTTGATAGTCCCCATTTCCTGCCCCCACACAAGGTATGCACCATTGCCTAAAGAATCCAAGCCATGTTCCTTAACCACTCATTCAAACCTACAGAGATCCTTTGTTTCAACCAGACTCAAGATCTCTGGCGCCTGAGTAAACCTTTTCAGGGCCTATTCATGTTCTTATTTCCTCTATCTCAGAAAGCTCTCTGACTGCCACAATCTGAGGTGATAGTTGTCTTCCTCTGTATTCACTCATTTGACATATAATTTATTGCCAATTTTTTGGAAATTTTTTTTGTCTTCTCTCCTGCTAGATTTTTAACTCCCTTAAGTTCAGCTAGTATGACTTATTCTTTTCTTTAATATTTCCTTCTCCCGCCCACACACAAATACACACACTGTGAATTATATTTGGGTTATGGTAGATGCTCGGTTCTCTTTATAAATAATTGTTCTGGTCAGTTAGCTTCTTTCTACTTGTTGCCAACATCAATATCAATTGAATTTTTTTAAGGTACGTGAGCTGTCATACCCATTTTTTATAGCTTTGTTAAGGTAAAATTGACATACATTAGACTGCACAGATTTAAATTGTACAATTTGATAAGTTTTAACATGTATGTGCTCGTGAAACCACCAAAAGTTCCCTCCAAATATGTTAAAGAAACTTTATTTGTAAAGAAAACTTGATTATTTGAAAAAGAAAGAGAGACACTTGGTTTTTAAACTGGGAAACCTGAATGTTAGGATATGTGCTCTTTTGTTTAAGCTCATCTGTCCTTAGAAGCACTACCATCTAGTGCAGTGGTTTATAAACTTCTTTTTTTTTTTTTTTTTTGTGAGGAAGATGAGCCCTGAGCTAACATCCATGCCAATCCTCCTCTTTTTGCTGAGGAAGACTGGCCCTGAGCTAACATCCATGCCGATCTTCCTCCACTTTATGTGGGACACCACCACAGCATGATCTGACAAGCGTTGTGTCGGAACGCGCCCAGGATCCAAACCTGGGCCACCAGCAGCGGAGCGCGTGCACTTAACCGCTACACCACGGGGCTGGCCCCTATAAACTTCTTAAAGAGTAGAATCTTCCCTTCAGAAATTCTGTGCAGAAATTTATATAGAAATTCAGTACATAAAATAGAAAAAAAAAAGAACTATTATAGTAGAAAAAGGGACATTGTGTGTAGAGTACATGGGACCCTTCCCTCTCAGCCTTCCCTTCATCCCAAAGACAGCCCCTGAGGCATCTCCTTTTGACTCTTAGGTTTCCACAGAATGCATTTTGAAAATCATTGGTTTAGGTGGAAGATATAGATAGGTAAATGAGAAGTCAAATTAATGTTTTAGGAGAATAATGACAAATAAGAAGGACATGAAAGTCTCTTGTTATGCTCTTTCTAAGAGTCTTGTTTTCCTCCCTTATTCCCTTTGGCCTACAGGACTATCCCACCTATACTATCCTTGGTCAGAGTCAGTACCAGGCCTGCTACCCCAGCTCCAGCTTTGGAGTCACAGGCCAGACTAACAGCGATGCTGAGAGTACCACATTAGCAGCAGCCACATACCAGACGGAGAAGCCTAGTGTCATGGTACCTGCGCCTGCAGCACAGAGACTTTCCTCTGGTAAGCACCGCAGCTCTAAAAACTTTGACTTAAGGGCATTTCATCCAACAGGAGATGGTAAAGATTATTTTGTTCTGGTCTGAGTCACTGTTACCATGCTATTGGCTTTCCCTCAGGTGAGGCGTATTTAAACATTGGAACCAAACTGTGATGAGTATTTGGAAGGCTAAATGTAATACCTGATGCTGTGAACAGAAAAGTACCAAGAATGAAAAGACTGTATTTATGACTCCTACTCCACCCTCCTCGAAGCTTTAAGATGCTTCTCACAGGGCACTTCAGATTCTTGGCACATTTTGATAAAAGTTGGAGGACTCAGTTTTAGTCTACGCATATTTTAGACTTCCGCTAAGGCCTCAGAACAGCAGTCTGTTCTGTTTTCTGTGTCAAGGATCCCTGTAAGATTCTGAGGAAAGCTGTGGTCCTTTTCCCTCAAAGAAATACATAATATTTAACCTACAAATTTAAACCTATACATTAAGCTTTGAAATGTGTTGATGAATTATGATGTCCAGGTTGCCCTGACATAAAGGCTTTATACAAACATTCAATAAACATATGCACATACTTTTTATTTATCTCTATTTTTCATGAAAATTTGGTGGTTCGCTGTCATGTCATATAACTTGAAGAACTATTTATTGTTAGCACTGATGCATTTTTAAAAACAATGCTCTTTGCGGCCAGCCCGGTGGCGTAGTGGTTAAGTTTGTGTGCTCCGCTTTGGCGGCCCAGGGTTCAAGGGTTCAGATCCTGGGCGCGGAGGTACACACTACTCATCAGGCCATGCTGTGGTGGCATCCCACATACAAAATAGAGGAAGATTGGCACAAAAATAGAGGAAGATTGGCACAGATGTTAGCTCAGTGACAGTCTTCCTCACCAAAACAACAACAACAACAACAACAACAGTGCTCTACATCAACTAAAGCAGCTTTCTGTGCATCCTGCCTTTACCTGTCTTCTAAGTAAATGGACATACACATGGTTACTGCTTCAAACTTAGATGTGTTGATGACTTAATTTTGAATTTATTTCTCTAAATATCTTTCTTCTTCATAACAATTTTAACTTTTTAATAACAGAATTGCAAACATAGAGGTTGTCAGAATAGTATAATGAACCTTTTGTATCCACCATCCATCTTCAATAATTAAAAACTCATAAGCAGTCTTCTTTCTTTTTTTTTTTTTTTGTGAGGAAGATCAGCCCTGAGCTAACATCTATGCTAATCCTCCTCATTTTTTGCTGAGGAAGACTGGCTCTGAGCTAACATCTATTGCCAATCCTCCTCCTTTTTTTTTTTTTTCCCCAAAGCCCCAGTAGATAGTTGTATGTCATAGTTGCACAGCCTTCTAGTTGCTGTATGTGGGACGCGGCCTCAGCATGGCCGGAGAAGCAGTGCGTCGGTGCGTGCCCAGGATCCAAACCCGGCCGCCAGTAGCGGAGTGCGCGCACTTAACCGCTAAGCCACGGGGCTGGCCCAAACTCAGAGGCAGTCTTATTTCAACTATACTTTATCAAATTCCCTCCCCAAATTCCAGGTATCTTATCTCTAAAAGATAAGTATTCATTAACATAACCGCAATGCCATTATCCCATCTAAAACAATTCAACAATGATTCCTTAATATCATAAAATACCAAAAGGTATTCATGTTTCCAGTTTTCTCATCTATGTTAGGAGTTTTGTTATTCTTTTTACAATTTGTTTAAATTTGGATCCAAGTAAGGTCCATACATTGTGACTGGTGGATATGCATTTTGTCTCTTGTAACCTGTAAATTCCCTTATCTCTTTTTTTATTCACCCTTGTACTTTATTTGTTGAAGAAACTGGATTATTTATCCCATATCATTTCCCAGTCTGAATTTTGCCAATTATACTTTTATAGGGTAGTTTAACATGTCCTACTGCCTTCTGTATTTTATTGTAAATTGGTAAATGGATCTAGAGCAGCAGTTTTCAACTAGAGGTGATTTTGTGCTGCCCTGGGGACATTTGGCAATGTATGGAAATATTTTTGATTGTCACACTGGGTGTCGGGTGCTACTGGCATCCAGTGGGTAGAGGTCAAGGATGTTGCTTAACCAAACATCCTACAGTGCACAGGACATCCCCTCACAAAAATTATCTGGCCCAAAATGTCAGTTGTGGCAAGTTGAGAAACCCTAATCTAGAAGCTTGATCAGATTCAGGTTCAGTTTTTTTTGGCAAAACAGTTTCATAGATGTGTTCTTCCATTGGGAGACAGGCATGCACATTCTAGTTATAACTCTTTGTGATGTTAGGAGCTATTGATGCTCAGTGCCTAGGTCTACATTCCCAAATTGCTTAGGTGAAGGTTTTCCAACCTCCATGAAGGTTTTCCAACCTGCATCCCAGCAAATGATTCTTAAGGGTAGAGACCCTGCTGACCCTCTTCCTGCTCTGGTTCTTAGAGCCTGTGACCACTGGCAATATATGTCTCACTTTTCCTCTCCAGGAGACCCTTCTACAAGCCCATCTTTGTCCCAGACTACACCAAGTAAAGATGCTGATGACCAGTCCAGGAAAAACATGACCGGCAAGAACCGGGGCAAGAGGAAAGCTGATGCCAGTTCTTCCCAGGACAGTGAATTGGAAGTAGGGGAAGAAACTCATTTGAGTTACCTACTTTGTTTTTTTTCTCATTTGTTAAGTTTATTGAACATATATCTGAAACTCATGGAGATTATGTGGTTCTATGTTGTGTGCCTTTTAATTCCTGAGCAAGAGAAACTGAATTGGCCAAGTGGAAAGAGAAATGTTAAAACATATTTCTCTATGCCCATAACTTACAATATCACTTTCAGATGCTTTTCACCAAAAGCATTGAAAAAGCTTTTCTGAATTTAGGTAGCCAGGTAGTTTTTTAAGGGAAAGAACAAACTGCTTTATATTCCAGAGGAGAACAGAAAAAACAATGCATTATATTCAGAAAGCAGGTGTCATAAGTAATAGCATACTGTTTTCCATTTTAAAGTCTCAAAGTAAAATGAGAGGACTAGAGTGCTTTAGGCCAAGTTTCTGTGAAACATGCAACCAGATCTGGTAACTTATTAATAAGATTGGCACTCACTTATTCTGTGGTTAAGCACTATAGGAATTTATTATGGGCATGCATTTGGCTTCATTATTAAAAACACTAGAAAGTCATACAAAATGCTAATAATAGTGGAATTTTGATATTAATCCTTTTGTTTTCTTTTTTCAATTTTTCTATAATGTAATCATTTAACAAGGGGGAAGAACTGTGTTTAAAAAGAGTCCATTGAGGGCCGGCCCATGGCATAGTGGTTAAATCCGGTGTACTCCACTTCAGTGGCCCACGTTCGCGGGTTTGAATCCCAGTGTGGACCTACACCACTCATCAAGCCATGCTGTGGTGGCAACCCACATACAAAGTGGAGGAAGATTGGCACAGATGTTAGCTCAGTGCTAATCTTCCTCAAGGGAAAAAAAGAGGAAGATTGGCAACAGATGTTAGCTCAGAGCAAAATCTCCCACACCAAAAAAAAAGAAAATGAGTCCATTGATAGGTGTTAAGACATAGGTAAATTGAAGCTGTGTTTGGTGCCTCTCTTCCCCTTTGTTCCTGAAAAAAAAAAAGGAAGAAAGAAAATATAAAGTCCTGATACATTTTTTGGGAAAAACTGAGAACTCACTCATTTTTTTAAATTGTGGTAAAATATATATAACATAAAATTTACCATTTACCATTTTTTAAGTGTGCAATTCAGTGGCATTAAGTACATTCACAATGTTGTTTAATTGTTACTACTATCTATTTCCAGAATTTTTTCGTGATCCCAAACAAAAACTCTGCACCCATTAAACAATAACTCCCTGTTCTCCCCCCCCACTAGCCCCTGGTAACCTCTCTTCTACTTTTCTGTCTCTATGAATTTGCCTATTGTAGATATCTCATATAAATGGAATCACACAGTACCTATCCTTTCGTGTCAGACTTATTTCATTTCACGTAGTTTTCAGGGTTCATCCATGTTGGAGCATGTATAAGAACTTCATTCCTTTTTATGGCTGAATATTATTTCATTGTATGTATATACCACATTTTGTTTATCCATTCATCTGTGGAAAAAACTTAAGAGTTTTTCCACCTTTGAGCTGTTGTGAATAATGCCACTAGGAATATTGCTATACAGATATCTCTTTGAGTCCCTCTTTTCAATTATTTTGGGTATAAAGTTAGGAGTAAAATTGCTGGATCATATGGTAATTCTATGTTCAATTTTTTGAGGGACCTCCAAAATGTTTTCCGTTGTGGCTGCACCATTTTACATTCCCATCAGCAATGTACGAGTATTCCAATTTCTCCACATCCTCACCAACATTTGTTATTTCTCATTTGTTTGATAATAGTCATCCTAATGTATATGAAGTGGTAATTCCTTGTGGTTTCGATTTGCATTTCCCTAATGACTAATAATATTGAACATCTTTTCATGTGTTTATTGGCCATTTATATATTTTTTTGGAGAGATGGCTATTCAAATCCTTCGCATGTTTTTGTGTGGTTTTTTTTTTCTCTTTTTGTGAGGCAGATTGGCCCCTGAGCTAACATCTGTTGCTAATCTTCCTCTTTTTGCTTGAGGAAGATTGTCCCTGAGTTAACATCCCTGCCAACCTTCCTGTATTTTGTATGTGGGATACCACCACAGCATGGCTTGATGAGCGGTGTGTAGGTCCGTGCCTGGGATCCGAAGCTGCAAACCTCAGGCCTCTGAAGCGGAGCACACGAACTTAACCACTATGCCACCAGCCTGGCCCCCCCTTTGCATGTTTTTTTTAGTTGGGTTGTTTGTCTTTTTGTTGTTGAGTTTTAGGAATTCTTTATATAGTCTGGATACTAATCCCTTATCAAATATATGATGTGCAAATATTGTCTCCCATTCTGTGGGTTGTCTTTTTGCTCTCTTGATAGTATTCTTTGATGCACAAAAGTTTTAAATTTTGATTAAGTCCTATTTTTATTTTATTGCTTGTGCTTTTGGTATTAAGAATATGAGGTTATGAAGATATTCACCTATGTTTTTTTCTAAGAGTTTTATTGTTTTAGCTCTTAAATTTAGGTCTTTAATCCATATTGAGTTAATTTTTGTATATGGTGTAAAGTAAAGGTCTAATTTTATTCTTTTGCACGTGGATATCCAATTTTCTCAGCACCTTTTGTTGGAAAGACTTTCCTTTCCTCATTGGATGGTCTTGGTATTCTTGTCAAAAAAAGCAATTGACCGTATATGTAAGGGCTTTTTTCTGGGCTCTCTCTTCTATTTCATTGGTCTATGTGTCTATCCTTATACTAGTACCAGATTGTTTTGATTACTGTAGCTTTGTAGTAAGTTTTGAAATCAGAAAGTATAAGTCTTTCAACTTTGTTCTTTTTCAGGATTATTTTGGCTATTTGGGGTCCCTTGAGATTCCATATGAATTTTAGGATAAGTTTTTCTATTTTTTTAAAGAACACTGTTGGGATTTTGATAGGGATTGCTTGAATTTGTAGATCACTTTGGGTAGTATGGTCATCTTAACAATGTTAAGTCTTCCATCCGTGAACATGGGATGTCTTTCCATTTATTTAGGTCTGTGTTCTTTAATTTCCTTCAGCAGTATTTATAGTTTTCATTGTACAAGTCTTTCACCTCAGTTAAATTTATTCCTAAGTATTTTATCATTTTTGATGCTATTGTAAATGGAATTGTTTTTTAAATTCTTTTTAGGATTATTCATTGCAAGTGCATAGAAATACAGTTGATTTCTGAATTCATTTATTAACTGTAACAATTTTTTATGGATTTTTTAGGGTTTTCTACATATAAGACCATCATCTGTGAACAGAGATTATTTTACTTCTTCCTTTCCAACTTGGATACCATTTTTTCCTTTTTTTGCCAAATTATTCTGGCTAGAATTTCCAGTACTATGTTGAATAGAAGTGGTGAAAACAGGCATACTTGTCTTATTCCTGATCTCAGGGGTAAAGCTTTCAGTCTTTCACCATTGAGTAAGATATTAGCTGTGGGTTTTTCATATATGGCCTTTAGCATATTGAGCAAATTCCCCTTTATTCCTAGTTTATTGAGTGTTTTTATCATGAAAGTGTGTTGAATTTTGTCACATGCTTTTTCTGTATCAATTAAGATTACTATGTGGGTTTTTTCCTCTATTCTAGTGATGCGGTATATTACATTGATTAATTTTTGTATGTTGATCCATCCTTGCATTCTGGGAACAAATCCCACTTGGCCATGGTCTATAATTCTTTTTAATATGCTGCTGAATTTTGTTTGCTAGTATTTTGTTGAGGATTTTTGTATCAATATTCATAAAGGATATTGGTCTGCAATTTTCTTTTCTTGTAGTGTCTTTATCTGACTTTGGTATCAGGGTAATGCTGGCTTCATAGAGTGAGTTAGGAAGTGTCCCCTCCTCTTCAACTTTTTGGAAGAATTTAGGAAGGATTGATGTTAGTTCTTCTTCAAATGTTTGGTAGAATTCACCAGTGAAGCTATCTGGGATTCTTGGGATGTTTTTAATTACTGATTAAACCTCCTTACCAGTTCAAGGTCTATTCAGATTTTTCCATTTCTTCTTGAGTCAGTTTTTGGCACTTTGTGTATTTCTAGGAATTTGTTGCTTTTGTCTGAGTTATTTGTTGATGTATAGCTGTTCATAGTATTCTCTTATAATCCTTTTTATTTCTGTAAAATTGGTAATAATATCTCCACTTTGATTTCTGAATTTAGTAATTTGAGTCTTCTCTTTGTTCTTAGTCGCTCTAGCTAAAGGTTGTCGATTTTGTGGATCTTTTCAAGAAACCAACTTTTGGTTTTGTTGATTTTCTCTATTATTTTTCTACTCTCTACTTTATCTCCATTCTAATCTTTATTATTTCCTTCCTTCTGCTGGCTTTTTCTAGTTCCTTAAATTGCACAGTTAGGTTATTGATTGAGATCTTACTTCTTTTTCAAGGTATGCATTTACAGCTATAAATTTTCCTCTTAGTACTGCTTTTGCTGCATTCCATAAAATTTAGTATGTGGTGTTTTTGTTTTCATTCATCGCAAGGTATCTTCTAATTTCACTTGTGATTTCTTCTTTGATCTATTGGTTGTTTAAGACTATGTTGTTTAATTTTTCACGTTTGTGAATTTTCCAGTTTTCCTTCTGTTATTAATTTCTTGTTTCGTTCCATTGTGATTGGAAAAGGTGCTCACTCATTATTTTTTATATTTTCCTCTCTAAGCGAGTATTTCTGTGGGACTTGGATGAAACCATCATCATCTTCCACTCCCTTCTTACTGGATCCTATGCCCAGAAGTATGGAAAGGTAATTTGAGTCCTACTTCCTTTGTTATAACTGTCCCTCTCCTGACTATATGAGCAGGTAACCAAAATCAGTTTCTCTGCCAACTCCATCTTACCCTGTTGGCCTTTCACTTTCCTTGTAAAACTTCACCTCATGGCTTGTACCAGGCAGGCTGCATGGTCGGGCAGAGTTGATGATAAAGCTAGGTACTAGGCCTAGGACCAGTGCTGAAAGCTGAAGTTGTTCGAGAGTGGTATTTTGTAAAGACTAAGTATGGGAATGAGACTCAAAACAGAGTGGAGTCTCAAGATTATATATTCCAAAGACTGATCTGTTATCCCTTAAGTCACTTTTAACAGCCCAAACTGAGCATTTCATTTAGCCTAGTATATGCCAGATGTGTAAATTTAAAATATAGATAAAATATAAAATATCTTTCTAAAATAGATTACATACCTACTTAAACTAAATATACCAAGCAGAATTTAACTTGTTTAGTCATCAGTATAAACATCAATTTTTTTTTTTTTTTTTTTTTTTTAAAGATTTTATTTATTTATTTTTTCCCCCCAAAGCCCCAGTAGATAGTTGTGTGTCATAGCTGCACATCCTTCTAGTTGCTGTATGTGGGACGCGGCCTCAGCATGGCCGGAGAAGCAGCGCGCCGGTGGGAGCCCGGGATCCGAACTCGGGTCGCCAGCAGTGGAGCGCGCTCACTTAACCACCAAGCCACGGGGCCGGCCCATAAACATCAATTTTAATAGAGGGATGAGCTGTTTTTGAGATATTTGCTGTATATTTCTACACTAAATTACCTCCAGGCTCCTATTTTTCATTTTCTCTGAATAAATTTTATAAAAATATTTGCCTTCTTTGCTCTCTTACTAGACCCAGTTATTTTTTATTGTCACTAATGTTTCTGTTAGAAGTATTTTCCATAGGCTTTTAGTATGTAAGCTGGCAAGCTGATATAAGTCCTTTTTCTTTTCTTCTTTCATATACTATATAACTAGTCTGGTTATAAAAGTATATAAAATAAGAGCATACAACCTCTAAGTGAAGGCCTGATGGTTCATTTTAAAGCTAAATGCATTGGTTTTCCTGTAAATCTTTTGTATCTTCAGCCTTTCTTTACAAACCTGATTGTTGATATTGTCAGATAACTGATTTCTGGTGTTATGCTGTGCGTGTGTGTGTGCAGGGAAGATAATGAAAGATAATGAGTGTTATAATAGCAATATTTTAGCAATAGTTAGAATTTCTCCTGAAACGGCAATTTCCGCAAAAATTAAGTGCGTGGTTTTTTTTGGGTTTTTTTGTTTTTTTTTTTTTTGGTGAGGAAGATTAACCCTGAGCTAACATCTGTTGCCAATCCTCCTCTTTTTGCTGAGGAATATTGGCCCTGGGCTAACATCTGTGCTCATCTTCCTCTGCTTTATATGTGGGATGCCTGCCACAGCATGGCTTGACAAGCGATGCATAGGTCCTCGCCCAGGATCCGAACCTGCAAACACCAGAGCACGTGCACTTAACCACTACACCACCAGGCTGACCCTGAGTAGTTTTGTTGTTTGGGTTTTTTTGGTTTTTTATTTTTTCCTGTGAGGAAGATCAGCCCTGAGCTAACATCTGATGCCAATCCTCCTCTTTTTGCCAAGGAAGATTGGCCCTGGGCTAACATCCGTGCCCATCTTCCTCTACTTGATACGGGACGCTGCCACAGCATGGCCTGGCAAGCAGTGCGTTGGTGCGCACCCGAGATCCAAACCTGCAAACCGTCAGGCCGCTGAAGTAGAGCGCATGCACTTAAGCGCTGTGCCACCGGGCCAGCCCTGGGTTTTTTTTTTTTAAAGTGGGTTTTCTAAGTTTTTTTAAGTGGATATGTTTTTAAGTGGGTTTAGTTTTCTAGAAACTAGTCCTAAAACTTTTCATTCTGCATAACCCCAGATTCTTGTAACTGTGGTTAAAGTTGCATCACTAGTAGTTGGAAGCACTATTGTGGGTCTGTGTTGTTTTGGCCTTGAGCCAAAATAATTTTGAAATATTTAAAGATCAGAACCAGTGCTATGAGTAGCAAGTCAAGCAAATTTTTCTCTTATTGTCTTCCAGGACCCAACAGTAGTGATTGGCTCCGGTTTAACAATGGAAGAAATGATTTTTGAAGTGGCTGATACACATCTATTTTTCAATGACTTAGAGGTAAGCATTTTAAATTGTTTCTGTGTTTCAGTGAAACATTGTTCGGTAACTATTTATTGAGCCTGTGCTTATTTTATTTAGAGGAAATGTGGTTAGACAGGGTGGGTATGGAGAGGCAAGCTGGCCACTTAGGCATACGTAGGCTTGCAGGAATAGTGCTTTGGCTAGGTCACCTCAGTCTTGGTTCTGGCCCTCAATTTTATTGGCTCAAAAATTTGATTTTTGTTAGCCTATTTGGAAGTGATCTAGCTCTAGGGGAAATGCCAACCCGTCAGGCAAAACACTGATACATAAACCGACATTCCAATTTATTCATCTGTATTAAATAATATATAAGGTGGGTTTGATTGTTTATGCTCTTAATTATATTTTGACTGTTCTTCAATTTTACCTTCTTAAAAGATGGTCTCTTGATTTGTCAGATCTATAAATGGCTACTCTAACTCACTGTATTTTGTACATGCTTATTATCCATGTATAGATTAGTCTTGATGTCAAGAATCATTTTATAGTTAAGTGCAAGGAAAACCAGGAAACACTGAGAGCTTCTTGGTGAATTTTTTTAGCTTTGACATTTGAGTTCACCTTTGAGATGAACATGGTATAGTAGAAAGAGCACAGGACTGGGAGTCAGAAGACCAGAGTGTGAGTCCCAAGTTAGGAAAGTTATCTCCCCGTTCTGGACCTCAGTTAAGCAGTTATCCTACATAAGAAACTAGTAGCAGTTGTTCCATCTGGGGAGGGGAATGCGTTGCTGGGACACAGAGGTGGGAAGGAGCAAACTTGTCACTTCATGTCCTTTTGAATTTTGACCTATGTACTACGTATATTACCTAGTTTTTTAAAATAGTGAAAATTTTAAAGTAAAATAAAATAGCATTTTATAAACACAAAGTAATCCTATTTCTTTTTAAATAACAATCTATTTCTCAACAGACAATTCTCCAACAAATTGAATTAATAGGGCTCTAAACTCCAGTACTTTTGTCTAAGCTCCACAGTACTTTAATCTTCCCTCAACTTCACATGTTGATAAGTTAGGACATCATAGTTTTTATTCAGCAAACATTTATTGAAAACCTACTATGTGCCAATAATTATTGCCAAATTGTATTTGTAATGATTTTCTAGACATAGTCCTCACTCAGGACTGAAAGTTCTGTGAAGAATTTGACCTGAATGTGTTCCTGCCCCCAGGTCAGTGGTTCTCAACTTTAGGGGGCATAAGAATCACCTGGGGAGCTTGTTAAAAATGAAGATTCTAGGACTTCACTCCCAGAAAGTCTGATTCAAGTAGATCTGGGATGGACCCAAGAATATACATTTTTAAAAAACTTCCCCAGAGGATTCTGCTGCAGGTGGACATCACAACACTGCCTTAGGTGGTGTCAGAGGAGTGAATCTGTCAGAGTTAGGCAGTGGGTGGCATTTTATGTCAGTAGTAGCATGGGCTTGGTGGAAAGAACCTTGAACTCAAATTAGAAGACTCAGGCTCTTTCTAGTTTCATTTTATCCCTCACTAGTTGTATGACCTTGGGTAAATCATTTCACCTCACTTTTAGAACATGAGGAAATTGACTTAGATGACCTCTTCTAACTCGTAAGTTTGAACTTATAAATTTCTGTTTCAGTCATGCTCAGTTTTGATACCACACTCTACCAGCATCTGTTTCATCTGCAAAAATTTACTGGGTACATGCTATATAATATAAGGACACTGGACTGGACTAGAGGGGTACAAAGATGTAAGATATGGGCCATGCCGTAAGAGGCCTACAACATAATAGGCCTTACAGTCTAGTATAGGACATAAACACACTTGACAGTCTAAGGGAGCTTGTACTTATACCCATGAGCTGTTGGAAAAATGAACTATTGAAATAAGAGCATAACTGAGGGTTGGGATGGTTAAGGAAGTTTTCATGAGGAGAGAACATAAGGTATTTCATCACCCCATCATTATTTGTGGTATTTTTATAATATGTCATGGTAGTAGTAGCACTTCTTCTCCCTGGACTGAAATAATGTGTGATTTTGTCTTTTAACAGGAGTGTGACCAGGTGCACGTGGAAGACGTGGCTTCTGATGACAACGGTCAAGACTTGAGGTGATAAAACAATAATGTCTTTAAACATCAGTATACGTGTTACACAAGACACTGTTTAGGTTCAGAGGAAAACAAAGATGAATAAGACACAGCCCTAAAAGATATCATAGTTAATGATGGCATGCAGTGTGAGAAGGTGATAATAGAAGGTGTGATGGAGCACAGAAAAGAAAGTAATTCTGATGGGTGTGGGGATCAGGTGGTGCCGACATTGGGGCAGCCTTTTCAGTGCAATAGAATTTGAGTACAACCTTAAAGAATGGGTAGCAATCATGGGATGAGGAAAAAGCATTCCAACGTAAAGGATATATTAGTTTTTCCTTGGCCAAATTTTCAGTCAGGAGAAGTGTGCTTCCAGACTAGTTGGGTTTAGATGTAAATAAGCATCAGGAATTTTACCAAGAAAACTAATTGTGGGGGTCTGATGGTGTCAGGAATAACCCTATGGAAGACAATCTTAAACATATCACAGTGAATACTAAACTAAGGAGGTTCAGTGGCAAAATACTTGCTCATTTCTCTCTTCGCTAATGTCTTCTTGCCCAGTAGTCTTAGCTAAGAATAATCAAAAAACTTGTCTAGCTTATATTTAAAGACTTTTAGAAAAAAGACTGTCACGTCTTTTTGTGTGAATTTATTTTAATGTTTATCTTTTTCGTAAGCAAAAAGTTCTTCCTTATGTCTACCCTAAAATTGTTTGTCCCTGAATTCTCGAATCGAGAGCAGAACTGGATGTATCACTTAGTAAGGACCTAATCCTGTAGTGCTGAGAAAGATTGAAAGGTTTCACTTCAGGAGCAACATCCAGTCATGCATATTGTGCATTGCACAGACCTGGAGAGCACCATTCTTACGAGATTTTACTGGCCTTTTTAGGAAAAAGCATGGTCCGAAGCAGTTTATGATCTACTTTGAACCCTAGTTGTTGTTTTTTTTTTTGTCTTATATGTGTGACTAATCAGTAGTTGCCTACCCCATGTCTTGGCAGCTTTATTTACTTAAATATAGAATCTCACACTTAACTTATTGAACTTGATTTTGTTTTGTTTTGTTTTGTTTTTATAATTTTATTTATTTATTTATTTATTTTTCCCCCAAAGCCCCAGTAGATAGTTGTATGTCATAGCTGCACATCCTTCTACTTGCTGTATGTGGGACGCGGCCTCAGCATGGCCAGAGAAGCGGTGTGTCGGTGCGCGCCCGGGATCCAAACCCGGGCCACCAGCAGCGGAGCATGCGCACTTAACCGCTAAGCCACGGGGCCAGCCCTTGAACTTGGTTTTGACTTCTGATTGAACCAAGTAGTCTCTAATTCTGTCAGTCATTTTTTTTTCCTGAGGAAGATTCGCCCTGAGCTAACATCTGTGCCAGTCTTCCTCTGTTTTGTACATGGGATGCCACCACAGCATGGCCACCGACAAGTGGTGTAGGTCTGCACCTGGAATCCGAACCCAGGCCGCCGAAGTGGAGCGCACTGAACTTAACCACTAGGCCACAGGGCCAGCCCCCTGTCAGTCATTTTTAAATCTTTATTTAGAAAGTATTAATCCCTCCCAGCCTAACTGTATTGCTTATCTATTGCTGTATAACAAATTACCCAAAGCTTAGTAGCTTAAAACAATAACCACTTATCATCTCATAGTTTCTGTAAGTAAGGAACTTGAAAGTGACTTAGCTAGGTAGTTCTTAATCAGGGTCTCTGAGATTGAAATCAAGATATTGGCTGGAGCTAAAATCATCTGAAGGCTTGATTGGAGCTGGAGGGCCTGCTTCCAACCTCTCACATGTGGCTGATCACAGGAGGCCTCAGTTCCTCATTATGTGTGCCTCTGCATGGGGCGGCTTGAGTGTTCTCGTTTGAAAGCTGACTTCTTTCAGAGCAAGTGCTCTGAGAGAGAACAAGAGAAGCCTAGTATTTGAAGTCTAACGCCGTCACTTCCACCACATTCAAATCCAGTCCATACCTAAAGGGAGCAGAATTCGAAGAGAGGAATATTAAAGAATTTGTGGACATATTTTAAAGCCACCACAGTGACCCATGAACTTAATAAATTAGCCAACAGATCACTTAAGGAGAACATCCCCATTATCTTACTATTATTAGTATTTTGGGTTACTTCCTTTCACTGTTTTTTCACGTTTCTCCTTTTTACATATTTGCAACTATTTTGTGTGTGTGTGTACACAAAAATTTTATATTTTGATTTTTATTCACTGTAAGATGTCAGTAATGTCATTAATGGAAAGATGCTTTATCAGCCAAGCCAGCCTCTAGGGGATGCTGTGCGTGAATTGTTCCTACTCATCCCTTCTTCTCCATCCCTTCTTTGAGGGGTGAGATATAGGACTAATGAAAGATAGACTCTAACATACAGAGATTAAGGGAAAAGATTCTCAAAGCCATTAGCCTTGATGTCAGATGCCAGGAAAAGGACAGAGTCCCAGGTGGCATTCAGCCAACAACCCCATGCGGCATAGATTTTAATTTTTATCATCCTCTTTCTCTGCAGCAACTACAGTTTCTCAACAGATGGTTTCAGTGGCTCAGGAGGCAGTGGCAGCCATGGTTCCTCCGTGGGTGTCCAGGGAGGTGTGGACTGGATGAGGAAACTGGCTTTCCGCTACCGAAAAGTGAGAGAAATCTATGATAAGCACAAAAGCAACGTGGGTGGTAAGTGTGGCGTATGATCAGTCTAATATTCTATTTCCTTCTGATTTCCTGTGTTCTTTGCCAGGGATTCCTTAGAACTCCCTGGCAACTGCTTATCAATTTATGCCACAGTAACATTTTAACTCTGTATAAAAAAACATGGAGATTTGAATGAAAGCTTTTGGGGAGGAAGCTCTGCACTTCTCATGGACCTCTCTTAGCATAACTTTACAAAGTTCTCTTGTTCTTTTTAGATAAATGTCTTTTTAAAGGAAATGTTTTCCATAGATTATGTTTAATGACGTGTTTTATTCTGGAGTCAAAACTACTGTCAATACTAGTTAATAGGTTGCCATCTTTTTTTAGACTGATTTATATAATCATCAGGACAAGTCATGTAGAACTAGTGATTAGGTTTATAGTGGATGGAAAACTAGGTCCTGAATTTTAGGTTGGCAGTATCCATGTGTTACGACTTGAAGGACCTTGGAAATTCTTGCTGCCCAGAAATATCTCAAATGTCAGGTGCCGCTCTGCCTAAAATTCTGTTATTTGGAATTAATTAGCCATAGATTGTTCAAATTAGAAGAGATATTAGAGATTTAATCTAAATCCCTTATTTTGCATTTGAGAAAATTGATGTCCATCTTGAGGGTGATGAGGGCAGCTTACCCACGGTCACATAGAAGATATTTAAGCCTGTGAACCATCACCTTCAAAAATCTACATACATACAAAATGTTGCATGAAGTTTCAGGCATTCCATAGACTGCCTAGAGGTATATTACCCCAGGTCAAGAGAGCCCTGCCAGCGTATCATGCTGCCTTACAGTGCGGTGCAGAAAGTAAAAATAGGGCTTCCAAGATCAGTTTGCTTCATTCCTGTTACAGCCCTCTAATACCAGATAAAAATCACAGGCATCTGGGCTTTGGGAATCTAATTTACTTTTATAGGTTTCTCTTTATATTGCTTTTTTTCCCTCATGATTCAGAGCCAGGACTTTTTATTTGGGCAACTCCAAGTCTTTTTCCTTTTCCTCTCATAGACATTAGCCTTTCTTTTGTTGGTTTTCATATATAACCTAAGTATCTGATCCTTTCCCTGCCCATTGAGTGCTTAGACCTGGTTTTCTGAAGAAAGTGATATAACCCTCTGTGAGAATCCCCCGAGCCTACCCTGGGGAACATATTAAAAGTAATGTCCACCTATATTTTGTAAAATATGAATTAAAAGAGGTACTACATCATATTGTTAGTTAAGTATATGGCATATGTATACTATGTTTATATCATACGTAACATATAGGTACTAATTTTGTTGTTGTGTTTTGTCAGAAATGTTGAGAGTCATCTGATTCTAGGCTTGCATTGTGAAACCATTAACCTGAAAACAAATTTTACGCAGTTCTACTCCTCATAGTAATGCCTTCTGTTTTTATGAAGTATTGGTAATAGAATACAGGATTTCTCTTTTTACCTTCAATACAGAAAATTCAGGGCCAGGTTTATTATTTTAATATTATAACTCAAGTGTCTGATAACATGCTCCCATCAGATGAATTCTGTTTTGTTTTGTGCTTAATCGTCTGATCTTAAGTAGTGTTTTAGTCTCTTATCAGCTGGAGTTGTTTCAGAAGTAAGTATAGTACAAGTAAATGACATTCAAGAGACTTGGTTATTCACCCTGGAATCTCAGGTTGATGGTTTTGAAAGGGGTGAAAGCACAGTCACCATGGGAGCAGTGTGTGGTAGTGGAAAGACTTCTGAGACCAAAAGCCGCTAACTTGCTGTGTAATCTTAGGCAGCTCCCTTTTCTCCCTGGGCTTTGGTTTCTTTAGAAAAAGATTGGAAATACAATGGACTTTTCCTGCTATAACACTCATTTTTCCCCCCGTTGGTTCTTGATATCACTTTAAAGCAGGGCTACTCAAAGTGTGGTCCACCAGTCTGCAAATTATGCTACTGGTTGGTGATGAAAGAAAGAGCTTGTGCCAGAATCTAATCACAATGTTTCTATCAGCTGATTTTGTTGTAGTTCTGCCCCCCTAGCAAACATTCTGGTAAAGAAAGTCAAAAAGGCATTTTGAGTGGGCTACTCTATGGTTTTACCAAGAAGAGAAATATATTAGCTCAGTAGAATGACTCACTATTTTTAAATTGAATTTAGAAGTTGCTTCCTCAATGTCAGCAAGGATATGTTGTCAAATGATAAATGTGTCTGCTTTCATTCTCAAAGGCCTCCTCAGTCCCCAGAGAAAGGAAGCACTGCAAAGACTAAGAGCAGAAATTGAAGTTTTAACAGATTCCTGGTTAGGAACTGCATTAAAGTCCTTACTTCTCATCCAGTCCAGGTATGGAAATGGTTCTTTTAGGTCTCATTCTCCCAGAGACACACCCTTTCCAACCCTAGTCCAGAGTAAGCCATTCCCTAAATTACGGTTTGGGATAGGGTGAGAGGAGTTTAAATGATGCAGGGAAGTATTTAGGTTAAGTGAGAGGCAGCACTTTAGAGTTTTAAGAGAATATTTATATATAAAAGCCTTTTTCTTTCCCCTTACTTTTTGCTCACAAAATTAAAACTTAGTAACCCATAATCTCCAGCTCAGGAGATGGGCCTGGTGCTATCAAAGAATACACGCAGGAGACATATCACAAATATCCTAAGTACCGGAAGCTCCAAAGAACTGTACCAAAACCTACTCAGGAAGGAAGGATTCAAAAGAAAAAGGGTACAGGGGCCAGCCCCGTGGCGTGGTGGTTAAGTGCGTGCGCTCTGCTGCTGGCGGCCAGGGTTTGGATCCCGGGCACGCACCGATGCACTGCTTGTCAGGCCATGCTGTGGCAGCGTCCCACATAAAGTAGAGGAAGATAGGCACGGATGTTAGCCCAGGGCCAGTCTTCCTCAGCAAAAAACGAGGGCGATTGGCATGGATGTTGGCTCAGGGCTGATCTTCCTCACCAAAAAAAAAGAAAAAGGATACAGTAAGCAGATTAAGGAGATTTGAGCTTGAAGCTTAAAATGGGAAATAAATCCAGTCATATATATACCAATACCCTTATTGCTCCCTCCCTCAAAGCGGGAATTCCAGATTCACAACCTAATAGAGTAAACAGTAAAACTAACACTGAAGGGTGGATATCCCTGAAGGTAAAGGACATGTGAAATTAATGCATATTCTGGAATCTATGTTGCTATTGTGTGAAGAACAGAGAGGACTCAAATCATATCTCACTTAAGGGCTGAGTTGCATTCGGATGAAATAGCACTGTAACTGAACGTCTTTGTTGTTTGTTTTCTAGAGTATGGTATCAGTGACATGGGTTGGTGGTATTTAGTGACAAGTGCGGTGAGCTAGAATGGTCAGAACGGAAGTGAGGCAAGAATCAAGTTGCTACTATGTGCCCACTATAGAATCTCTGACCTTTAATATGGAAAATAAATGAATCCAAGATAATTAGAGCAATAACTAAATATTGACACTGAGCAAATATCATACCAGGCCCTTTGACGTTAATTTTTAATAATTAGATCCTAAAGAGAAGACCCATTTGAATTCTTGCTCCCAGGTTGGTTTGGTTTCACCTTTTTCTTTTCTTTTCCCTCTTTCTCCCTTCTAGAAAAAATTGTGTGAATGTTCTGATCACTACAACCCAGCTGGTTCCAGCTCTGGCCAAGGTTCTCCTATATGGGCTAGGAGAAATATTCCCCATTGAAAACATCTATAGTGCTACCAAGATTGGTATGATTTCTATTCTGTTTCTTGTCACCGGCCTTACAGTAATACTTCCTACTTATGATGTACTTATTATTTACCAATCCTTCTGTTAGGCACTTCATATATATAATCCTCACAGCAGTCTTCTCCAAATATTACTGATGAGGCAGTTTAAGCTTAACAGCTATGTAGCTTTCTCAAGGCTTCACAACTAGTAACTTACATAAACAGAATTCAAATCCAGGTCTGTCAGACTTAAAACTTATCATGCTCTTTTCCTTTATAATATTTGAAAGAACATAATATCTAGTTTAGAAATCTAATTTTGCCTCATGTCAAATTTCTCTTTCATGGAGAGAGTGCTGCAGTATGGTATAATAGAAAAAGCACTAGATTAAAAATCAAGGACTAAGATGTATACTTAAAGTGGCTAAATCACTTATACCCATTAGGATGGCTGCTATCAAAAAAGCAAAATAACAAATGTTGGCGAGGATATGGAGAAATTGGAATCCTTCTGCACTGTTGGTGGGATTGTAAAATGGTGTAACTGCTATGGAAAACAGTATGGCAGTTCCTCAAACAACTAAAAATAGAACTATCGTATGATCCAGGAATCCCACTTCTGGGTATATATCCAGAAGAATTGAAAGTAGGATCTCAAAGAAATATTTACACACCTGTGTTAACAGCAGCATTATTCACAGTAGCCATGTGGTGGAAGCAACCCAAATATCCATCAAATGAATGGGTAAAGAAAATGTGGTATATACCTACCTACAGTGGGCTATTATTCAGCCTTAAAAGGGAAGGAAATTCTGTCACATGCTACCACATGTATCAACTTTGAGGACATTATGCTAAGTGAAGTAAGCCAATCACAAAAAGACAAATACCATGTTTCCACTTATATAAGGTACCCAGAGTAATCAAATTCATGGAAACAGAAAGTAGAATGGTGGTTAACAGGGGCATGGGGGAAGGGGAGATAGGGAGTTGTTTAATGAGTATAGAATTTCAGTTTTGCAAAGGAAAAAGGTCTGGAGATATGTTGTACAACAATGTGAGTATACTTAACACCACTGAAATGTACATTTAAAAATGATTAAGATGATAAATTCTATGCTGTGTGTTTTTTACCACAATTTTTTGAAAAGGCAAAAAAAAATAATAATAATGAGGACTAGGGTTCAAGTCCTAGCTCCTTCTCTTACTAGCTCTTACTTTAGGCAAATTACTTTATCTCCTGAGCCTTGGTTTTCTCATTTAAAATGAGAAACTGCCAGACAGGTTGTGAAAATCATGTGAGACTGTGTATATGAAGGTACTTTTTAACCCCTAAAAATATTTTCAGTACCAAGTATAGGAAATAGTAGGTACTCAATAAATACTTGCTTAATTAATTGGCACCAAGTTTATACAAAACCAGCTTGTTCTGCTGAGAAGACAGCAGAATGTCTGACTAATCCTTATGTGCTGCACATAGTCCAGGGAAAGTGGAGTATGACAGCCATCTCCTTACCCGTCCATATTGTTTAGTCTATGCTTACAGTTCCTACTTTCCTACTGTAGCAAAGGAGAGGGTCCTAGAGTCTGAAGATGAGCTATGGTTATTCGTTTTTTAATCTGCTACATACCTGTTGATCAGCTTTATCCATAAAAAATTGGTCTAATTTTTTTTATACCTGAGGATCTGTGGAAGTTATAAGCCCACCAAGTCCTATTGACATTTATTTTTCTTCGTTCACCAAGTATTTATTGATCACCTTTTATATGCAAGGCATTTTTCTAAGTACTGGGGATATAGCAGTGATCAAAAAAGACAAAAATCCTTTCCCCTAGTGGGAGGAAACAGTCAGTAAACAAGTAAATAAGTAAAACAGACTATGTTAGATGGTGACAAATGCTGTGGATAAAAATCGGTCAGGGAGAGAAGATCATGTTTTAACCAGGATAGTTAGGGAAGACCTCAGTGAAAAGTTATCTTTTAAGCAAAGACCTAAAGGAGGTGAGGGAGTTAGCCAATAGCATTTACATGGAGCAGGAGCATGCCAAGGAGAGGGAACAACAAGTGGAAAAGGTTGGAGGCATGTTCAAGGAAGAGCAAGGGAGGAAGAATGTTGGGAAATAAAGTCACAGAGATCAAAGGAGAGGGTGGAGAGATCCTACGGGTCCTTATAGATTATCGTAAAGACTCTGGCTTTTATTCTGATGAAATGCTGTTTTAAGCTTTTGAGTAGGAGTGACGAGGTCTGACTTACACCATAAACAGATCAGTCTGGCTGCTGTGTAGGTTCTTGAGGAGGATAGCTGGAAGTCAAGTTAGGAGGTTATTGTAAGAATCCAGGGGTGGCAGTGGAGGTAGTAGAACCAAGGTAGTAGCAATGGAGGTTGAGAAGTCATTAGTTACTGATTATATTAAGAAGGCAGAGCTCCAGGATTTGCTGATAGTTTGGATGTGAGGTGTGAAAGAAAAAGAAGTTAAGGATGACTCCAAGGATTTTGGCCTAAGCAACTCAAAGGATGAAGATGTCATTTACTGAGGTGAAGAAGGCTATGATAGAAAGATTAGGAGTTTAGTTTTAGACATAAAGTTTGAAATAATTTTTAGGCATCCAAGTGGAGATGTCAAGTAGGCAATTGGATATCTGATTCTGGAAGTCTATGGAGAGGTACTGTCTGGAGATAAGTAATTAGGAGTTCTTTGTGTACATGTGATCTTAGGTATAAGATCATAGGAATGAGCGCAGACAGAGAAGAATAGAGATCTAAGAACTAAGCCCTGGGGCCCTCTGTTATTTAAATGTTTGGATCTTAAGGTGAAACCAGCAAAAGTGTCAGAAGGAAAGGTACGTGAGGTAGGAAGAAAACAAGGAGAATGGTGTCTTGGAAGACAAAGGAAGGGAAAGTGATCAACTCTAGCAGATGTTGCTGATGGGTCAAATAAGACCTGGAAATTGAAGGTTGTTTTTAGCTAGATGGAGGTCATTAATAACTTTGACATACTGTTGGAGCAAAGTGATGGAGATGAAACCCTAATTGGAATGGGTTTAAGAGAGAATGAGAAGGGAGGAGCTGGAGACAGCAACTAGATGACAACACTTGAGAAGAGATCTGTTGTAAAGAAGAGCAAAGAAATGAGGCAGTAACTGGAGGGGTATATTGGCTTGAGAGGATTTTTGAACATAAGAAAAATTATAGCAAGTTTATATGTAGATGGAAATGATCCCCTAGATGAGGAAAGATGATAATGGTGCCTGCTGTGTGTCAGGCATTGCCAAAGCACCAGGAATATAGCAGTGACAAAATCCTCTGTCCTTATGGAACTTACCTTCAATCACTGGTGCTATGATAATTGGGTTATCCAGATGGGGAAAAAGGAAGAATTGTATTCCTTCTTTACACTGTTGGCAAAAATGAATTCCAGGTAAATAAAAGAACTTAACATGACTGGTACAAAAACAGACACACAGATCAGTGGAACAGAATTGAAAGCCCAGAAATAAAACCAGACATATACGGACAGCTAATCCTCGACAAAGGAGCTAAGAACATACAATGGAGAAAGGAAGGTCTCTTCAATAAATGGTGCTGGGAAAACTGGACAGCCACATGCAAAAGAATGAAAGTAGACCATCTGTTATCGCCATTCACAAAAATTAACTCAAAATGGATCAAAGACCTGAAGGTGAGACCTGAAACTATAAAACTCCTAGAAGAAAATATAGGCAACACACTATTTGACATTGGTCATAAAGGAATCTTTTTGGATGCCGTGTCTACTCAGACTAGGGAAACTAAAGAAAAAATAAGCAAGTGGGACTTCATCAGATTAATGAGCGTCTACATGACAAATGAAACCAGGATCAAAATGAATAGACGAGGGGCTGGCCCGGTGGTGCAAGCGGTTAAGTGCGTGCACTCCGCTGTGGTGGCCCGGGGTTCGCCAGTTCGGATCCCGGGCATGCACCAACGGACCACTTGTTAAGCCATGCTGTGGCAGCGTCCCATATAAAGTAGAGGAAGATGGGCACGGATGTTAGCTCAGGGCCAGTCTTCCTCAGCAAAAAAGAGGAGGATTGGCATTGGATGTTAGCTCAGGGCTGGTCTTCCTCACAAAAAAAAAAAAAAATGAATAGACAACCTACCAGCTGGGAGAAAATACTTGTAAAACATATATCCGACAAGGGGTTAATCTCCATAATATATAAAGAACTCGCACAACTGAACAACAAAAAAACAACCCGATTAAAAAGTGGGCAGAGAAAATGAACAGACACTTCTCTAAAAAAGATATAAGGATGGCCAATAGGCTTATGAAAAGATGTTCAATATCACTAATCATCAGGGAAATGCCAATCAAAACAACACGTAAGATATCACCTCACACCCGTTAGAATGGCTATAATCACCAAGACAAAAAGCAACAAATGTTGGAGAGGATGTGGAGAATTGGGAACCCTCATACACAGCTGGTGAGAATGCAAACTGGTGCAGCCTCTATGGAAAACAGTATGGAGAGTCCTCAAAAAATTAAAAATAGAAATACCCTATGATCCAGCTATCCCACTACTGGGAATCTATCCAATGAACCTAAAATCAACAATCCAAAGAGCCTTATGCACCCCTATGTTCGTTGCAGCATTATTCACTAGCCAAGAAGCGGAAGCAACCCAAGTGTCCCTTGACTGATGATTGGATCAAGAAGATGTGGTATATATATACAATGGAATACTACTCAGATAAAATCCTCCCATTTGCAACAACATGGATGGACCTGGAGGGTATTATGTTAAGTGAAATAAGCCAGAAAGAGAAAGACAAACACCATATGATTTCACTCATATGTGGAATATAAACCAACACATGGGCAGAGAAAACTGTATAGTGGTTACCAGGGACGTGGGGGGTGGGCACAAGGGGCGAAGGGAGACATGTATATGGTGATTGACAAACAATAATGTACAACCAAAATTTCACAATGTTATAAACTATTAATACATCAATAAAAAAAAACTTAACATGAAAAGTAAAACTTTAATATTTAGAAGAAAATATAGAAGAGTATCTGTATGACCTTAAGGTAGAGAAGGATCTCATTTAAAAGACCCAAAAAATAGTATAAAAAGAACAAAAAATTATCGTTTTGATTGCATGAAGCTTTTAACTTTATATACCACGAAAGATAACATGAAGTGACAAGGGAAGCCACAGACTGGGAGAAGATATTTGCAACACATTTACTTGTTAATTAGTATACAGAATCTATAAAGAATTCCTGCAAACTGATAAGCAATAAACCAAATAATAGAAAAGTAGGCAGAAACCTTGAAACAGCCAATTTGCAGAAAAGGAAACCCAAATTGTCAGTAAACATATGATAAGTTCCTTAACCTCATCAATTAAGGATCTGCAAATGATGGAAATGCAAATTAAAATGTGATGCACTTCCCATTTATTAGATTGAGAAAAATTAAATATGACAGTGCCAAACTTTATCAAGGAAATGGAAACACTTACTCTGCATATGAGATTGAAAATAGATATAACCCTTCTTGGAGAATAGTGTATCAATGTCTGGTAAAATTTGAGGTGTGCATAGCCCTTTGATCAAGCAATTCCACTTTTAGATATATATACTGTAGTGCAGGGATCTGCAGGCTATAACCCATGTGCCCAATTCTGCCCACTGCCTGTTTTTGTAAAGTTTTCTCAAAACATAGCCATGCCCAATCATTTCCATAGCTACTTTCACACTACAGTAGCAGAGTTAAATAGTTAGATCAAAGATCATATGACCTACAAAGTCTGAAATATTTACTATCTGACTCTTTACAGAAAAGTTTGCCAACCTCTGCCCTTGAGTAATTCTCATGTGCACAAGGAGACATGTACAAGGATTTTTTTGATGGCATATTGTTCATAATAGAAAATAATTGGAAACAGCCTATCCATGAACGTGTCTGTGAACAGAAAATACATCAGTGGATATATTTAAACAATAGAGTACCATACAGCAGTTAAAAGTGAATGAACTAAAACTTCATATATCCATAAGGATGAATATGAAAAACAATGTTGAACACAAAAAACACATTGCAGATAGATATGTACAGTATTTAACATTTATGTAAAGGTTAAAAATGTTCAAAACAATACTGTATATTATTTATGGATATATACTCAAAGAGAAAGGAGGGAAGAAGAATGGCATCAGGTAGGGAGACTTCAAATAAATCTGTAATATCTCATTCATGTATTTTTTTTATCTAAAGCAACTACAAAGTATTAAGATTTGACAAAGCTGGGTTGGTGGTAGGAATACAGGCATTTATTTTTATTACTCTCCTTTCTTTGTATGTTGAATTATTTCATTTACAAGGGATTTAGGGGAGGAATATGTCTGAAACCCACCCTTCAGATTTTGCTGTTGTTGCCACTGCCTTACTATGCCTTTCACAAGAACCCAGAGCACTCACTAAGCCTCCTGCATCTGAAAGGTAGATTTTCTGTAGTGCTCGTTATACGGAGTCCTGGCACCCAAAGGCTCATCAAACTAATGGAAATAATTTTATTCCCTCTAACAGTAAGTGTGCTTATTTGGTGATTTTCCTCAGCCTCATTTTGTCCAGAGCCAATTTGCGAAACTACAGTGGTACCTGGCACCATGGTAACCCCAGTGAGAGGCTTGAGGCTTTTCTTCTTTTCTTCACAGAACTTTGAAATGGGAGCAAGGAGAGGAAACATCTGTTCAGTTCCTCTGAAATGATTTCAGAATTGTGGTTCTCTTAATTGCCACTCTCTGATCTTGGACATTAAAGAGAATTCTCAAAATCATTTCTGAAAATGTTTTTGATGAGGGAAACCCAGGAACCTAAAGCTCTCCAAAGGCTTGATAGGTTTTGCAGTTATCAATTCAGTTGTTTAACATTTGGTAAGCTGACTAGTCATTGGCCTTATTCTCCTGAACATGAAAGCTCATCTCTGGGATTGTTTTGAGAGTGTAAAATGGAGGAAATATATTTACCAACTGTATTGGAGTCATTTTTTCATGTAGTTACTTCTTCACTTTGAGCTGTTAATAACTCAGTCTCTTGGGCCGGCCCCGTGGCTTAGCGGTTAGGTGCATGCTCTCCGCTGCCGGCGGCCCGGGTTCGGATCCCGGGTGCGCACCGAGGCACCACTCCTCCAGCCATGCTGAGGCCGCGTCCCACATACAGCAACTAGAAGGATGTGCAGCTATGACAGACAACTATGTACTGGGGCTTTGGGGGAAAAATAAATAAATAAAATCTTTAAAAAAAAAAAAAAATAACTCAGTCTCTTAATCCTTTTAGAGGAGACATTCCTAAATGTATTTCATCCTTGATCATCACGTGCCAAGCAATGAAAACATCTCTATGTCCGTGTCCTCTAAATATGAGACATTCGCCTTGTTGGGTCTTAGGGAAAAAGTCTAGAATCTGACTTAAGTTTTTTTTTTTTTCTATAGGCAGATGATAGGGTCGGCCCTGTGGCTTAGCCGTTAAGTGCTCACGCTCAGCTGCTGGCGGCCCGGGTTCGGATCCTGGGCGCGCACCGACGCACCGCTTCTCCGGCCATGCTGAGGCCGCGTCCCACATACAGCAACTAGAAGGCTGTGCAACTATGACATACAACTATCCACTGGGGCTTTGGAGGAAAAGAAATAAATAAATGAAAATTATAGGCAGATGATAAATTAGACTGTGGGTCTAGCAGAGGCTGGCTTAGGTTGTAAGGATGTAATGGTTGGAATGGAATTAGACAAAGAACTCTTCAACACTTTGAACATAATAAGAATTCATTATTAGTTGAATTATTTAATGATTGAAATGTGGCTAAAAACATGGACTACAATCATCCACGGAATCATTTGTGACATTAGTATGCATTTACTCTGCAAACATCAGTTGAATGCCTGATGTGAATGTAAGGCATGACAATGCTATTGTAAAATGTTAGCACTGAAAGGGACCTAAGTGCACCTAAGCCAAGCCTTGTATTATGAGTGCAAGACTGAAGCCCAGAGTAGCCTAGTGTTCACCTGGTTTGAGGTGCCACTTGGGCTAGGGGTGTCAAAGACCTGCAGTTGCTCAGATGTGCCAAGCAAGACTTCTGAGTGTGGGTGGGTAGGTTCTTGTCAATTATGATGTAGTCATCTTAGATTTATGTATTTGTATATTTATTACAACAATTTCCAGCAGATGGCATTCAAGTGCCTTAAGGAAGAGGCACCTTTTTCTTATTCACACAGGTACTCTAGTGCTAAGTCACTGCATCTGGCAAGAAGAAAGGATGAGAAGGTTAATAGAGCAAGATGAAGAAGGAAGCAGAGTTAGGACCTTGCTAAACTGAAGAAGATGGCAGAAGCAGGGAATTAAAGTATAAAGAGATGATGAAGAAAGAGCAAGGGAAATAATTTAATAATTTCCTTTTTGTTTACTTATGCAAATAAAGTGTCTTTCCCACAGCAGTATCATCTGTGCATGTCAGTATCATCTGTGCATGTTTTAGGTGTTGTTTCCAGGTAGAATGTGAATTTTGATACACTGCCACCCACATTAGACAGATACTCAGAACTGTCTGCAGTGGATTTAAATCACCCATTTTGGGGCTGGCCTGGTGGCATACTGGTTAAGTTCACATGCTCCACTTCAGCAGCCCAGGGTTCACAGTTTCAGATCCCGGGTGCAGACCTACACCATTCATCAAGCCATGCTGTGGTGGCATCCTACATACAAAATAGAGGAAGTTTGGCACAGATGTTAGCTCAGGGCCAATCCTCCTCACCAAAAGAAAAAAAAATGTACGTCTTAAATAAATCACTCATTTCCCAAAGTCCATTTCAGTGATACGTTAGCTCAGTTGTAGTTACAACGTACAACAATGAAGAAATTCTGGATGTGGCAAATGTTGCTGCCATATTCTTTGGTACTCTGGGGCTCCTCCCCTGCTGAAAGACGTAAGGCCAATGCCTAGGACTGTTTCTGGAAAATGAAGAATTGGAGGGAAATGACTGTTTGCCTATTACTTATAACTAACAAGAAATCAGGGCCTTATGCTTTCACTTCTCTTTCCTGCACTACAATAGTTTCCCTTCAAAAATCATCCTTTCATCATGGCACAATGGCCAGAGCCTAGACTTGGAGTCAGAAGCCCAAAGTCTAGCTACTAGCTTGTTTGTGATCTGGGGCAAGTCAGTAATCCCTTGGGCCCCATTTTCGTCTGTAAAATAGGGCATGGTACCCATCTCACTGGATTATTTTGAGAATTAAATGAAGGAATAACTTGAAAACTGCTTTGTAAGCTGTAAAGTACAGGAGATATGGAAGAGGGAGGGGGTGTGCACAGCTATCACACTGGCTAGGCCCTCTAGCCTCCCATTTATAAAAATTCCCCCACACTAAGATTTTAGGGACTTCACCCTCAGTGTGAAGGTTAAAATAACGTAGAAAACACAATGCCTAGAAAGTCTGTTGTTGTTTTAATGGCATAATTTCACATTCTTTGTGCAGAGGGCCTACTGGATCTCTAGCTGCCACCCCTACTCCCCACCAAGCAAACTACATGGACTGCAACTTATTTTGTCTAAGCATAGGCAGGTGAATCTAACAGCAGCCCTTTTCTTTGGTGTTGAAAAAAAGATGGGGAGGAATGTTCTAATAGGAAATTTCTTTTTCTCATCAGGTAAGGAGAGCTGCTTTGAGAGAATTGTGTCAAGGTTTGGTAAGAAAGTCACATACGTAGTGATTGGAGATGGACGAGATGAAGAAATTGCAGCCAAACAGGTAACCATGGTAAAGAAAATAGTCTATGTAGGAATGCACTGAGCAGTTAGAAAAACAGTAAAACTCAGAAATCTTAGCAATCTGGTGTGCATTTACGGTGTTTTCTCTTCCTCCTTTTCCTCTCCCATTTTTCTTTAAAGAAAGAGAAAGAGGGTCATTTGTTCCCCAAATGGAGTTTTCCCTATAAGTTGTTAGGTCTTCCCCTTTTCCCTCCTCCCTGCTACTCAAAAATCTTAAAATCTTTCAGCCCTGCTACAGAGACCCCCATCATTAAACCCAGTGTGGGCCCCATCCCCCATCTTCATCGTAGAGGGCAGTGCCTTCTCAGGAGCATGAGACTTGACTACAAAAAGGCAAATCACTCTGACTTTTCCAGTCTTCAGATTCTCAAATTCCAGTACAATCAATTAGGCACTGTTTAGAGAAACTCCTTTCTTCTGAACCCTGGAAAGATTGTTCTGATGTTAACTTCCTCACTATGCAGGTCCCAGCTCCAGGTCATCACTTTTTTTTTTTTTTTTTTTTTGCTGAGGAAGATTGGCCCTGAGCTAACATCTGTGCCAGTCTTCCTCTATTTTGTATATGGATCGCTGCCTCAGCATGAACCCGGAGTGTGCTGGACTTTAACTGCTACTCCAGGTCATCCCTAATATAGGAAACAGTGGATGAAAGAGTCTTGGCTATGGAATCTAAAATCAGATGGGTTCAAATCTCATCCATTTATTAGCTATGTGACTTTGGACAATTTACTTATCCTCTTTGAGTTTCCTCATCTGCTAAATGGATCTACAGAAGTTCTTTTCCTCTTTACCCAAGTTTTCTTCCAGCAACTCTGTTTCTTGGACTTGAAGGCAGTGGGTTGCCAGCTAGGACCCCCTGTCTGGATTTTCTTCATCCAGTTAACATACAAACTTTCAACAATTATTAATGAACTATGAGATTGGTAATCAATTGGCATTATTACCTCATTGTGTTTTCATTTGCCACTTTATGTGGCAATTCAAGGACCTTGATTTTTTTTTCACATATTATCTCTGAAGCTTTGATTCTAAAGTGCTTGTTGACTCTCTGGCAAAGAAACTAGTGGGTATAGGCATTAGTGCTTCTTGGTCTGAAGAAGAAGGGAGTGGGGGAGATAAAGAACAGCTCAAGTCATTAGCAGAGTTGGTGTCTCTAAGCTGATGCTTATAATCATCTACCATAGAATATATCCATTGGAAAATATTTTAGAGCTCTCTATCCAGTTCAATCTCTACCCTGTGAGGGATCTTTTCTGCAGCCTCTTTGACAGAAGACTTTCTAGTCCTTACTTGAATATACCCAAGGATGAGAAGAGGGCTTCCCAGTTCTACTTCCCTGTTCTACTGTGGGGTCTTCCAAGTTGTTAGGATGTTCCTCCTTCCATTGAACTAAAATTATATCTCTAACTTTCACATCCTAGTCCTAGTATGGCATTCCTGAGCACAACATAACAAGTCTGCTTCTCATTCTGTATATTAAAAGCTTTAAATGTGGGTGAGCAACAGGCTTGAGAAAACACTGAGCTACCTGCCAAAAGAACTGTTCTAGGACTTTAGTATTCTTGGAAACTTGCAACCAGTTTGAACAAGATGATCGGTAAAGCTAATTTCCTTCAGCTTCATAGAACATGATTTCCAACACTTGCATTTTTCAAAGCCCTTATTTAAAATGTGGCTTTTATTTTATATTATTTATATTATTATATATTATATTGTATATATTATATATTATTTATATGGCACAGTATTCTGGACATGATTCTGACCACATAATAGGATTATTATTTTGCAGATCTGTACATTCTGCATCTTGGTCATGGACAAGATTTGAGCCTTGTAGCTCTGAAACTTATAGGAAATTGACCATCTGTAAGGAAACATTAATACTAATTTCTTATGTGGGTCGTTTTATTTGATCCTTAAGACCCTCCATAGTAGCTAGAACAAGTATATATCTCATAAAAGCACAGAGTTACCACTGAAACCTAATAAAAATCTCTCACATTTGTTAAGTGTCCTATGGTGTACAAAGTCCTTATACATATGACTTATTTAATCCTTATGAGAGCCCTATGAGGTGGGCAGGAACAGAGAGGGTTACCGAGTACCTTGGGGGAAGTCTGTGGAGGAAGGGGTATGGATAAATATAAGCTCCCAAAAGAAGTTGGGTTAACCAGCTATCCCCCCTCTCTTCCAGCACAACATGCCTTTCTGGAGAATCACAAACCATGGAGACCTAGTGTCCCTCCACCAGGCTTTGGAGCTTGATTTTCTCTAAGAACTGGAATGAAGAGCCTTCCCCATGAGCTCCTTTTCACTCCTGAAGGGAGCTAGAGACCGGAACCAACTGGGAAATCTCTCTCTCTCTTTCTGCGTGGAATGCTGGCGCGAACACAGTCAGAACCAACAGCCGCAAGGGACGAAGCTTACTTTTGCTAAGAGTAAACAGCAGCCCGTGTTCATCCTTGTACAGAAGCAGGAGACATTTGGATTGAGAGAGAACAATTGACTCACCACAGCTACAGTGCTTTTAATTCTTCTGGTTTTTGTTTTGTTTTATTTTGTTTCAAAAAATGAAGAAAAAGAAAAGGAAAATCTTGGGGCAGAGTTGCACTCGTAGTCCATGACCAGATTGAGAACTGCTATTAACTTGTGGTGATAGGATGAACGTGGCAGACTTTTATAATAACATCTCTTGCAGTCTTTATAATCTCCTTAGCTGTAGAACATATTCCCAGTGAATGTATATGTTATTTTTATAGGCAAGGGTCTGGTCTCTGAAGCAGGTTTTCCCTCCTTTCTTTTTCTAGCAAGAAAGGGGTATGTAAAATTTCCTTGGAAAATAGTAATTAAAATATCTAAAATACCTCTCTGTGACAGTAGCACCTCTTTAGCTGCTCCAGTGGTCTGCTCTCTAGGATGGTTTTCTTCCATTCTTCCATCTCCTAGTTTGCGGAACTGTGGGGCACTGGACACTGATTAACTTTAGACTTTGATATTTCCCATCTTGGAAGCCTCAGTCCCCTTTCCAGTTGCTCTTCCCCTTTTACCAAATGGCACAACCCTGGAAACTCCTCCTCTTAGACAGTAAATTCTAAGCATTCAGCTTGACTCTTTCATTCAAAGACTGTGTCCCAGGGGGCTTACCTCCAAACTGGAGAGAAGGGACTAAGGCTTCTTATGAATTTCTGCTTCTTTGGCTCTTGAAACAAGATTTCACCTTTTCCTCCTGCGGATGCTCACCCCTACAGCCTTCTCATCCTTCTTAGTCATCAGTGCTGGGCTTTTGCCCCTTTCCTGCCCTCTGTACCTCACATCACCTCCATACAGCTCTGGCCAAACCCTGGGCTTTGGACCCAAGAATTTAAATTAAGTCTAAGAACAGGCGTATAACTACATTTTGGCCAAAACTACCAAAGTGTTTGACTTCCTTTGAAGCCTTTAAGGCCTATGAAGGGTATTCTGGGCATATATTTACCCAGATCTCTGTCTGAAACTGAAGAGGAGATTGTTGTGATCAAAATCCAATTTTCCCATGGAACACTCTTCCCACTTTTCAAATTCCAATCTAAAATGGGAAACTAAAGGGCCAGAAAGACTTTCCTGATTTAAATGAGAGTGCTGGATCCCCTACTCCATGCCTGAAAACTTAATCCTGGGCCAAATGCAGGATCTCTCTCAGCCTGACTTCTGAGAAGATTGGCAGGTGCCAGGCACTAGTCCCAGCCTTACAGCCCAGCTATGTTTGTGGATGCTCCATCCTTCCAAGACCTACCTGGGCGTCTGCTTGAGCAGGATAAAATTCCTTAGAGCTGAGGAAGTTCAGCCTCTCCCAGGCTGCACAGAGAGAGGTGATTATATAGGCACCTCAGAGAAATGCAGTCTGGGTCTTCAGTAGGAGGCATCACTTGACCAGCCCCAGCTATAATTGCTTGTCCCCAGAGATTTTGCATATCCATTTCCAGAGATGTTGCAGCACAGAGGCCAAACTCCTTCCAACGCCAGGTCACCCAGATAGCAGCAGAGAAAGGCTGGTATACACATTCCTTCAGAACTGATTGAGAAAGTGCTTCATGACTCACAATTTTAGGGAAGAGGTTTGTGGGGAGGAGCTGAAGTCAGTGCTCATTACTTACCTGCCTTTTTGGCCTTGTTTCCATTGATGGGGTGGGGGAGGGGACGGGGTTATGTAGTCAGATGCCAACCTTCCCTGGTCTGTATTCAGCATAGCTGCCCAGTTGCTGCTCTGCCTTGCTTGATAATTGATCTTAGAAAGCTCTAGGATGGGTCTTTTCTTCTAGGCCCCAAGCCCTCTCGGTGCTGGCAGTATAGCTGTTGGTTTCTTGCCCTGGATGTAAGTGACCCTGTTGGTGCTGTGCTTCAGGCTTGTGAGGCTGTGGAGTGGTACCCCCATCATGCACACAGGTCCACACACAAACACTTCTCTCTCCCTGCCCTTTGGGAGAAGCTCTTTATTCCCAGAATATGACTTGGACTCTTTTTCTCAAAATGGCCTTTTTCCCTCCTGCCCCGAGTGCCCAGCTTAGGTCTTTGCAAAAGGAACTTGAAATTGGCTAAGAGAGGTGAGGAAGCTTTCTGAGGAGAGCAGCCTCTGCTCTTTTCTGGTTGTTGCTGCCCTCGTTTAGAGGGCAGACAGAAAATGGGAGCTTCCTGGCTCCTCTTTCTAAAATGAATTGTCCAGAGAACATAGTGCTCTTCTTTGATCCTGTTTTCCTCCCCAGCACAAAGATCTGGAAAGGAAAATAAGTGGGTAGCACCGAGAGCTCTTGGAAGCTGAGAGCCAAAGGATACTGTGCATCCTTTCATCAAGGGGGCAGGTCTCTTTACTAGAAAGAGTTCCTAATTAGCCACATGATGAATCTTTCCCCCAGCTGGGCACTGTGGGTTCCATAAGATGGGTCTGCACACTTCATGGTGAGAGCTGTCTCTAGTAGAGGATCTGGAATTGTCAGGTGTGTCCTGGATTTAAGAGGTGACTTGACTTTCGAATGTAAAATTGACTGTGCCTTAGCATCACCCTGTCCAGTGCCCCTGGGGCAGCTGGTGGTGTCCAGGAGAATGAATGCCTGCTCCAGATTTAGATGCCTATTTGGGCTTTTATTTGGTTTGGGGTGTTCCTGTCTTCTGCTCTGCAAGTTGTGGGGCAAAGCTAGTGTCCCAGGAGACCTCTGCCACAGCTTGTTCGCAGTTTACACAAACTCAGCTTTAAAGCTCCCAGTGAATCTGATTGGTGAACTCCAGCTGCACCATATGGAGCTTCTAGATATGAATACCTTGAATGGGTGTCAGTGCCACTGAACCACAGGGAAGAGGAATATAGGGGCAGAGCCACATTCTTCCTTTTCCTGAGAGCAATGGTCTAAGACAAAGGGTGATCAGCTTGGGGGCTTCCTCTCCTTGCTCCTGCAGAAAGGGGCAGTTAGGGCCCCTCTTAAGCAAGCTTCTGTTTTTTTACCACTAAATTGATTTTCATCCAAAAGTTGGAACTCCCCAGATATTCATCCTACAGAAGCCAAATCTGAATTCTGAGATTCTAAAATATTTTAAACCACAAGAGAAAATCTAGTTCTGTCCCATCCCGCATCAGCAGGCCCTCTGTCCCTTCCTCTCCTCTTGTCAGACAGCTCTAGCAAGCGAGGCTCCTTGGCTGCTTCCTAATGCACTGACAGGAGCCATCCCATTAAGGACGACTTCTACTCAAAACATGACCCTCTGGACTTCAGATGCCTCATGTAGCAAGAAAAGGCATTATTGGTTGGATATATTTATGTGACTGCGGGCATTCGTGGCTGTAGACTCCTTGACCATAATGTTATATGTAATGGGAACTATCTTATAAACTTGAAAAAATAAAGTTTTTATTTTCTATACGGTTTGCTCCTGTGTCTTTTCTGAATAGGATCAGCCCAATTGCCCAGCTGAGTAGGCTCTAAGTAAGGCTTCATAAAAAATATGAAGAGCTCATTAGAAAGATGGCACCCTTTCAATAACTGAGTCATTGATTTCACCAAAAAATTAAAAACAAAATAACTAACCACTTAGTACAAATAAATGTTCATGGAAAAATACATATTTTAAAATAACTTGCAAGGAAAAGTTTATTTCTTAACTGTTTCTAAAATATATTGCTTTTTAAAGTTTAGGACTGGAATAATAAGAGATTTCATTTGCTGTCAAATGTACTGAAATTTAATTATTAAAGAGAAAAATCAATACCTTGCTGTGCTGAGCTTAAGATGCAAAAGCAATAAAACTGACAAACTGATATCAAACCTTGTTTGATTTGGCCTGATTTCATGTCACATCAACTACTGTTTCTCCTTTCATTTTTTCAGATTTGGGTCTGGCTGTCCCTCACTAGTCTGGAAAACAGTCAAGAATCCTTTTGCATTTTATTCCAATGAAGGCTACTAGAATTCAGTTCTAGCTTCCAAGTACATGTCAGACTATAAGATATATTTTTCCCCAAATTAATTCCCCCAGAAAAGAGAGGGTTGCCTTGTGTTCTAGGCATTAAATCTTTTCATCAGAAGGTGCACATTTTGAACCACACTGTAGGTGAAGCAAACTTATTAGTTGCTATATCCTAACTTGGTCATAAGTACAAATATTAGAGTACTGATTGCTTTTCAAGCCCAAAGAGGAAACATTTCCGTCTCCTCCTCCAATCAGTATAACATCTGCACATTTCTCAAAAACCTTTTGCTGACAGGTAAAAATTAGTAAGTCAGGAGGTTTTTTATTCTTCAAAAACAACTTTCTAGGGGCCGGCCCAGTGGCGCAGCCGTTAAGTGCGCGCACTCCGGGGCTGCGGTGGCCCGGGGTTGGCTGGTTCGGATCCCGGGCGCGCACCGCTGCACCGCTTGTGAAGCCATGCTGTGGCGGTGTCCCATATAAAGTAGAGGAAGATGGGCACAGATGTTAGCCCAGGGCCAGTCTTCCTCAGCAAAAAGAGGAGGATTGGCATGGGTGTTAGCACAGAGCTGATCTTCCTCACAAAAAAACAAAAAATTTTCTTGACATTTAAAAAACTTAACTTCCTGATGGAAATCTTCAAAGGAAATTTTCTTTTTGGGGGGAGATGGGGTTGAGGAACATTGGCCTTGAGCTAACATCTGTTGCCAATCCTCTTTTTGCTGAGAAAGATCAGCTCTGAGCTAACATCCATGCCCATCTTCCTCTCTTTTGTATGTGGGATGCTGCCACAGCATAGCTTGATGAGTGGTGCATAGGTCCGTGCCCAGGATCCGAACCTGCGAACTCCAGGCCGCCAAAGTGGAGCACGTGAACTTAACCGCTACACCATCGGGCCAGCCCTTCAAAGCAAATTTCTAACTAACTGCAAGTAATGTCACTGTCATCTTTGTAAAATTCTTGATTCTGTAGACTTTAAAACTGTATACAAATGAAGTGACTGCTAAATTCCACAGTTCCATATAGTACACTTCTATACATTGTTTGGATTTAATTGCATATCACCACCATTTGAAAATTTCATCTGGAGAGTATAGTTGAAAGCTTAGCCAAAAAATTAAAAACACTTTTTTTTGGATTTTCTCAGGGCAAAGTGGGGAATTGTCTAAAACACATCTTCTCTTTTGGTATCTATGGCATCTCCCTTGAGCCTAATCTTCTTAACATATGACAGGAAGAAGTGTGGAAAAGTAAACATAGCAAATATTCTAGTGAAACCCTTAGGACCTGTGTCCAAGGCTATAGTGGGCACTCAGCACACCCTCTGGGGTCTGAACCCTTCATATTCCCTATGAGTTGAGGAAAGTGATAATGATTTCACTTTTATGTGTGTTATGTTTTCAATTAAAAGAACGGTAATTTTCGGGGCCGGCCTGGTGGTGCAAGCGGTTAAATGCACATGCTCCGCTGCGGCGGCCCAGGGTTCGCCGGTTCAGATCCCGGGCGTGCACCGACGGGCGCGCACCGATGCACTGCTTGGCAAGTCATGCTGTGGCAGCATCCCATATAAAGTGGAGGAAGATGGGCACGGATGTTAGCCCAGGGCCAGTCTTCCTCAGCAAAAAGAGGAGGATTGGCAGATGTTAGCTCAGGGCCAATCTTCCTCACCAAAAAAAAAAAAAAAAAAGAACGGTAATTTTCCAAGGCCATTATAGCCTTTCTTTTATGAGATGATAAAAATAACGGTAGTTTTTATGTCCTTTTTTGTTAAAATTAAGTTGGCAACCATGTTGGCCATTCTACTGGCCCATGAAATTCAGGTCTGGAAATCACTGGACTGAATGACCTTGGAGATCCTTTCTGCCTCTACCATTCTATGTATGTAAAAAGCACCAGCAGCATCCTCCCAGAGCCTCTCCCTGCTCCCAACCCTCAGCTCTGTGTCATCCTTGGTTCCAGGCCAACAGAGCTGCTACAAGCCCTCCTTCACCCAGTCACTGCTGACTTGATGTCTGCGATAAAGCGCATCTGCGTGGCTCTCATCCTGACCTCCTTTTAGGGCTTATCGGTTTCTCAGGGAGGCCTTCCTCAGCCATTCTATATAAAATTGCCACTCCCTCTCACAACACACACACACACTCTCTCTCTCTCTCTCCCTCCCGTCCCCTTCCCAATCTTATTTTTCTTTTAGCACTTAACATTATGATACAGTTTTACTCATCCTGTTTGTGCCTCCACTAGAATCAATGACTAACGGAACTGAGACTATCCTGGGTCCTAGCACAGTGGTGACTGCATCCTTTTCTTCTGTCTCCAGTGCCCTTTTCCTGTTCCTTGTTTCTCCAAACCACAGTGCCCACATCCACATCCCCTAAGCCACCTCATCACTCACGCCCTCCCTGAGCTCCCAGCAAAAAGACCTTTCTTCACCTGGGCTCTCGTATTCACTTGCTGATACTCAAGGTGTTTGTAACTACTCCTGCCAGTCCCAGCAGCAGAGCTGGTTAAGAGTCACTAGTCAGTCCACATGTGGGTTCTGATGCCCACCTGAACGATCAACCCCACACTGGCTCACCAGCTCCTGAAACTCGGAAAACAAGGTTGAGAAGTCCTGCCTACGCCAGCCCGCTTCTTCTCTGGTCCCAGGCTTTTACCGGCCTGGACTTCGTATCCCTGACCCCTTCTTTCCAGGCAGCTTTGAAGTCTGCAGTAGATTTAGTTTAATGACACAACTAGGTTGGAGGATTTCGTGAGGTTTTAATAACTTAATAATACTGTTCAACAAAACAACACAAACGTGTGTCTCACTTGCAGAGAGACATAAGCACACGCCTTCTTTTCCTCTCACATAGACTCTGAGGTAGAAAGTACACTGGCTAAAGTATAAAAAATACTCAACGGGCTGAGCCATGGCCCAGACCACAGGTTCACAAGGCACTTGGTTGAAAGGTAGCCCCTTGAGAGCAGAGGCAGAGGCTGGACCAGCTGCACTAAGGCCTTGGAGGGGCTGACAGGGGCCAGCCAGTTGGGCATCCCTGGCTTCCAGCATGAGCCTACTCAGCAGCAGCTGGAAAGGGCAAGGGATGAAGCAGGGGTGGCAGCTGATCTTGTTCCAGGTTCCAGGATAGAATGATGTTCCTGGCACATAAAATGCTCCCAGTAAACACTGGTTGAATGAACTGAATGACTGGGGTGGGTGGGGAAGGGGAGGAAGAATTCTAGAGAATATATCCTGGAGGTCCTGGGGCCTTCTAGCCCAGGACAGGGGAACCAAAGGGTGGGACAGCACCTCCACCAATTATTTGAGAGGTGGCCAGGGAGGTGAAAATACGAACGCTGGGATGCTATGGGGCACCAGCTATACTGGTTGCAGGGGAAGAAAAAAGGGGGTCTCTTCTTTCCTCCCAAAGTGTCTTGTACATAATCGGGGCCCTTGACCCTCCAGGGCCCAGCCATTCTCATCCTTGAAGGCAGGCCTCTCTCTATCTTACTCAACTCGGGTCTCCTGTGCCTCCAGATCAGGCAGCAAGTGCTTGTTGAGAGAATCAAGGCCCATAGCAGCATAATTAGCTTATCTTCTGTATTCTACCAATTGATTCCATCTGTCCTTCTGTCCCCTGGCTAGGTCTGGCCCTGCCTCAAAGGACTCCATTCACCTCTCCCTTCCATGGCAAAGCAGCCTCATCCCTAGTCTTGGGAAAAAAGTTCTGAGCCAACTGGGCCATGCGCCTGTTCTGAGGCAGCTGACGCCACTCAAGGGAGCAGAGGTCCCGGGTCCCGTCCACTCGGTCAGGCTCACAGCGGCAGCTAGGGTGCAGCCAGCAGTAGTAGACAAGCCTCAGAACAAGACCCAAAAGGAAGCAGACACCGCCCACAGGCAACAGCATCTGCAGCAGGACCCCACTGGGCAGCCAGGGGCTATGAGTCACCCAGGTGACCACCATGAGGATGCTGTCACTCAGAAGGAACATCAGGTGGATGGTGGCGCGGCCTCGGGTGTGGCCCTCAGCTACATTGAACCAGGAGAAATAAAGGATGGTGGCTACTGTCGCCCGGTACAGCCACTCAGAGCAAGGATCTGGCATAAAGTCTGTGCCCTGAAGCCAGACCCAGAACAGCAGCACCAGCCACAGGCCCAAGAAGTGCAGGGCCACATAGCGGGGGAAGAGGGCTGAGAACAGGGCCACAACCAGGACTCGGGGCCACAGCAACAGCAGGTTCCACAGGAAGTAGATCACGGAGGAGCCCAGCCGCAGGAGGGCCTTGGAGGGGAGGCAGATGCGCAGGGCCCGGTGGTAGTCAAGCAATGCCCACGAGATACCCAGGAAGGACGTGCAGATGCTGACCCCTACGAAGAGCAAGAGGAAACAGGTGAGCCCTGCTGGCAGGCTGCCTGGAGCTCCCCAGAGGTCACAGGTACCATGGGGTCCCTCATAACCATTCTGAGCTGGGTATTAGAACCCCCAATTTGTTGAAGGGAAAACTAAAGCTGGAGATTGTTAAATAAGTTCACACAACCAAAAACAGAGCTGGATCCAAATATGAAGTCTGCCCTTCACCACTAAGCTGTACTTTTCAGGTACATGGTGATATTTCAGCTACCATGGTGATATTTCTCACGGATGAGAGAGTGTGACTTATATACCCCCATCTGCACCCGTCACCCAGCATCCAGCACCCCGGGGCCTTGGCCACACCCTGAGCATCTTCTAGTGCCCTGTAACCCTTCCTTTCCCAGAAGAGCCCAAGCCTTTCTTAGGTCTAAAAATCCATAGTCCCAGTTCCCTCTTTCTTAGTCTCCAAAAAGGAAGCAGGGAATCCCATGGGATGGCAATAGGCCACTGGCTGAACCTGCCCTGAGGGCAGGAGGGATGTCCCTGCCTTACAGATGGAACGTCCCCACTGCCCTCCCCTCCATACTCAGACTGGACCCTGGTCTTGATTTTCCCAGACTCGAAGTTTACAGTGGGGATCCTATCCTGCCTCCTGGTTGCCCACCCTGGACTAGAAGCACCAGGACCTCCAGGAAGCAATGGAAGCAGCATTGAAATGTCTCTAGAATGCTTCCTCTCTGCCCACTTCCCACCGCATCCATTCAACAGGTGTTCACTGGGAACCTGTTATGGGCCAAGAACCCACTCCCAGCCTGAATCAGATCTGTGGCCATCGTCCTTTCTAACCACCCCCACCCCCTAGGTCTCAGCAGGGCCGAAGTTCTCCCAGTTTGCCCAGCACGCTGCATTCTCTGACCTGGACAAGCTTTGCCCATGACCGGTAGGCCAGGAGCACATGCCCCACTTCCCCTGGCCTCCTCCTCCTTACCCTGCAAGTTCCAGCTTCAATAGCCCCTAGAGTCACCCATCCTGACCCCACCCCGCCCACTCCACTATCAGGTTTCCTCTAACACCCCATCCACTTCTATCTGGAGTCCTGGAGTCTTATCACACCCCAATTATCTATTTCCTTATCTCTGAGCTCCTTCAGGGTAGGAAACAGATTCTTCTCCCCTGGGATCCCTGGGCAGCCCAGTACCTGGCACATAATAGCAGCTGAATAAATGTTTGCTAAATAAAAAGTTGGGAGAGGGGCCGGCCCAGTGGCGCAAGCAGTTAAGTGCACATGCTCCGCTGTGGCGGCCTGGGGTTCGCCGGTTCGGATCCTGGGCGCGCACCAACACACTGCTTGGCAAGCCATGCTGTGGCGGCATCCCATATAAAGTGGAGGAAGATGGGCACGGATGTTAGCCCAGGGCCAGTCTTCCTCAGCTAAAAGGAGGAGGATTGGCAGACGTTAGCTCAGGGCCGATCTTCCTCACAAATAAAATAAAATAAAATAATAAAAAATAAAAAGTTGGGAGAATTCATCTCTTTCCTGACCCTCACCACAGCATAGACCAGTCCTAGACACCCACTGCCTTCAAAGAGACAAACAAAAATATGTGCCCACTGAGTGCTGTGTGTCCCAGGATAAATCACTTCACCTTTCTGCACCTCTTTTCTCTTGTGTAAAATGGAGATAAATACAGCACCACCCTCTAGGGCTGCTGTGAACGTGAGCAGTGACGACAATAAAGCACTATGCACAGTGCCTGGCTAATAGCAGGCACTCGATCACGACGGCTGCTATTACTGGTATTTTTTTTTAATTAATATTACAGATTCGGATTAGCAAGCTGAAAGGAAGATTGAGTCCAACCTCCATCCTGAACAGCCATGGAAACTGAGGCCAGAGAGGGGAAGACTGTCTGGGTCACACAGCAAGTGATGGCAGAGTGGGGACTGGTTCCTTGGGAGGCTGTGGTGTGTACAGCAGGGGGCCCTCAAGGTGTGTAGGGGTGGTAAAGGAGAAGGGGGAGCCCTGGACCTCGAATCAGATGGCAGTTGGAGTCCTAGGTGGGCCGCCAGCTGGCTCTGTGACCTTGGGCAATTCTCTTCCCTTTTACAAGAGAAAACCCTCCCAGCACTCCTCACTGTACAAACTTCCCCTGGTTTATGAGGCCACCTGCCTCTCCCTTTTCAGATCACTCAACACATGTTACTTAACTACCTGCTTTACAGTCTATCATCCTGGCAGGGCAGGGGCTGTGTCCCAGTTCACTGTGGTGTCCTTGGCACAGGGACAGGCACAAAGGTGCTCAATAAAACTTGAGTGTATGAAGGAGCTCAATAAATTGTTTATTGACTAACAAATTGTCTATTATCTGTCAGGCACCCTACACACTTTATCTTCAAAATAGTAAACATTATCCTCAAAATAGTAAAAATTACAATTAAGATGTATTATGCACCAGGCTTCATATGCATCACCCCACTTAATCCTTTCATCAGCCCTATGAGGTAGGATCATTTATGATGTCCATTTTACAGATGAGAACAAACCCATACTCAGGTTGAATCATTTGTCCAAACTCATACGGCTAGAGAGTGACTTTGGATTTGAAGCCAGACCTGCCTGACTAAAGGATGTTCTCCTATTTGCTAAGCAGCCCTTATAAGAGTGAAAACATTTTGACATTTGTAGGAAACATTCCCAAGCCATAGGGGGGCGCGTCACTCACACTGGTAGTACTCGACCTGGCCGCTCTGCAGAATGATGGCCAGCACCAGCGTGAGCTGCGGTGTCGTCTCCAAGAAGGTCTCGAAGAGTCGCAGCATGCTGATGTCCAGGGAGAGGAAGTCGGCGTAGGCCATGTCAAAGTCGGAGGGCACCTCCTGCTGCCAGACCAACAGCCCCTGCCGCAGCCCCTGCACGCACCTAGGCACATACAGATGCCCCAAGGGGCCAGGTTAGTGTCCTCGGCTATTCCTCTCTCCCCTAACCTATCGGGTGGATGCAGACAGCCTCCAATCCTAGCTTGTCACTAACATGCTGTGGGGCCTTGGGCAAGCGACTTCACCTCACTGAACTTGCTTCTTCATCTGTAAAATGGGGATAAACACAACTACTGCTGGCCAGGCAATGTCCCAAGCTCATCACAAATCTTGTCCCCTTTACTCCCTACAACATCCCGATTTTACAGATGGGGAAACAGCACCAAAGAGCTAATGAGGGTGGAATCAGGATTTGGATCCAAAGCTGTTTGAATTTGAAAGACATATGAAATTGCCTAAGGTGCTAGTTCTCAAATTTTAGCATGCTTAAGAATTTCTTGGGATCCTATGGGGAAGGGGAGCCATTGAGAGCTTCTAAGCATAGGCAGATAAGTCAGATTGTGCTTTAGAAAAATCACCACAGCTGTGGAGAGGAGGAAGGGTGGGAGGGGTTGGATTGGAAGCAGGGATCCATTTAAGAGGCTATCGTAACAGTCCAGGGAGAAAGCATGAGAGCCTGACCAGAGTGGTGGAGACAGAGACCAGGGCGGAGTCAAAAGAGTCCAGAGTGGACAGACAGGCCTGGGTGACCCCCTGGCATGAGGCAGGAATAGAGGATGCACCAAAGTCTTGCCCACTCAGAACTGATCTCAGTTGGCCACAGGAAAGGGAGCCCATATACTCACTGCAAATTCATTCATCATTGGTTACTGACACTTCCCCTGAATGGACTTGACAACACACTAAGGCAGCAGGCAGGCAGGCCTGGGTCAGGGCTCTCTCTCAGCAGAAGCCTCTGCCTCTGGTCCCCTGCCTCAGCCTAGTCACAGGCAGGAACAGAGACCCTGTTTCTAAACCAAAGCTCCATATAGTCTGTCTGCCTCACGCTCAACAGAAATAGGGAAGGGAGGATGCGTGGCGTAGTTGCGGATCTCAGGGCTCACTGAGACCTGCCAGGACCGTAATAACTGTGCCCCTCCCTGCCCACCCCAGGTTTAACTGATGCCCGTCCGGTCCCTCAGACAAAACTGCAACATTCAAAGCTCCACTTGTCCCTCCTGGAGAATCGATGCAGCTTTGTCAAGGCAAGATCTGGACAGAAATTGTAAAAATGCATCCAAGAGTGAATCCTGGCTCCAGCCACCCCATCCCAACCCAGACCACACCACGTCCTGACTTCGTCACAGGACTGACCCCTGGCTTTCAGTTTCCCCAACTCTATAGGGCCCTGCCAGTTCTGAAAAGGCTGGCTCCAGGGACAAGGATGAGTCAGACCCCATCTCTGCCCTCTTGCTCAGTCTGGGGGTTTTTGCAGGTCTCATTTTTTTCAATCCTCATCAGAGGCCCCAACTATGACCATCCCCACCGGAATGGGGCGGGGAGGAGGGGGACGGCGGCGGGGCGGGGGTTGTCAAGTGACTTGCCCAAGACTCCACCCACAGCTAAAAGAACAGCCTAGTGTTGAACCGAGTCTGGGGGTCTTTGCCATCACAACAGAGTCCAACATGTGCCAAGCGCCGGGCTAGGCGTTTTCCCTCTCTCCTCACAACAGGCCCGCCTGCCAGCCCTAATCTAGATTACTACTTCCTTTTAACAGAGGAGGAAACCCAGGCTCAGAGAAAGGCAGGAATGAAGCCACAGGCGAGAAAGCCAGGACTGGATACCAGAGAGGTCTGACTCCAAACCATGAGCCTCCCTTTTTTCTCTGGGCCTCAGTTTCTTCCCCTGTGCCAGGAAGAGCAGGGCTAGATGAGCGCTGAGGGTTGTCAGCGGGAGCTCTCTCTCTTTAAGGGACGGAGAGCTTACCTGTAGGTAGAGGTGCCCAAGGGGCTTAGTTTCCTCTCCTGGGTCCTGGTCCTCTCCTCCCCACCCTCTTCCCAGCTGCAGGAAGTGCCGCTGGGCTCCGTTCCCCCTCCCTCCTTCCGAGGGCGGGGCGCTCACCTGTACAGGTAGCCCAGCTGCAGGAGATGCAGCAGCGCCAGGCAGCGGCCCGGGGGCTGCGGAGCGTGCAGGCCGGCGGGGTCGGCGCGCAGCCAGACCCAGCTGAAGAGCTGCATCGCGACCGAGGCGAGGCCCAGCAGCGCCAGCACCAGCGCGGCCCACAGGTAGCGACCGCTGAGCACGTACTGGCCCGCGGCCCATAGGTCAGCGCCCAGGTCGATCAGGAAGGCGGCGGTGCCCAATACGCCCAGGACCAGGTCCCTAAGGAGCGCGGCGTGGGGTGACCAGGGCATGACCCACCAGCCTCTCCCCCTCCTTCTCTTCTTCGGCTTGGACCCGCCCTCCGGGCCCCGGGGTCTTAGCTGCAGGAAGGAGGCGGGCACAGCCCTCGGGGCCGCCTAGGGCCGGGGCCTGCTGGGCGGGACTTCCCTGTCCCGCCCTGTCCGGGGAGGAGCAAGACTCGTGTACCTCGCGTCTGGGTTGTCCGTGGTCCCCCACCCCCGTCCTGCCGCGTCACTGACGGACTTGCGGGGCTCTGGCCCTGCATCCTGCCCTGGGATTCCCCCCACTTAGCCCTCCGATCCCCGAGGACCGCTGGGCCCTAAGACTGACCGTCCGAGGCGCACCGCCCTTAGCCTAGCAGGCTTCTAATTGCCTTGTATTGCATTTGACCCTCCTGGAGGTCCAAGACAGCGAAAGGGGCCCAGAAATTAGCGCCGGCGCTAGAACTGCAATCCCTTCACATCTGCATTGTTGCAAAACAAAACAACAAAACAGAAAGGCCTGTCGCAAACTAGGTGTGCCTCAAGTTCGGGCCATGGGCACAGTACTGAGGGCACAGGACCAACAAGGCGCATCTCCTTGGTGGCTCATTTCGCTCTGATTATCCGCTCGAGGAGGAGGGGAGGACGTTCAATAGCTGCAAGGGAGTTGCTTTAAACGTTATGTACATATTAAAAGGAATAATGCACAGAATAAGATGCACGGTGAGCATTGTTTTTCGGATAAAACATGAAAGAAATGTGCTTCTGGTGGGGTCTTTGGTGCTTCATTTCCTGATCCGGCTGTCCCATCCCAGTTCACTCTGCGGGGGAAAAGGAGGAAAAGCCCAGCTCTCGGGGTGACGCTGCCCCCATTTACCACCGGGAAGACGAACTCAGCGTGCCAGCGGGCGGCGCCCAAGGTCACGGCGCGAGCAGCGCGCGCAGGCCCAGCAGCGCCGCGAGCAGGAGCGCGAGCCTGGGCGCGGGCGCGGCGCCGGGGGCGCGCAGGCAGGCGTAGTACGCGTCGAAGGCCACCTCGCGCAGCGCGCACACGTGCTCGGTGCGGCAGGCCTCGCCGCAGGCCTGGGTGTCGTAACTGACCGAGTTGTAGACATAGTAGCGCTGCAGCGCGCCCTGGTCGCTGGCGATGCGGCCCAGTGCCGCGTGCATGGAGCGGATGCTCGCGTTGGGCACCCCGTAGGCCTCGGTCACCCGGTACTCGAGCTCCCAGCTGGGCGCCCCCTGCGCGTTCGCCTGGCTCAGGTTCACGAAGTAGGTCACCATGTCCTAGAGAGGGGGCGCGAGGCAGGCCGGCCATGAGCAGCTGTACGGTTCCACCCCAATCCTGTACCTTGCATTTGCCCCCAAATTCTCTATAGCCGTAATAATGACCACTATTAGTTACTGAGCATTTACTACTTACCAGGTATGCTTGGCAGACATCCTCTGATTGAATCTGATGAGGTAACTGTGCTTATTACCCCCATTTCACCTATGAGAAACTGAGGCCTAAAGGGGTTAATGCCTTTGGCCAGGGTCCTACAGGTGTTCAGTGGCAGAGGCGGGATTGGAACCCAGGTTGTTTACCCCATGGCCCGTGCATTTTCTGTCCCAGCAAGCACAGAAAATGCTCAGTAAATATTTACAGAGTGAATGGATAAAAAGCAACTTAAAAGAAGTGGGACAGAGTGCCTGGCTGAGAGAGGTTATAGAATTGTGGTTGATGGGGGCTTGGGATACACCCAGGACCCCCTAGGACTCAGGTGCATTTTCAGGACTAGAATCTGGAAAGGTTTATCTGTCCAATAATATCCACTTGAATATATGGACCTGCTTCAGGGCGCTAGAGGTGGGGTAAGAGGAGCTGCCATGTATGGATGACAGCTTCCTGCTGGGCACATGACATTATTTCAGTTAGTCCTCCCCACCCCTGTGAGGTACTGTTACTCCCATTTTACAGACGAAGCAACAGAGGCCCAGAAAGGTCAAAAAGCTCATGAGTCCTGAAGCCAGGATTCAAACCTACGTCTGTCTGACTCCCTCCCTGAGAAGGATGTAGGGCCTTCTGCGTGCCCATGTGGACAACTGGCCATACTCTAAAAATCCTCAGGCCTCGTCTCCATCCACATTTACTCTGGAACAAAGGACCTGGGTTGTCTCCTCCAGTCCCTGGTTTTAAATGGCCTTTCTCATCAACCAGATTAAGTCTCTATACCCACCTCTTCCTGGAACTCCAGCTTGAACACCCAACTTCCTCTTCCCTCGGCATTTTCATTTGGATGCCATTTAGACATCCCACAGTGAACAGGTCCAAACCAGACTTCTGATCTTCCCTCCAAAACCTGCTCTTCGACAGTGTCCCATTTCAGTGAGCGGCAGCCTCATCCTTCCAGGTGCTCAGGCCAAAGCCTGGAGTCCTCCTTGACCCCTCTCTTGCTCTCACACCCTCATCCAATCCACCAGCAAATCCTGTCCGCTCTGCCTTCGAAATACGTCCAGGATCTGGCACTTCTCGCCACCCCACTGCTGCCACTCTGGCCCCCGCCACCCTCCCTTCTCAGTGGTTCCTGTGGTGACCTCCTCACCGATCCCCTACTTCTGCCCTTGCCCCCAACAGCCTGTTCTCTGCACAGCAGACATGGTGACTTTGTAAAATTGTAAGTTAGAATATTTAATTCATCTGCCCCAAACTCCCCAAATGCAGAGTCCTAACGATGGCCTACGTGATCTGACCTCATCCCTCCCACTCTCCCCTTATCCTTCCACCGCGGCCACACTGGTCTCCCTGTTCTTCCTCTAACACACCAAGAACATCCCCACCCCAGGGCCTTTGACTTGCTCTTCCTCCGCCTTCCCCTGATGCTCACATGGCTTGCTCCCTGAATTTACTCAGAATTCAAATGTCACCCTATCAGGGACACTTCCCTGCCCCACCTACCTAACAGCACACAACACACCCTGTAACCGTCACTACTTGTCTCCTCAGTGTGTTTTCGTTTCTCCATAGCTCTTCTCCCTGTGCCATACTTTACTTACTCCTTTAAAGATTTTATTTATTCAGTTTTTTCCCCCCAAAGCCCCAGTAGATAGTTGTATGTCATAGGTTCACATCCTTCTAGTTGCTGTACGTGGGACTCGGCCTCGCGTTGGACGGAGAAGTGGTGCCTCGGGGCGTCCCGGGATCCGAACCCGGGCCGCCAGCATCAGAGCGCGTGCACTTAACCGCTAAGCCACGGGGCCGGCCCTACTTACTCCTTTATTGTCTGTCTCCCATAAGAAGGTCAGATCCAGGAGAGCTGAGGCTGTTTTTGTTCACTTATGTATCACCTGAGCTTAGCACATGGCAGATGCGTGGTACATTTTGTTGAATCAATTAAGGAATAATATTTCTTTGTCATTTCAACAATCACAAGCACATCTCAGGAGGTGAGGGATGGCTCGATGCCTTAGGGGCCTGCTATGGCTGGGGCCTAGTTGGTGTAGGGAAGCAGTGGGTAGTAGGCCCGAGGTCACACTGTGGGAGGCCTTGACTATGAGGTCAAGGAGATCCAACTTGTTTTGGGGGCACTGGGGAGCCATTGAAGGTTTTTGAGCAGGAGAGAGAGAAGTGCTTTAGAAAGATTAACTCTTTCTGTAATGTGTAGCAGATGAGCTACAGCAGGGCAGGGCTAGGAAGCTGTGATCCAGGGCCAAGGGAGATTTGGGGAAGAAGAATTGACCTGACTTGGTGGCAGGGTTGGGAGGTGGCTCTAGGGTTCTGAACCTGAGCTCTGAAAGGATGGAAGTAACTTGAGCTTCCTGAGGCTCAGTGGTCAGCAGAGGGTGGGTTAGCTGGGAGAGAGTTAGGGAAGGCAGTGAGGTGTCCAGGTCCCTCCCCTCCCTCCTCCTCTGACCCCAACAGACCAGGGCTCCTGACCTGCAGGCTCAGCGTGGCTTGGTCGTATTCAAACACCCGGATGCCTGGATTGTTGGCCCCGTTGACCACTCCAGGTAACGTGGTTTTCCATGGGGTGACCCCAGGTGTAATGAACATGACACTGATGGGGGCACCTTTCAGGAGAAAGACAGTGGGACTGAGAGAGGCCGGCGAGAGAAGGAGGGAGGTGGGCTGGCAGTTGCCCTCCAGGTTGAGTACCTGCATCATCATAGAACATTCGAAAGCTGTCGGTGTGGTGGTGCCCGAAGAACTGCCCTGCGATGACTCGATGGTGCTTCTGGACCACCTTCAGGTACTCTTCGTTGAAGCCCTCCCGGAACCATGCCTTGTTTCGTGTCTTCTCAAAGAACCCCGGGGGCACGTGGCCAATAATGTATACCTACGGGGAAGGGGTGTCCAGGAGGAGCTCCGAGATGTCCTCCTCAACCCCTCATTGCCCCCTCTCCAAACCTGCCTTTCTCCCCAAAGGCAAGCAGACAGGCTCAAATGTACCTCCTCCCCCGAAAGACTAGCTCTGGCAGATTCCGGCACTCTCTGTACCCAGCAATGAATGTCCCACACACTTCCCCACTTCTGTGCCTTTGCCCGTGCTATGCCTGCCACCTGGAGTACCTTTCTCATTTTCACTTCTGTAAATCCTACCTGTAGTTCAAAACCTAGCTCAAAGGGCACCTCCTCGTGAAACCTTCCTGATCCTTCGGAGACTAGTCTTCTCTCTTGGAGAGCTCAGGCCCTGTCACTAAACCTTCCTTGCCTGGTTGTGTAGCACATGCTATGTGGTAATGTGTGTTCACGTCTTACATTGCTTGAGTCACTCAGCTAACAATACCTGGGCCCTTGGCCACCATTGCAAGAGGTAGAATGGGGGGTAGGGGGAGAGCAGTTAAGAGCATGAGCTTTGGAGTCAAACTGCATCTTGGACACCAGCTGTGGATCACCTCTCTGAGCTTCTGTTTTCACATCGGGAATAGCACCTAACTGGTGGAGTTTTCAGAAAATGAGATAATCCATATAAAACACTTAGCAATGTGCCTGATGCATAGTGAGTGCTCAGAAGCACCGGCCGTGAGATTCTGCTGGGATGTGCTGGTCAGTGCAGGACTCAGGCAAATGAGACACAGGGCTAGTCCTCGGGGAGCTGCCAGCCCAGCAGACTAGATGGACCACCTCCAGGGCAGCGCATCCCTTTATGTGGGCTGCAGCTGTGGCATGTCGGGGCAGTGGAAAGAGCACTGGACTTGGAGTCTGGAGACTGAGGTTCTAGTCTCAGCTCCACCACTTATTGTGTGACAGGACGGTCACCACCCCTCAGGAGCCTCACATCTGCAATGGGCTCCAGGGTCCCAGCCTCACACGCTGTTGGCAGGATGGAACAAGCCCCCTCCTGGTGCTGGGTTGATGAAGGACCCTCTGTGATGTGGGCATCTTGGGTTGGGTGGGTGAGTTTGTGCGGAGGCGGCAGACCTGTTCAGGAAGTGACCCCAGAGAGGGAGGAGGAGGTGGCAGCAGCCCTTACCATTTCCCCGGCTCGGGATGCGTTGGTCAGCACGTCTTCCAGCCACTGGAACTGCTGGCCGGGGTCGGCCATGCCAGCTGTCTGCTCATTGTTGCTATAGTACAGATTGGTGTTGAGGACCACGATTCGCCCAGCCCCACTCGGCCCCAGCAACTTCTCAGAATAAAAGGCACCTGGAACATCACAGCCAGGGAAAATCTGAAGGGGTCCTCTGCCTCTGACCAGACACGCCTCTGCCCCCTTCACTTCACTCTCTCACCTTCTCCTTCCCTTGCATCCTCCCTTCCCATTTTTCCCACAGGAGGGGCATCATGAGTAAGACCAAAGATTCTGGAGCCAGGTTGCCTGAGTTCAAGCCCTGGCTCTCTCACTTATTAGCTGTGCAACTTGGAAAAGTTAACCTCTCTATGCCTCAGTTTCCTCCTCTGTGTAATGGGAATAACAATGAGGTGTGTTTGCCCCTCCAGATCCACTGTCAGCCCTTCTCCACTCAGCTCTCTGCTCCAGGAGCTGATCTATGTGAACTAAATCAATAGGCTTCTATGCCATGGGCTTCTGCTTGGGTTTGGCCAATGGGGAGCCCCAACAGCAGGGGACTGAGGGAAAGGGAAGAGAGTAGGTAAGGGGAACCTTGGGCTGGCTGTGTCTCTGATCAGTGGTTCTCAACCAGAGGATCTTGTGCCCCAGGGAATATTTGGCAATGTCCAGAACATTTTTCGTTATTGCAACAGGGGTGTTTCCGGCATCTTAAAGGCCAGAGATGCCGCTAAACATCCTACAGTACATAGAACAGCACCCACAGCAAAGAATTATCCAGCCCAACATGTCAATAGTGGCAAGGTTGAGAAACCCTGCTTGAACTGATGGTCACTGCCCCTTCCTGGGGTTGTTGCGAGAAGTCTAGTAACGTGCAGAGAATAGTGCCTGGCACACAGTACTGATGCTCAATAAATATTCACTTGTGATCCTCATTAGTGCTGTGGGGTTAAGAGCATGGGCACTGGAGTCACCCTGGTTCCTGCTCCCTAGTCTGCCTCTTCTAAGCTGGCTGACCTTGGCCAGTGACTTCGTATCTTCAAGCCTCAGTCTCCTTATCTGTAAAAGGGGGATAAAATCAGTACCTATTTCATGGGAAGGTTGTGAAGACGACATGAGACCTTGGCACAAGTGCTCCTTACAGTAGCAAACGGTGTTAGTACCTTCTCTGAAGAGAGCGATGGATTCGTTACTGAGCCAGGGTCTCCACAGTTCTGCTATCTGATTGTAGATGTTGTTGCTCCCTGCTGGCAACTGGCTTTTGGGGTGAAAGTCATGATTTCCCAAAGCAGCGTAGACTTGAGTGTCTGGGAGGAAAAGGAGAAATATATAAATATGTATGTGAAGGCACTTGGTGGTATTAGCCATTTTCAGTCAGCCGCCGGCCATCAGAGCTAATGGGGAAGAGCGATAAGGGAAAAAATCCACAGATGAGGAAAATAGAGAGATAAGCAGAAAACTACATTTAATAGAATCTGGCTGAACTTTGCTCAGACCTGAGAAGGAAGAGCGGTGAGTTCTCTGATCCTGTCCCTAACCCCATTCCCAGCAGAAAGTTTCCTGGTCAGAAAGGAAGCATCACATGACAAGGAGAAAGCTAGAAAATCTAAATAATCCTCAGCTCCATTATCAGCCACTTGGTAATTTACTGGTCCTTGTTCTCATCAATTCCAAATCCATCATCCGGTTAGGAAAGGGGTCTAATTCTCTCTGGGAGGCCTTATGAGTTTCACTCAATTGTGAGTCAATACATATTTATTGAGCACATGCTACGTGTCAGCTGGTCCACCTGGGAACCAGATACCCAAGTCCCAGTCCCAGAGGCCTTGCGGTGAGGTAGGGTTGACGGGTATTAAGTAATTAGAGGTGGGAGGGCTGTCACAAAAAGGGAAGAGCCGCTTGCTGTGGGATTGTATAACAGGGGTGGGGTGGGGGTCAGGGGAGGCCTCCCTGAGGAAGTGGCCTGTGAATGAGCCCAGGAGGGAGAAAGGAGCCTGTCAGACTCATTTCCTCCTTGTGAGTGCCTCATTCCTGCTTTTATTTTACATTTGTCTGTGTGTGGCGTGTAGTAGTTGCTCAATAAATATTTGACGATAAACAAAAACTCTGAGCTCAGGGCACGGCTTTGTCCTTATATGAGCTTGGCTCACCCCAGAGAGTGACCTTGAACCATGAGGGAGGCTGGAGCCTCCAATTCCCACTTGGGAAAATGTTTGTTAAACCCTTTGCCCAGTTTAGCCTACAAGATCTGGAAATGCTGAGATCTCTGCCAAAGGAGGAGGTTGTAGGACTCCCATCAGCAATTCTTCTCAAAGCCAGAAGCCATCACTGGAAGTGCCTGGAAAAACCTCACCTCTCTAACGTGAATACAGGAAGCCATTAAGAATCCAATTTAAGAAAAAACACAAACCCCTGGAATCCCAAGGGCGGATGAGAAGGAAGGGAATCTCTCCCATGTTTTGCTGCTTCTACGTTCCAGGCACTGTTGGAAGCTCTTTACAAGCGTAAGCTCCATGCAGGTACAACCTGGCAACTTGTTCACGGCCAAGTCCCCTAGAATGGTGTCACACCTATAGTAGATGCTCAATAAATATTTTTTGACTGACTAAATGAGTGACTAGGTTGCCTTATTTCATCCTCACAACAACCCTCTGGGCAGGTACCAGTATTTTCTGCATTTTGCACAGGCAGAAAACAGTCTCCATGAGCTTGCCCAGCTAGAACGTGGCAGAGCCTGAATTGGGACCTGATCTGTTTCCTTTGCACACCTGCGTTCACCACTCGGCCGTGCTGGAGAGGCAAGGCCTGGTGTTCACGGCGACTCTGATGGGACACAAGTGGCGCGTGGCAGGAAGAACACATGACGTGGGACCCCACATCTCCAGTTTCAGTCCCCTCCTGTTCTCCCACAAATTGCTTCAGCTTATTTATCTATAAAACGGGGAGCATTCTGCTTGACGTGTGTTGTTATAATTCCCAAATCAGAAAATGCCTCATTTCGTCTCTTCCAGTTTCTTCTCATTTTAACATCTCTGCAAGTGGGCTGTGTCTTACCGCTGAGGCCGTGAGACAGCACTGTGTCATACTTTAATTGACAGCATTTTTTTCCTTAGCAATACATAAAATGATGCCTCTTACAGTGGATGGCATCTTGGATATGAGGAAATTCAATAAACGTGCGAGTGTGTTATGAACTATAAAATCTCCTAATTCACAGTTGTACGTTAAATCGTAGTAATAGAGCATTTTCTTATCCTTCATTTCACTTTTACTGCAGAAGCCCTATGTGGAATGGAGGAAAGAGTGCTCACAGTTGGATCTGAGTTGGAAATCCTCCCTAGGAACCAGCTAGCTTTGAGCCATAGGTTCCTTATCTATACATTAAGAATAAAGAGACCGGGCCAGCTCCGTGGCTTAGCGGTTAAGTGCACGCGCTCCGCTGCTGGCGGCCCGGGTTCGGATCCCGGGCGCGCACCAACGCACCGCTTCTCCGGCCATGCTGAGGGCGCGTCCCAGATACAGCAACTAGAAGGATGTGCAACTATGACATACAACTATCTACTGGGGCTTTGGGGGAAAAAATAAACAAATAAAATTATAAAAAAAAGAATAAGAATACCTATTGTTGTAGGGGGGGAGTGCCCTGGTTTGACCCTAAGTGGTGACTTCTGCTGGAAGATGAACAAGCCCAAGCGTGTCTGAGTTGGGTTGGGTTGGGTTGGGTTGAGTTACATAGACTGGAAGCCTCCAGGCAACTCTGCATAAGTTGATTTATGTTGAGGAAAGTGGGTGGCAGAAAGGAGGTTGCCTGGAGGATAGATGTGGATTGGTGACAGCAGCTTGGGCCCTCCTGGAGTGGCAGTGGGAGAGGTGGATAAGAGAGGTGCTCAAACCAGGATTTGAGTCCCCACCCTTGCCACATGACCTTGACCAGTTTACTTGACCCTAAGGCTCACATAGCACCTCTGTCTAGGATGACCATGACAATGAATGAGCTAAGGCATATAATGTTCTCAGAGGAGTGCCTGACAGCACAAGACACATAGATCCATATGATGCCGGCCCTGATATCACTTCCCCTACGTTAAACCCAGCATATATGGGGTTAAAACCAAAAGCACTCATCCCCCTTTCCCTGCTTTCCCTAAGTTACATTCATATGCAAATATGGGTTTCTTTAACCTTTGTATCCCTAAACTTCACAAGGTAAGTAGAAGTTAAGTTTTGGCTAGTTGTGGGTCCTTTGAAGTTTTGTTCCAGGGAAACTGATATCCAGAGAATACCAAGAAGCTGAAGCTTCCCAGACCCCAGCTCCTTGGCTTCCTGGTGCCAGAATCCACCACCCATCACGGAGGCAGACAATAAAGGACACCCACCTGCGGATTTCCTTATCTCACCAGCCTCCTCCCTGTGAGCAGCCGCACAAGGCAAAACGCAGGCTGATGGGAAGGCGCCAACCTGCAAAGCCACAGCTCGCCCTCCCCTATCTAAAACCTTATAAACTTTGTAATCGTTAACGGGCAGCAGTTTCCTTCTTCCCCCCAGGACCCAATTTCTGGTAATGCAGAAAGATTGATGGAGGGAGTGCAGGACCTCCTGCTACAGATAGAGATAACAGCTGGCTCGGTGCCAGAACGTCTGGGACCCTCACATAATTGCCTCACCAGATGTTTGCAGTCATGTAGACAGCACATTCTTTCCCATGGATTCCCATTTAAAAACCCTAGCTGCTAACACTTCAGGAGGACAGTGGGTTTTGAGGCACTAGCCTGCCATGTCCTCATTTGCTAGCAAATTAAAAACTACTCTCACAGGGCCGGCCCCGTGGCTTAGCGGTTAAGTGCGCGTGCTCCGCTACTGGAGGCCCAGGTTCAGATCCGGGTGCGCACTAACGCACCGCCTGTCCGGCCAAGCTGAGGCGGCGTCCCACATAGAGCAACTAGAAAGATGTGCAACTGTGACATGCAACTATCTACTGGGGCTTTGGGGAGAAAAAGGGGAAAAAAAGGAGGAGGATTGGCAATAGATGTTAGCTCAGGGCTGGTCTTCCTCCAAAAAAAAAAAAAAACTACTCTTTCTTTTCCTCAATCCCTTGTCATTGTGTTCATTTACTCGGCTACAGTGATACGGTCCGGGTTCTCGGCAACACATAGAGTTATTGCTGCTGCTGTTATTATTTATTTTTATTATCATTATTCTATATCTGGGTCCCAGGGACCCATGACTAAGACCTTTAGAGGAAGCAGCTGTCCCAGAACCCAAAGAAGGTGGGGGTTGGGGGGTAGTGGGCTGTTTTCCCAGGTCCCCAGCTGGCAGCCTGAGAGCCTGATTCAGCCCCCAGGACCTTGTGTTTGGCACAGCCTGCTTAAAAGCATTTTCAAGGGCCATTAGTTGGGGCATGCAGACCCCATTCTCACTGTCATGTCCCGTGGGGCTGCTGCCATAATCACTCACGGTCCCTGCCTGCTCTCCCAGGCTCTCGAGGCCATGGAAGCACCAAGAAACAGCACCTTGGCTGGAAATCAGCATCTCCCTGAGGTCTCAGCAGCCTAGATGTCTTGAGGGTGGTGGATGGCAACTCCAGAGCCAGAGCAGGACACAAGGGCTGTGTGTGAGCCCACATGAGACTTACCAGGGACAGTGCTTGTATATAACTGTAGGCACCTTGAGAAGAGGCTGTGAGTCTGGTGTGAAACAGGCAGGGGAAGAAGGCAGGGAAAAGTCAGGCATTTCCATTAATAGGACTCTGTATATATCCATAGGCTGAGGAGCTCGCGTGTTCCTTGCAGGGTTGTTGGAAGGTAAGAAATGATCGCCGTGAAGTGCCTGGCACAGGACCTGGCCAATAGCCACTGTTGTCAGTGGGTGGAGGCCGTTCCCCCTCATCTTGCTGCTGTCATTGTCCCACTGAGCCCGGCACCGCCTGGGGTTCAGGGCATGCAGTAGGGGACCAATGGCAGAGTCTTACCTGGAAAGACCTCTCTGATGAGCTTGGTCAGGCGTTCCACAATTTCCAGCACGGCCGCCTCTCCCAGGTTCTCGTTGGGCACATGAGGGGTGTCATCGCTGCAAAACACCATCAAGCTAGTTTGGTGCCGGCAGCCCGGGAAGGGGTACGAGAAAAAAGAAGGGATGGCTCTGCTGTGAGAAAAGAGGCTCTGGAACTGGGCCTCGGACGCCCACTGAGGGGGAATGGCCAGGCTGGAGTGGGGAGTCACAGAGGACAGAGTTCAAACCTGGGCTCTGCCATTTACCTGCTGTGGGTCCCTGGGCTTGTTGTTTAACCTCTCTGAGCCTCCATTAGCTCATCTGTAATATAGGGATAATAATGGAACCAAGCCATAGGGCATTTGTGAGACTTCAATAGAGGGATAAAATTATATATATAAAATGTAGAATAGTAGCTGCTGGGTGGTAATTAATATTATTTTTTAGAGAGGGAAGCTCTGGGGTTCCAATCCCATCTGCAAGCCCCCAGGGAGCTCGGGCAGAGAAGCCATCTCTGAGTTCTGCTCCTTTCCCCAAGGGTTCTAAGGAGTTCGGAGCTGGCTTCAGAGTATAGAGTTCAGACCTACTCTCGGGAAGGTTCGGGACCTGCCCCAGGACCATTTAGTCCCCTGTTCGACTGAGCTAAATTCCTGGATCTACCTTAGAAATGAGCAGCAAGGTGGGGACAGGGGAGGAGGATGGGAGAAGGCGGAGTTTGGGAACGGTAGGAGCCCCAACAATCTAAAGCCGGAGGACTCAGCCGCTGCCCAGGTAATCCCCAGAGAAGTTAATTAACTTAATAGTGCTGACGCTGCTCCTAGCAGCTCACACTGGCCTGCTCTGTGCCAGGTACTTTCTGTGCATTGTACCCGTATCCACTAATTTATTCTTCTTAATAACCCTACAACATAGGGTCTATTGTTAGTCCTATTTGATAGGTAAAGAAACCAAGGCACAGAAAGGCCTGGATGGAGAGGAAGTCCGGGGGAACCCTGGGCTGGGGGAAGAATTCTGCCTACGTGTACACAGCTAGAAAGCGGTGGGGCCAGGGTTTGAGTCCAGAGTCTATGCTCACACCCATTACGTCCTACTGCATCTCTGATGCCCTCATGAGGGCAGCAGGAGGAGCCTTTCAGCTCTGTCTCCCCCGCCCCAAGGACAGGCCAGGAATCAAAAGACATTAGAACAAAATTGTATTTTTTTTTTTCTAGTTTGGAGGATCTAATTCTGTCTGATAGAAAACACATCCAATTTCTACAGGTTACCCCCTAAAGGTTGGAACTCTCCCAGAGAAGTCTAATTTCTTAGAAATTGAAGAATTATAAAGGGCCTAGAGGTCATCTTGTGTAATCCATACATCTCTGCAAGGTCCCAAAGACTTCCCAGAAAAACCATGCTTCTGTTAAAGGATCATGAATTTCCCAAAGTGGTCTCCTTTCCCAGAGGGATCACATCTTTCAGAATGTTACACATTTCTCCAAGGTCCCCTCCTCAGAGAATTCAGAGGCTCCCCCAGCAAGAACTCTCGCGGGAGCAGGAGGCCAGCTTCATGGCCTAAAGCTCACTGTCTTCTTAGATTGATTCCTGAGCCCAGGGAAGCCAGAGCTGCCCAGGCCCCTCCTGAGAAACTGTCACATTTCTTAAGTGTCTAGCCCTGCCCCTCCCCCTGCTGACCACAGGGTCTATCTGAGGGTCATTTCTGGCCACTCCCATGTCACCCTGAGGGACAGCTGGGGGCCCCGTGGGTTTGAGCCTGCCTTATACAAGTGTCCACTGCGGCTGGAAGAGGGAGCAAGAACGCAGAGCTTCTGCCAGCCTACCTCATCAGCTCCCTGGTTCACCACTTCCCTCAGGAAGTCTTCCCCAGTCCTGCCAGAGGGAGTCAGGGGTCCTGTGAGGTTCCCACATCCCCCCTTGACCCTCTCTCCTCGCTGGGGTATCGTGGTCAGTGGACTTGTCTGTGTTGCCCACAAGACCGTGGGCTCCTTGAAGGCGAGTCTGGGTCCCTATTATCTCAGTTCCCCAGTGTCTACCCCGGGCTGAGCACAAGACAGGCTGACCTACTGTGGGGGAGGGGACCTTGAGTGACAAGGACGGCGAGTGCTGAGGAAAGTTGGAGGACTTATGGCAGCATCCCTGGATGAGAAGCAGAAATGGAGTCTCTGTGGCTGAGCGGAAATCACCCCTTGAGCTGTCCCCATGCAGAACAGTGCCCTGGACCAGAGCAGCCCAAGAGTGGCCAGCAGCTGACCAGGACCCTTGGTCCCGATGCTGGACCACTTTCAGCCCTCCTACCTTCTTCCCTTCCTGCATTTGGATCTCTAGGGCTTGGAGTCCCTAACCCCCAGTGGGAGTGGCTCCAGTGTTCATCCCCCAACTTAAAACCCAGGAGTTTTCCACATGCCCAGACAGGCCACGACCATGTCTCCATCCTCAGAGACAGCTGTGTTCTGCTGAGGCCGGGAGACACGGAGATGGAGGGCACAGACTTTGGAATCAGCCAGGCCCAGGGTCCCTTGGGCAAGCTGCGTCCTTTGAGCTTCAGGTTCATCCTCTCTAAAACAGGGCTGGTGTGAGGACTAAAGGAGATGGGGTGGGACAGGTGCCAGGCTGGCAGGTGGCACACAGCAGTGGCCCGGCGCAAGGCAGCTGTTGTGACTGCTCTCACCCAGTCCAGAGGATGAAGTCCGGCTTTGGCTCGATCTCCTTCATGGCGTAGATGGAGGAGTTGATGAGGACCCAGGGAGAATCACAGAGGTAGTCACCCCAGGGGCCTGCGTTGGGCACCGGCTGGGAGCCGGCTGATGGGCACACCTTGAGGGGGTCTTCGGAGACCTTGTAGTCAGGGTCCAAGTGCAGGTCAGAGATGTGCCAGAACTTTCCTGCAGGGGAAAGGAGACCCTCCTCAGTGCTGGGCCCTCCCTGAGCCTGGATGGAGAGGAAGTCCGGGGGAACCCTGGGCTGGGGGAGGGGAGGATGCACGGGTGAAAGGAAGTTTTCTCCGAATGCTGGGTCCAGAGAAAAAGGGCCACAGGTCTGGCTTTGCCTAGGGAGGCACTGAGCAGAGCAGAGAACAGGCTTGGCTCTGTCCCTGCCCTGTGACCGTTGACAAGGCCCTTACCATCTCCCCATCTCAGTGTCCTGGCAGCAACATGAGGTATTGGGCTGCATGACCCTCAAGAACTTTTGGGAGTTCTAAGCAGAGTGCTTGTTTTAAAGCCAAGGTGGGAGAGTGTCGGCATTAAGCACTCAGCCTCTGGAGCTACATACTAGCTGTGTGACCTTGGGTGAGTTGCTTCACCTCTCTGAGCCCGTAACTAGAGTCGGACCTTATCATGCTCCAGGGAAATACATACAAAAATCTCACCTGGGAGAACGTACACACCAGATGCGTTGTAAGATCTTGCTAGTTAATACCAGCAAAAACCTCAGTTATATGTGTGGAAATGTTTAAGAGTGCTAGACCAGAAAAGAAGGAATGTAATATCAGATTGGGCCGCATTTCTCACGTGGGTGTACTTATTAGTGATTCTGGATGCAGGGTGGCAGCCCGAGCAGCTAGGGGTGGTCCTGTTTGCTGAAGTGGTTGACCAAAACCTGGTCTCAGCTCCAAACCAGGAAGGCCGAAATGCTAAAAACCTCTGTAAAACAGAGAAGGGAATGGAAAGCAACAGGCCCCGTGGAGTGGGTTTATCATCTGCACCTGGCACAGGGCCCGGTATAAGACATTCCAATGATGCTTATTGAAGAGAGTTGAACAGGTTCGGCCTCTGCCCTCAATCCTGTGTTTCTGGCTAAGACGGGGTGAGGCCTGGGATTTCCTCACCCTTCACCATCGCTGTCACTTCCTCCATTTCCTGAGTCACTCGGAGCCAATAGCCACCACCCACCCTACCCCAGGAAACCGGGCCTGGGTGTCCCAGCTTCTGTCACTTTCAGGGCACCACCCAAGTCACCTGACAGTCAGTGCGGCTCTAGGACAGGCCCAGAGGGAAAGTCTGGCCCCCAAGCCTCACTCCTTGATTTTTCCTCCCAGATGCTTCCAAGCCTTTGCCCACCTCTCCTGATCAAAACCTGGTCTCAGGAAAAGATCAGAAACTTGTTCACACTAAGGTGCAAATGGCTGCAAATATCCCCCCCACGGTTATTATAGAGTCATCTTCACCATAGCCAGGAGGCATTGATCATTATCCCCATTTTGCAGATAGGGAAACTAAGGTTCAGAGGTCAACCTGCCTGAGACACATGGTAAACGGTGGGGGTCCTGTGGTTCTGGATCCTCTCCCGGGAAGAAGTGATTGCTAAGGGGGTAAAACTAGTGCCTTTTTATTTCGGATATATCTTTTTGTAGACAGTCTATGCCTGCAGAGTCTTTGTTTATAATGGGGGGAGTTTAAACTTTTCACGCAAATTGCGATCACTAGGATGTTTGCAATTACTCCTACAGGGGCAAAATCCTAAGCCAGAGGAAAGAAACTAACTGCCCCATTTCAACCAGCGAAAGGGTGGAGTTGGTGGGCTTCCCAAGCCCCTGCACTGACTGTGGCTGGGTCACGCCTGCTTCGAGCCTGAGGCCAGGCTGGCCAGGTCGCATGCAGTGAGAGGCGCTTCGTCCCCTCTTCCTTCTCTCTGGCGTGCGGTCCCCTTGCTTCCTCTCAAGACCGGGCAGAGACCACTCCCCTGCCTCAAGTGGGCTTTCTCCACTAACCACGAACATCCAGCCGTTCTGCCCCTTTGACGTCAGCCCTCACACTGCTCAGTGAGCATTTCCCCACTTCTGAAACTCCTTGTCTGCTGACGGAAGCTCCAGTGTCAGCTGCCGGTTTGTCTCTTCGTTCCAGCCTGCCTGGAATTCCTAGTGACCTCTGTGTATGTGTGTGTGTCTCCCAAGGCCTGACTCCAGGAGAGACCAGGACAGAAGAAAGAATGGCACGGAGAACCAGGGGGCTCCACCTCCTTGGGCTCCAGTCTTCTCGTTGTGGAGGCGGATCACAGAGACCTCCTCTACCGCTCAGCCCGACTCGCCCCACTCATTGTCCTCACGGAGCCTCTTCCCCGTCTCCTCCACTACCTTCCCCAGCCTTCCCTATGTCATTGCATGGCTGCTTTCTCCTCTCATTCAGGCCTCAGCCCAAAGTTCACCACCTCAGAGAAGCCTTCCCTGATTACCTTTTCTCAAGTTCCACTTCCCCCAGTTTTATTTTCTTCAGACCACTCTCACATATGAAATGATCTTGTTGGCTTGCTTATCATCCATCTTCCCTACCTACAATGTCAGTTCCATGAGAGCACAAAGCCTGTCTTGTTCATCTCTGTCCTCAGCAACCAGAACAGTGTGTTGGATGGGAAAGATGCCCAGAGATATATTCAATGAATGAACAAGGCTGTGGGGAGGATGATTAGACTAGGAAGCACTCAAAGAATGTTAGCTAGGTGCCCGTAACATGCTTATCTCATTTCATCCCTGCAACTGTTCTCTAAGGTGGGATTCTTATGCCCATTTCACAGATTAGGAAACTGAGGCTCAAACTCTGACCTCTCTGACTCTACAGCTGAGACACAATATTGACTCAGAGCCCCCAGAAGGTGGCTTTTATAATACACATGTTACCCACCAAAGAATGGGAGCCACAGGCTTCTATGGAATTAGTTACAGACTGTGAGGAATTAAGCTCTAATCATCACGTCCTGGAGAAAGGGAGTGGGCATAAGGACCCTGGACAGGGAGGCAGGTTATCTGGTTTCTAATCTAGGCGCTTCCTTGTGTTTGCTGAGGACTCTGGGCAAGCCCACTGGCCTTGCTGAGCCTGTTTGACATCTGACCTGCTTGTCTGTGAACATCAAATAAGGTATTGAACCAGAGAGGGCCTGTAGAGAAGAATCTTAATGCTCCACTGTCCCTGGCAATTACCGCTGGGGCCGGAGCGAGACTGGGAGGGTGTGGCGAATCAGGCACTTTAACCCTTGATCCTTTAGACCAGGGCTTCTCAAACTTTATTGTGCAGATGCCTCACCTGGGGAATCCCGTTAAAATTAAAAGGCTTATATATTCATACTGCTTGAATCTTTTACAGTAAGAAAGGATTCGTGTATTTCCCTGAGTTTTAAGAAAACGTATACCAATCCTAGCTGTCATTATTATTCATTAGTTACTGAGGATATGAATAAATTTGGGATCAAGAACAGTGAGTAGCTGAGGGCACAGACCTGGGTTGGCATTCCACCTCTACCGCCCACTAGCTGTGTGAACGTGAACAACTTACTTGGTGTCTCAGTTCCCTCATCTGTAAAATAGAGGCAACAGCGCCCCCTACCTCTTGGGGTCATTGGGAGGGTTAAAATAAGATAATGCATAAGCACTCAGCAATGCAAAGCAGCAGTTACTCTGAATTTGGTCCCTGGGGGGTCCTGCAAGTCCCCCTTTCCCCAAGGAAGAGAGATGGGATGAGGGGCGAGTGGCTGCACCCTCTCGCTGCCTGCCCCAGGGTCCCCTCAGTGCTGTCCTCTGCAGGTAAAGAGCAGGTCCCGGGCCAGGACGTTTGAAGCAGAACAATGTGAAGACAGATCCTGTCTCCTCCTGGATGGTCTTTCTTGAGCGGAGGGCCTGTGGGCACAGCACACCCTCTAGTTTTAATTTTTTTTTTTTTTTTTAAAGATTTTATTTATTCATTTTTTTCCCCCCAAAGCCCCAGTAGATAGTTGTATGTCATAGGTTCACATCCTTCTAGTTGCTGTACGTGGGACTCGGCCTCAGGGTGGACGGAGAAGTGGTGCCTTGGGGCGTGCCCGGGATCCGAACCCGGGCCGCCAGCATCAGAGCGCGCGCACTTAACCGCTAAGCCACGGAGCCGGCCCTCTAGTTTTAATTTTGAGAGCTCAGCTCTGCTCCCTGTTCCTGGGCAGGCAAAACAGTCTCCTGGCCCCCCTCCTCCTTCATCGAAGGGGTTACCGGGCCCCCTTGTCCGTTGGGGACGACAGACACAGGGCCAGACCCTAGTAGCTTCGTAAGGCCCATGGAAACGTCTGAGACCTGAAAAAAATGGGTTGGCTCCAAAGTTTGGAAAAAAACTATGCCATCAAAATCAATAATTCATTTCAAAAGCAATATTAAAAATTTCATTAAAGATCATATGTAACGTGAGCTCCTTTTACTATGATTCATGACGAGGTGGGGAAAACTTGCAAAAATCATTCCTAGAGCCTAAGATCTTAAACTAGCCAAAAGGTGAGTTTGCTTATGGTGGGAGACAAGAGAAAGAAGGCAGGAAGACACCTGGCCTTTATTTAGCACCTACTGAATGCCAGATGCAGTGCCAAGCACTGTACCCGTGAGCCTTATGACAAAATTATGAGATGCAGGGCCGGCCCGGTGGCATAGTGGTTAAGTTCGCATGCTCCGCTTCAGTGGCCCAGGGTTCATAGGTTCGGATCCCAAGTACGGACCTACATACAGCTCATCCAGTCATGTTGTGGCAGCGTTCCACACACAAAATAGAGGAAGATTGGAACAGATGTTAGCTCAGGGACAATCTTCCTCACACACACACAAAAATTATGAAATGCATTCTATTATTGTACCCATTTCATAGATGAGAAAACTGAGCTAGTTAGCAGCAGATCTGTGACTCATATTGTGTCAGAACAGAAATGATTGCAGTGCACTTTACTCTGCCACTAGCCAGCAGTGTGACCTTAGATATAAAAAAAAATGGTCCCTTAAACTTTTACAGCACCTTACAATGTACATCTGTGATCTCACTTAACCATCATATTTGATCTCCCCTCTGCTATTATCCCTACTTTATAGATGGTGAAATAGAGGCTCAAGGTCACATAGATATTAAACATAGGATCTAGGTTTTCTGGCTTAAGGCAGCAGGTTGATTTTGAAAGGGCATGCATGAAATTGGCAATCAGGGAAATCTTGTTTTGAGTCCTGGCTCCTCCACATAGGCAATGGCAACTTGAACAAGAGATTTCCTTCGCTGAGCCTCAGTTTCTTCATGTGTAAAATGGGGATAACTCTGCCAGTGGCAAAGTGTGGATGTGTGGATGAAAGGAGTACTCTCATAGGGAGCACCTAGCTGCAGGGTGGACAAGCCAGCCTGAGTGCTCATTCCCTGGGCCACTCTGCCTCTCGGGCCTCAGTTTTTCTTCTCTTCTGGAGCCTCTGTTTCCTCGAGTGTAAGATGAGAGTATTTCAGAAAGGTTATCTGAAGGCCCTGCCAGTTCTAACGCCCTGTGATTCCATGTCTTTTGTTTGTTATGTGTATAACTCACACCACAAAATGACCTTGGTCCCTAGTTCAGTCCTTTGTTTTTGAAGCTAAGCAATAACCTTGAACTCTTCCGTTGTAATTCCTCTTCTGTAAACTAAGGCCGTGCAAAACACAGAGGGTTCACTTGTTAAAGCCAACATTTACTGACTTGTGTTAACTGCATGAATTGTCCTCCCCTTTTTTGTGTGTGTGAGGAAGATCAGCCCTGAGCTAACATCCAGTGCCAAGCCTCCTCTTTTTGCTGAGGAAGACTGGCCCTGAGCTAACATCTGTGCCCATCTTCCTCTACTTCGTATGTGGGACGCTGCCACAGCATGGCTTGACAAGTGGGCGTAGGTCTGCACCCAGGATCTGAACCTGCAAACCCCTGGCTGCTGAAGCGGAGCGCATGAACTTAAACCACTACAGCACTGGGCCGGCCCCTGCCCTCTCCTTAAAACAGCTCCACTAGGTCGGCTTATCATTCTTGAGGGAAGTGTGTTCCTTCTCTGCTAACCCACACTGAAAGAACTTGTCTGTCTCTCTGCAATTAGAAGCTGCAGGAGGGGCCGGCCCCCTGTGGCGTAGGGGTTAAGTGCGCATGCTCCGCTGCTGGTGGCCCGGGTTGGGACCCCCGGCGTGCACCGATGCACCGCTTATCAGGCCATGCTGTGGCAGCGTCCCATGTAAAGTGGAAGAAGGTGGGCACAGATGTTAGCCCAGGGCCAATCTTCCTGAGCAAAAAGAGGAGGATTGGCAATGGATGTTAGCTCAGGGCTGATCTTCCTCACAAAAAAAAAAAGAAGAAACTGCAGGAGAATGCAGCGTGGCATGGGGCATGTGTGGGAGGAGACCATACCTGCAAGTTAGGGCCCCACCCAAGCTCTTGGCTAAGGAAGGTAGAGGTGGAAACCCCAGTTTTATGCAAAGCGGAGATGATTGCTAACTGGTTGGGTGTCTCAACGTTCTGCACTTCAGGAGGAGACTCGGATTCTGAAAAAACTTACAGGTGCTGTGGAATTCTTTTTAAATTTAATTTTACTTTTAAATTATAGATGTACACATTCCAGAATGTTTGGAGAAGAGAGGAAAAAATAGCATAGAACCTATAAAACCCACCAACCCGAGAGAGGACCCATCAAAGGGCATGATGCGGACCGGCCCCGTGGCTTAGCAGTTAAGTGCGTGTGCTCCGCTGCTGGCGGCCCGGGTTGGGATCCCGGGGCCGCACCGACGCACCGCTTCTCCGGCCATGCTGAGGCCGCGTCCCACATACAGCAACTAGAAGGATGTGCAGCTATGACGTACAACTATCTACTGGGGCTTTCTGGGGAAAATAAATAAATAAATAAAATTATTTAAAAAAAAAAAAAAGGGGGCATGATGCATAAGGCAGCTGAGCTCAGGCTTGGTCCTGCCATTTCCCAGCTGCGGGGTCTTGGGCAAGTGTGGTGTCCCCCTCTGAGTCTCATTTTCTTCATGTGCAAGATGGTATGATGGTAATAGTACCTACTTTACAGGGACTATAAAAACCAAATGAATTGTTTTTACTTCATTTCACAAATGTGTTTTTAAAGGACAGCATATGTCAAGCACCTAGTATAAGCGTGGCCCCTTATAAGTGCTCAATAAATAAATGTTAGCTCTTCTTGGCTATTTTCCTTAGTGTGTGTTTATTTTTACATAGCATCTTTTATAAGCAGATGGACATGTACAGCCTGGGTTTACGTCCAGACTCAAACACTTACTAGCTATGTCACCTTGGGTTAGTTACTTAACTTCTCTAAGGCTCGGTTTCCGTGAAAATCCCTATTTCACAAGGCTGTTGTAAGGGTAGTATGTAAAAATTTCAGCAGTTCCTGGCACATAATAAGTATTTAATAAATGTTACTTATTGTTTTCCATTTTGCTGTATTGTCTTGAAACTTTTCCACCAGGCATTTTTACCATCATCTATTCAGCTCTTCCATTGTTGTTAGCATTTTCCGTTATTATAAACAACGCCGTAATGAACATCTTAGTGCATTTGGGGGGAGGAGACATTCTTTTTAACCATTAAGACTCTGGGCTGACGGGTGCCCCCTGGCATTTGGACTTCTAAGAAAATATATTTAAATTGAAAGAGTGAGGGTGTGGAAGATTCTTTCAGTCATTCCTCAGCCTCTGTTAGACTGGCAGAGCCCTAAGTCCCCCAGGGGGAACCGGGTGTCCGCCTCCAAGTGGAAGGAGGAATGCCACTCTCAGCCTTCTCCCAAGCAGACGCCCTCACAGGGAATGACATGGCCTCTTAGGGCTTGTCCCAGAGGTATTTCCACCTTTAAGTCACAGCTTTGGATCCAAGCCCTTCCCAGGCATTTCACTCCGGTTTCCTGCCTCCAATGCTTCTCCTCACTGGCCTCTGAGATGCCCAGCCACGTCAGCAGAGCAATTTGCCAAGGCTCCCAGCTGCTCCTGGGTAGTGTCTGAAAAAGTGGACTGATCAGAGGCCACCAACCCTTCGGACTCCAGCCTGGGAAAACTGAGCTCCACAGGGGCAAGCAACGAGCAGAACCCTGGGCCAGTCCTTCCCTCTCTCGGCCTCAGTTTCTGCAGCTGTACCAAAAGGGTGTTGGATCATATCTAAGGTCCCATTCAAAGGACTTCAGAAAAGGGCAATCTAGAATCCTAAGGAAAACTACACGTCCAGCCCTCCCACTGACTCCTCTCCAATCAGACAGAAATCTAACAGGCGTCTCAAACTCGACATATCCCAAATCCTTGCCGTCGCTTCCTCCCACATCTCAGCAGATGACAGCTCCGCCCTTCTAGTTGTTGAGACTGAAAACCTTGGAGCCAACTTTGAGTTCCCCTTCTCTCACACCCACCATCTGTCAGCAAGTCTTGTCCAGAATCAGACAGTCTCCCACCACCTCCGCTCCTAGCACTCCAGGCTGAGCCCCCATCCTCCCTCACTGGTTGATGGCAACAGCCTCCTCGCTGGTTCTGTTGCTTCTCCTTTACTAGGGTGACCAGCCATCCCAGTTTGCCCAGGACTGAGGGAGTGCCCAGGGCACCAAAATTTAAATGCTAAAACTAGGAGAGTCTCAGGCAAACCAAGACAAGCTGGTCACCCAGCCTTCAGCCCACTACAGTCTCTTCTCAATACAACAGCCCAAGGGTCCTTTTTTTTTTTTTTTTATAATTTTATTTATTATTTTTTCCCCTCAAAGCCCCAGTAGATAGTTGTATGTCATAGCTGCACATCCTTCTAGTTGCTGTCCAAGGGTCCTTTTAAACTTATGCAAATCAGATCACATCACAGCTCTGCCTAAAATCCTCTAATGATGGGGCCAGCCCGGTGGCGTAGTGATTAAGTTCACACACTGCTCTTCGGCAGCCCGGGGTTCACAGGTTCGGATCCCAGGCACAGACAACGCACCGCTTGTCAAACCATGCTGTGGCGGCGTCCCATATAATGTAGGGGAAGATGGGCACAGATGTTAGCCCAGCGCCAGTCTTCCTCAGCAAAAAGAGGAGGATTGGCACCGGATGTTAGCTCAGGGCTGATCTTCCTCTCACACACACACACACACACACAAATAAATAAATATTAAAAAAAAAAAACTCTAATGATGTCCCATTTCACTCTGAGTCCTTAAAATTGTCTACAAGTTTATACATGAGCTGGCACCAGCCCCTCACGCCCACCCCGTGATCCCCCGGCCTCATCTCTACCTCCCTCCCTTGCCCGCTCTGCTCCAGCCACTCTGCTTCCTTGCTCTTTTTTTGTGTGCGTGTGAGGAAGATCAGCCCTGAGCTAACATCCATGCTAATCCTCCTCTTTTTGCTGAGGAAGACTGGCTCTGAGCTAGCATCTATTGCCAATCCTCCCCCTTTTTCTCCCCAAAGTCCCAGTAGATAGTTGTATGTCATAGTTACACATCCTTCTAGTTGCTGTATGTGGGACGCCGCCTCAGCATGGCTGGATAAGTGGTGCATTGGTGTGCACCCGGGATCCGAACCCGGGCCACCAGTAGCAGAGTGTGCGCACTTAACCGCTAAGCCATGGGGCCGGCCCCTGCTTCCTTGCTCTTCTCACACATCACCTGTGCATCCAGCTCAGTGCACTTTCCATCCTCTCTTAATGGAATGTTCTTCTCTTAGACGTCCACGTGGCTTTCTCCCTCACTGTTTCAGGTCCCTACTCAAATGTCACTTCATTAGACAGCTCTTCTCTGGCCACCCCATAATTACCCCCTCCCCCACACTCCCGACTCCTTTTTCTGCTTTATTATTCTCTGTAACACTTGTTATCTCCTGGAATACTATGTAGTTACTTGTTCATGTGTCTTTTGGTCTGTTTCTTCCCAAGTGAAAGAATGCTTCACAAGGACTGTGGCTTTGTTTTCTTTTCTTTTCTGGTTCCTAGAACAGCACACGGTACATAGAAGGCACTTAGCCAATATTTGTGGAATGAATCCGTGAATCTCCTGCCACCTTCTACCTCTACCACCTGGCTGGCTCTCATGTACCCACGCCTCTTAGCAAAGTCCGTGTCCCGCCCCTGGCCAGTTGTTGCCCCCACTTAAAATCTTCTGGCTCAAACTGCACCCCCACCGCCCACTATCTCACCCTCCCTGCCCTAGCTCCCTGCCTTGCTATTTTTAGCCACTCTGTCAGCTTTCTGAGAGCAGCTTCCAGCTCCCAGATCCTGAGTTCATAGTACAAAACAAAGACAGCCAGGTACTCGCAGCACCTACCTCGTCCAGCCCTGGCGACTGCCCAGTGGGCCAGGAAGATCAGCAGCTTCAGCACGCACATCCTTAGGGCTCGCCTCTCGGGAGCCGCGGGTCCTCCAGGAACTGTTATCCACGCCGCAGGCTTCCTAACTAGGTTTAGCCACGTGCCTGAGCAGAAATTCTCGTCCCATTACGGGGCGTTCCCACTCATTCAAGGCACTGGCTCGTCCGGCTTTTCCTCCTTTCCTCAGCAGGGTGTGAGCTCCGTTTGCCTAAAGAGACAAGCCTCTGGACTCTGAAATAGGAAGTAGCACCTGTCCTGTCAGTTCCTCAGAGCAAGTCAGTCCAGCCAGCAAGTGGTGAAACTCACCCAACCCCAGTCACCGAGAATCAAATGTCATCCGCTTTTGGAGATTTTACGTTGCCTCAGCCCAGCAGAACGAACAAACCTGTATAAAAGGGCTGGCTTTTGCCATCAAAGGAACTTAACTGCTAGTTGGAGATCAAGATGCTCGACCACAAATGAACCAAGGCTAGGAGTCATCCGTTCATTCATGCTGGGAACCATGTCCCAGGGAGACAGAGGGGACCCAGGGAAGCCCCTGCCCTGAAGAGGGAGAGGTAAACCACTGGACTGCAGTTTAGCATGTTAGGTGGCTTGACAAGCTCAGAGGAGGGATCTAACCCTCCGAGGAAAATGAGAGGGCTTCTGGGAGGAGGTAACACGGGCTTAATCTCTTTTTTTATTATTGAAATTGCCAAACATAAACAGAAGTAGAGGGAATAGTGCAATGAACCTCCAGTACCTACCCTCCAATCATACTTTATCTGTACCTCCACCACATCCTCATTGGATTATTTTATTTTATTTTTTTTTTGGTGAGGAAGATTGGCCCTGAGCTAACATCTGTTGCCAATCTTCCTCTTTTTGCTTGAGGAAGATTGTCCCTGGGCTAACATCTGTGCCAATCTTCCTCTATTTTGTATATGGGACCACCACAGCATGGCTTGATGAGCAGTGTGTAGGTCTGTGCCTGGGATCCAAACCCCAGGCTGCCAAAGCAGAGCATGTGAACTTACCACTATGCCACTGGGCTGGCCCCCTCACTGGATTATTTTAAGGCAAGTTCCAGAGATCATATCATTTTGCCCATAAACACTTTAGTATATATCTCTAAAAGAAAAGGACTCTTCTTCTAACACAATGATAATACTATTTCATAGCTAAAAACATAATAGTAATTCCTTACTATCACCATTTGGATATTTGGTCAATGTATAAATTTCCCTGCTTGTCTCATAATCTTTTTTTACAGTTGATTCATTCAAATCAGGATCCAAACCAAATCCACACACTGCATTTGGTTGATATGTCTCTTAAGTCTTTCTTAATTTGTAGACCTCTCTCCCTCTGCCTTTTTCCCCTGTCCTTTGTCAAAGGAACCAGGTCATTTGTCTATGAAATTTACCATATTCTGGAGTATTTGGCTGATTGCTTCCTGGTGGTGTTATTTAACATGTTCCTCTGTCCCCTGTATTTCCTGTAAACTGGTAGTTAGATCCAGAGTTTGATGACATTCAGGTTTGATTTTTTGGCAAGAAGACTTCTCAGGTGGTCATGTGTCCTTCCTGCTGCATTGCATTGCAAGGCACATACAGATCTTCCACGACTTACAACGGGGTTACATTCTGATAAAGCCATCGTTAAGTTGAAAATATCATAAGTTGAAAATACATTTAGGGCCGGCCCTGTGGCTTAGTGGTTAAGTGCACTACTGGCAGCCTGGGTTCGGATCCTGGGCACGCACCGACGCACCGCTTCTCCTGCCATGCTGAGGCCGCGTCCCACATACAGCAACTAGAAGGATGTGCAACTATGACATACAACTATCTACTGGGGCTTTGGGGGCAAAAAGTGAGGAGGATTGGCAATAGACATTAGCTCAGAGCCAGTCTTCCTTAGCAAAAAGAGGAAGATTAGCATGGATGTTAGCTCAGGGCTGATCTTCCTCACAAAAAAAAAAGAAAATACATTTAATACACCTAACCCACTGAACATCATAGCTTAGCCTAGCCTACATTAAATGTGCTCAGAACACTTATATGAGCCTACAGTTGGGCAAAATCATCTAACACAAAGCCTATTTTATAATAAAGTGTTGACTATCTCATGTAAGTGATTGAATATCCTACTGAAACTGAAAAACAGCATGGCTGTATGCGTACAGAATGGTTCTAAGTGTATCGGTTGTTTACCTCCGTGATTGTGTGGCCGACTGGGAGCTGCGGCTCGCTGCTACTGCCCAGCATCACTGGAGAATATTGTACCGCATATCTCTAGCCCATGAAAAGATCAAAATTCAAAATTCAGGGGCCGGCCTGGTGGCGCAGCGGTTAAGTGCTCACGCTCCGCTTCGCAGCCCAGGGTTCGCAGGTTCGGATCCCGGGTGCGCACCGACGCACCGCTTGTCAAGCCATGCTGTGGCAGCGTCCCATATAAAGTAGCGGAAGATGGGCACGGATGTTCGCCCAGGGCCAATCTTTCTCAGAAAAAAAAAAGAGAAAGATTGGCATCAGAGGTTAGCTCAGGGCTGATCTTTCTCACACACACACAAAAATTCAAAATTCATAGTACGATTCCTACTGAATGCATATCGCTTTCGCACCATCATAAAGTCAAAAAATCATGTCGCACCATGGTAAGTCGGGACCATTTGCAATTGTATAGATGTCCCACCAGCTTAATCTTAATGTATAAGTAGGAGGTGGCCAGAAGGGGAAAACGGGGCAAGGGTGTCCCAGGCAGAATAAGCAACCCCTGCTAAGACAGGGATGCTGAAAGATCCCAGGGAGCTGTGTTGGGTGATACTGAGGCTTGGGGTCGTGAGTTGGGGAAGCAGGCAGGAGCCCGGCCACGTGCCATGCATGGTTGTTGGAGCTGAAAGCTGTGGGGAGCCGTGGAAGAGTCTTAAGTAGGGGAGAGACACAAGGCAATTAGCATCTTAGAAAGATTGCACTGGCTCTGTGGAAGATGGATTTTCGGGGGACCAGCAAGGATGCCGAGGCAGAGAATTCCTGGTAAAAGCGGTGAGGGTCTACACTAGGGAGTTAGTAACTAGTCGTAGAAAGGAATTAGATTGTGGCTGGGGAATCAATTGAGATGTTAAGTTGTGTTCTCGCTGTATTTTTTTTTTAACCCTGATCTAAGCAGGTAGCAAAGATCCCTTCCTTTGTGGGAGTGTACGGCCAGGTGGAAGGCCACAGCTTCTTGAAGACAACCACCTCCAAGCTTTTGTCCCCTGACCTCCTAGAGGGGAGAGTGGAAGTGAGGTGGGAGGAAGAACCTATAAGAGAGGAGAGACAGGCCCAGACAGGGTAGCAGACAGTTGTTGCTGGATTCCAAATGTATCCAGGCTGTCTCCAGGAAGGAGCAAGTCTTCAGACATATAGTCCTTGGATATTTACTTGGGTTTAATAAATATTGGATGTCTACTGGCTTCTGGGCCCTGGGACACAGTGGTGAACGAAACAAAGCCTGTGCTCTCCTGGTGCTTACATTCGGCAGAAGAGAAGGACATTCCACAGACGAATCAACAAGGCTCCGGCCTGGCAAAGCCCCCAGGGTCACAGTTACTGCAGAACCTTGGGCCCCTCAGAACTGTACAAGCTTAGTCAATGGGCCTGGAAACAACTGAAGACCAAGGTCCAGCCCTATTCAGGGCAGTGGATCACCCCAAAGAGGAGGAGGGCATCAAAACAACCACCAGGACCGAGTTTTCTGCCAGCGCAGGGGGAAGAGGGCTCAGAGAACAACTGCTGTTGACTTAACAGAAAGAAGGCAGTGTGACTTTTCTTGCACCTGAGCCTGTGGCCTGATTCATAATCCCTGGAACATATCTAGGGCACATCGAGGTATGCTTGGAAGGTAACCTGTGGAATAGGTAGGAGGCAAGGAGTCCAGGGCAGGTGGCTCCCCAAGGGCTGAGCAGGGAGTTGGCATCAACTAGGCTTGAAATTGGAACAAGGGGGATAGCTCTGAGGGGGCTTAGGTGCTCCTTAGAAACCCGTCTGAGGGGTACTAGAGTCCCACCCGGCTTTGGGCTGAGTGCAGCGGCTTCTTTTAAATACCTCAGCTTTTTGGTCAGTGTCCCCAGAAGGCCCACTTCACTACCACCACCACTAACCCATAAGGTCTCTCTGTGCAGGGAGAAAAAGTCGCCCCCTCCAGGCCTTTGTGTGATTTAGAAATAGGTGCCTCCATTCCAAACAGACGCAGCCGAGGCTCAGAGTGGAGCCAGGGGGGATTTCGGTCCCCACTCAGCCCTCTGCCAGGCGCCTGTTACCTAAATGATAGTGGCTTCTTCCTGGGCCCAGCCTGACCTGCTGGACCTGAGTTTGCTAGAAGAGGTAAGTGGGGCAGAGAAATCTGAAGGATTGGGACTTTGCCCTCTTAAGTACAAAAGATCCCCTCTTCAAATTGCGCAAAGTATTTATTTGATTCTTGGCAAGTATAATTTCCAGAAAATCCTCATCACTCTTAAGAGAAAAAAACGTTGTATAAAAGCTGATAGGAGGCGAGCATTCTTCATGTTTTGCTGTAGCCCTTTCATCCTATCTCCTCAGCAGTGCATATAATCAAACACTCTGGTAGCAAAGCCCTTGGGGATGACTGGGGGCAGCCTGCAGGTGCCAGCGACCTTTGCCCATTCCCAGCCTCAGGGCCTCTGGGAAGCCAGCCTGCAGCTGTGGTTGCCCTGGGGTTCAAGTCCACAGAGGGCTTAGTCCAAGAAGGTGAAGAACGGGGGCCAGGATAGAATCCATGAATGTTTACATCTCGTCCAGTAGCTCTAAAGCAAAGACACATTGCCGTTTTGCATTCATTCATTCACTCATTCATTTAACAAGTATTGATTAAGCTGCCTCTGTGTGCCAAGCACTGTGCTGGCGATACAATAATGAACAAAAATAGTTTCTAGTTTAGTGAGAGAAATAGGCTCTAGTAAGAGTCACACAGTAAAATTATAACTGTGATGTGCCCAGTTTGGATGCTATTCTAAGGACCTCAAACTGTCTCCTATAGATCATAGGGAACCACTAAAGTGTTTAGAGCAGGGGAGGGAAAAGATCATAGAATAGTTATTTGAGTTTTCCCCTTGCAGCAGCAGTAACTGATCCAAAAGAATGAATATCTAATGATGAAACCTGGGAGGCCTCAAATTATACCATATAATTTGTGTCTTCTTTAAGCTGGGCTTTTTGTGATGGTTGATCTTTAAAGATCCCAGAGAGAAATTCTGAAGTTGGCCATTATGACAAACTCAGCATGACCAAATGTTAACTAAAGAAGCTTGCTTCTGCTCTTGAGTTCCTGATGTATTTCTCCTTGTCACCCAGATTCAAAACTAGAGTTAGTTCAGGGCTAGTGTAGCTCTTGGCAGTTAATAGGCACTAAATGTGTTGAATAAATGAAGGATGGAATAAATAAGACTGATTGGATGAATAAAAGGTTAATAAATTAAAGACATCGTAAACCTTCCCCTTTCCTATGGCTTCTGCCTTATCTGTCCCTCTCCCACTCCCTCTGCCTCAGTTCAGGCCTACAGCATTGTTACCTGGGTTGTTTCTCCAGCCTCCTAACAGATCATCCTGCCTCCAGTCTTGGGTAGTCCCTGGCCTCACTATACTCCCACCCTCTGACAGCAAGATCATCTCAAAACTTGGAAGTGATCATGGAACTCCCTTGCTCCCAAACCTTCAGTAGCTCCCCGTGGCTGTGGGAAAAAGTCCAAAGTTCTTAGCATGACATCCAGATTGGGCACTGTCATCTTTTGTAGGAATCTCTCTTTCCATCTGTCCTCCTGGGAACACTTGCTGGGGCACTCTTTAAAATCGCAAATATTTTTGAGAAGTGCGAGTATAAGCCCTTTTCACCTCTATTTGTTTGATGGGACAACAGCATCAAAGTACTGAGTGTTTGGGGGTAAGGAAGTGCTGACAAGGGTGAACATATGGGCAAAAAGGAGACACAGAGAAGGACAAAGCATCATGGTTAAGAGTTGGGCTCAGGCATCACATAGAGCTGGGTTCAATCCGGCTCCTCTCTTTACTAGCTCTGTGACCTCAGGCTGATTACTCAGTGTCACCCGGAATGGCCAGGCACACCAGTGCACCACTAAAAGGTTCCAGGAGCAAGGAGATATTCATCCAAAGGTCAGCCAGGCAGAAGGGGCTTAGGGCAGCCAGAGACCCCACCAGATACCTCTGAAGGGTGACTAACCATCTTGGTTTGACTGGGACTGGAGGGGTTCCCAGGACAAGAGACTTTTAGTTTTAAAAATAGGAAAGTCCTGGGCAAACTGGGACTAGTGATCACCCTGCATCTTTGGCCCCTGCTAGCCTTGTGTGTTTAATCTAGTGTGCCACGCAAGCATTATTTTCTACTTGTGCCTATGATATGGAAAAGGTTAGGGAGCTCAGTTTCCTCATCTGTAAAATGGGGATGACAATAGTGCTTTCCCCACTTGGTTGTTGTGAAGATTAAGTGAATAAAGCAGGACATCTCAATTCTGCCCTCTTGACCCAGAGGCACACCCAGATCCTATGTCTTTGCCAATGTAATGCCCTTTGCTCCAAGATATTAAGAAAACTATCCACAATTTATCTGTCCGTGCAACAAATGTAAGGTATAGCAACATGCTATGTTAAATTGGAAAAATAAATGTAAACTACTAACCTTAAAAAATAAATGCTTTCCTTGCTGAGTGACTACTAAGAGGGCTCTAAGAGCAGCAGCTCCCTGCCCATCGATAACTCTCATAAGGCTCGTGTGTACTGTTCTCCCTTGAAAGGAGGGGTGCTGAGTTGATGTCTTGGGAGAAGAGAAAAAATCAGTGTGGATGGGAGTGGAATGTCCTCCTGTTGGCAGAAAGCCAGAAGGCCTTAAAGAACGTCAGCAGTGTTAATAGGACAATGGAACCAACCTCTCACTGGCCAAGATGTGACAACTGCAGCATCAATAATAACACGATTATTTCATTATTGTTATCGTCAGAGTTATGGGAACTAGTTGAATCTGTGGAAGGCCATGAGTTCATGATGAAAATCCAGATGGAAGTTCCCAATAGAAAAAGAGCACAAAAAGGTAGTTGAAACACAAGAATGGTGACTATAATAATGTTTAACTTTTTTATTTTAATAAGTAACATTAACACATATGAGTACTTTGTTTCTTTTATTAATTAGATGTCTGTTTATAAAGTGTACGTGTGTACTTGTTTCCATCTGGGTAAGGAAAGCAAGTCACAGACCTGTGAGAAAGTCAAATAGTCTCAGACAGTGGGGACTGGGGGCGGAACAAGAAGGGCTAATGGGCTGGGCTGCTTACGCACAATAACCAAGAAGAGGGTGAGGACAATAGCCCACTCTGAGAACTAATTAGCCAACCATCCTGGAGTCCTGCTAACTCCACAGACTCAATTCTTCTTCTAGGAAGTAAAGCCTTCAGGGGGCCCTATGAATATAACAAAATCATGTATTAATAGGAATACATGAATGTTCAAAATTGCAAAAATCCCCATCAATGTACCAAACAGGACAGCAGGTTATATAATGCTGCCCAAGTGAGACTGAAAACCTGATTTTGAGGAAAGACATCAGGTTGCAAAAAACTAAAACCTATGAGAAAGGTATGCCTTAAAAAGTCTTATAAACATTACAAAAAGGAAGCTCGGCCTGGTCATCTGGGGCCTGGTGACAGTCCCCTCGGACCATACGAGCAAGTCTTGGGTCCTGACCAAGAATCAATTGGTTGAAGACCCAGATCCAATAACCTCAATTGGACTAAGATGACATTTCTTTTTCATTTCAGTCTAATTGGATTTTTGAAAGCCAAGAAAGGAGTAAAAATAATATTACAGAAACCCTAGGACGACAGTGAAATAAATACATAAAGCAATGATCCAAGGAAGCAGGGGGCAGGAGGCTCCAGATTTTGTGGGGCCCAAAGCTGATACAATTGGTATGGCCCTATTTAAGAAAAAGAATGCAAAGTAAGGTATAAAAGTAAATATGTATCTAGATAAATAAGGGGCCTGGGAAGAGTCTGTGCAAGTGAAGGGTCCTGAAGCTTTAACTTCAGTAGCTTCACAATGATCCACCATTTTTGTGTTTTATCTGCTCTTCAAGATATTGGAAGTATTCATAAGAATCAGCCATACTAAAACTTCAACTGCAGTTTAAAATTTTAAGGATATTTAATTAAATTTGTAAACAATGTTTAAATACTGAAAAGATTGATTTCAAGTTTTATTAGCTATGAGTTGAATAAATCGAGCATTCAACAAATATTGTGAGTGTTCTGTGTCACATATAAAAGCCTCTCTAATATTATCCAATTCATGGTGATTATTACTGGTAGAAATAATCAATACAATATAAAACTGAAATGGCTACTCCACCTACTAAAATTATCTTAGACAAAAAAAAAAAGTTTAGAAAATCCCATCTGGTGTATAACACGGAAAACTGCAAAAAAAACTCCTGAATCAAATTGTACTTGATAGCAATAATGAGCACCCATAAAACTACAGTGGCAGATGTGAAAAATCAGTAAAATTTGGTATGGATCAAATTTGAATGATGAATTAAACCCTCATTGTAAAGTTTGCCCAGGAGAGAATTAATTCACATAAAAATGATTTCAGCAAAATTAAAAATGGAAAAAATTAGAAATGGCTAAATCTCACTGTGCAGAAAGTTGAACAGGGAATTAAGTCTAAGTGAAATTTTATCAGTGTTGGGACAGTTCTGATTAAAATATATGTATTTATAAAGTGGAGGCAAAACAATCTTGGAGGTTAAAATGGCAAGTCAAAAACATTGGGAGATAATGCATATTAAGCATTTAACAGAGATAATGCATGTGTCTGGCATGTGGAATGTACTCAATAAACACCAGAGTGGATTTAAAAGTTTTTTTTAATTGTGGTAAAATACACATTACATAAAATTTGCCATTTTAACCATTTTATGTGCACAGTTCAGTGGCATTAACTACATTCATGTTGTTGTGCAACCATCACCGCTATCCATCTCCAGAACTTTTTCATCTTCCCAAACTGAAACTCTGTACCCAGAAAACAATAACTCCCCATTCTCTCTCTCTCCCCAGTCCCTGGCAACCACTATTCTACTTTCTGTCGCTATGAATTTGACTATTCTAGGTATCTCATATAAGTGGAATCATACAATATCTGTCCTTTTGTGACTGGTTTATTTCACTTAGCATAATATCTTCAAGGTTAGGGCCGGCTCCGTGGCTTAGCAGTTAAGTGCGCAGCTCCGCTGCTGGCGGCCCCGGTCCGGATCCCCGGCGTGCACCGGCGCACCGCTTCTCCGGCCATGCTGAGGCTGCGTCCCACATACAGCAACTAGAAGGATGTGCAGCTATGACATACAACTATCTACTGGGGCTTTGGGGGAAAAAAAATAAATAAAAATTATTAAAAAATATATATATATCTTCAAGGTTCATCCACGTTGTAGTATACGTCAGAATCTCCTTCCTCTTTAAGATTGAATATTATTCCACTGTATGTCCATACCACATTTTGTTTATCCATTCACCTGTCAATGAATACTTGGGTTGCTTCCACCTTTTAGCTATTGTGAATAACGCTGCTATGAACATGGGTGTACAAGTATCTGAGTCCCTGCTTTCAATTCTTTGGAGTATATACCCAGAAATTGAACTGCTGGATCATATGGTAATTCTATTTTTAATTTTTTGAGGAACCATCATACTATTTTCCATAGCGGCTGCACCATTTTACATTCCCACTAACAGTGCACAAGGATTCCAATTTCTCCACATCCTTGTCAACACTTGGTGTTTTCTGCTTTTTTAATTGTAGCCATCCTAATGGGTGTGTCACTAGATTGTTTTTAAAGGGTGATTTCTCCTCCTCTCAGTCTTGCTGTGGGTTTTCCTGATAGCAGCCAACGTGGAGTGGAAATGGAAGACTTCTTGGAAATCCCATCGTGTGACAGGAAGACTTCAACTTGATGAAACTAAACCTTGAGAGATGAATTTACTACCACACACACACACAAAAGGTAAATACCAATTATTTTAGTGTTGATTGAGAACTGCGCCCTCTGCTCAACTTATCAGATCATCAAGCTCTTGAAAAGATGTGCAAAATTTTTTGATGTTTTGCAGTTATTTTCATTTCATTTGATTTATTTTTATTTATTTATTTTTAAAGATTTTATTTATTTATTTTTCCCCCAAAGCCCCAGTACATAGTTGTCTGTCATAGCTGCACATCCTTCCAGTTGCTGTATGTGGGATGCGGCCTCAGCACGGCCGGAGGAGTGGTGCCTCGGTGCGCACCCGGGATCCGAACCCAGGCCGCCGGCAGCGGAGCGCACGCACTTAACTGCTAAGCCACGGGGCCGGCCCTCATTTGATTTATTTTTAAATGTATGATCCTCACAGCTGAATTTATAACTATTTGAATCCCAAATGAAGCCAATTAACCCAAGTGAACCCACATCTTGAATTTCCCAGAATAGTCTTAAATCATTTTATCCTATAGGTCATAAAATGCTCTTACTTGTCAGACTATGTAAATTTCAACCCCCTTGGCTTAGTATAATAATGTCATCTTGGTTAGCCTCAGGCTTTCGTCCTCGGCTGTATCTTGTTTATTTCTCAGCCATGATCTGGAGGCTTACACAATTTACATAGGAAAGAGATGGCACACAAGCAACATCTGGTCCACAGGTTATCTTTTCTTTGGCCTACATAGTGTTTTAAAATTTACTTATAAACACTTAAAATTCAGAAATCTTCACATAAAAATCCAGATTTCCAGCATCTGCTAAAAAAACTTGGATGACCTGGGTCCACGTTCTCTACATCAATTACTATTTACCATTACGTTTGTGTGGTTGTTTTCCTTACTGTGGAGAAAAAAGTAAAATTATTTTCCCTGTTATCCAGCCCAATACATTTACAGTTTTCCTGCCTGACCCAACTTGTCCTTTGAGTTTGTGACCCTATTCCAGGATGTTCAAGAGGGTACAGTAACCACATTGGTTGATGGAATCAGACTTCCTGGGCTTGAACACCAATTCCCACAACAGCCTCTCTGTGCCTCCGTTTCCCCATCTGTAAAATGGGGATAATAACTGTACTTACTTACCTCACAGGATTGAGTTAATAAATGTTTAAGATAGTGCTCGCAGCTTTAGAAAAAGAAAATAAAATGGACCAGGAGCCCAGGGACCATGTCTATCTTATTTACAATTGAATCCCAGTGGCCAGCACGGAACTTGGAACAAAAGAGGCATCAATAAATTTTTTGTGTGTGTGTGTGAGGAAGATCAGCCCTGAGCTAACATCTGACAATCCTCCTCTTTTTGCTGAGGAAGACTGGCCCTGGGCTAACATCCATGCCCATCTTCCCCCACTTTATATGGGACACCACCACAGCATGGCTTGCCAACCGGTGCGTCCGTGCGCGCCCGGGATCCGAACCAGCAAACCCTGGGCAGCCGCAGCGCAGGGCGTGCACTTAACCACTTGCGTCACCTGGCGGGCCCCAATAAATATTTTTTAATAAATAAACGTGGAGAAGGGGGATGTAACAATCTACTGTAGTAGTATTTAAAGCAAGGAACCAACAGACGTCTTCTACTCTCTATAGGAAAGGCACAACCATGGTATATGAAGAATAGTTGAAGGAACGGAGGATGCGCAGCTGGATTAGACTGCGAGGGGACCGCGGCGGGGAGGTGTGAGGGGAATCCACAGATCTTTTGAAAGGCCATCTGGGGAAAAGAGTCAAGGTTTCTTACGGCCTTATTAGGGAAAATCAGGACCAGCGGATGGAGATACGAGAAGAGAACCTGGCTCCTTACGGCAAAGAACAAGCAATCCCAAGAGCCACACTGTGTTCCTGGGATGCGCAAATACCGCGCGACTGCGGGGCGGAGACGCCGAAGCAGGAATTCTACTACAGGCCCTTAGATTAAGGCGTCGTCTGATTGGAGAGAGTTTGGCGGGAACAGGAGGGCGCCCACCGAAGGAAGTGATGTAAGATGTCGCTCACTGGACAGGGGTGGGATTACATGTCCCAAGATGTAGAAGTATTATGTTGATTGGTTGTTTTCTTGAGACACCGCCCTGCCAGCTTCTCGCCGCACCTTGCTTCCGGTGGCGCAGCGTGTTTTGCCCTTAGTAAAGATGGCCGCACAGGCTTCCGGCTCTATTGGGAGCAGAGTGCGCGTTTTCAGGAGCGTGACCGGAGAAGACCGGAAAAAGCGTAGGATTCGTGAGCATTGATTGGCTGAAGCGAGACGCGTTCGGGGCGCTGATTGGCTTCGTCATTCGCGGGAAGGTGTTTGTGGCGCCAGCGAAGAGTAGATAACAGCGCTGCGGCTGCGACAGGGTTCTGAGGTGTCCGGCGAACCCACCAGATCGGAACGTTCTGGGCCTCTTTCCTGAGGGAGTCGTGATCAAGATGTGGAATAGTAATGAGTGGGGCGGAGGAGGATGAGAGTCGCAAGAAGGGCATCGCAAAAGGGCGGGGGTCGGAGAGGCGTGTGGCGGGGGTGGGGGAGGCGCGGGAGCTGCAGGTGGGGGCGTGTAGGGCCCAGGGGAAGGGGGTGGGGAAAGTTAGGGAGGTGCTGGGAGTGGCTGGGAGGCGTGAAGCCTGAGGGGACCTGCGGAGTTTTCAGAAGCATGGAAAGCAGCCCAGATACTAATACTGTTATTTAAAATCAGGTGGCTATGAAAGCTATGGCAGCTCCACCTATGGGGGAGCCGGCGGCTACACACAGTCCCCTGGGGGCTTTGGATCGCCGACACCTTCTCAGGCTGAAAAGAAATCAGTAAGTTGAAAGAGTATTTTGTTCCATTTTATCCTGTCCTGAACCTCCGAACTCATCCACGAGGGAAAATTTAGGCGCGAAGGGCGTTAAACATGAACTGCTTAGATAATTATCAATTATTGTCTTATCGAATCTCATAATTAAGTGGTGTACGTTTGAAAAACGAAATCTCCCCCTAATTTTGCATCCACTGTTAACTTGGCTTTATTTTGGAATTTACCAATATAGCTAATCAGTCTTGTGGAAAAACTGGACTTGTATTAATCGCCTGTTTTACATTCTTCGAGTATTCAAATTTTATTTATTAAATGTAGTGAGTGATAAAAAAGCAGTCGAAAGAGCATGGTCTTGGAAGTCCACTAGATCTACATTCTGTGGTTCTGACACTCGACTTACAGGGTGTCACTGGACAAATTTCTTAACTTTCTTGGGAGTCAGTTTTCTACCTACTAAATGTGGTTAATAATACATACCTTACAAGGTTGTTGTGAGAGTTAATATATATAAAATGCCTGTGGTACAGTCGCTTTCAGTAAATGGTCCCAGATATTTTTATTAAAGAGAACACGAAAATAAAACAAAGAAATAAAAAGAACACGAGCATTGGAGCCAGAATACATAGTCTCCAGAATCAACTTTGCATTTTGACTGGCATTGTGAGCTTAGTGAAGCCCCTAGAACCCTGTGGCCCTGGGTTTTGCTCGTCTGGTAATGGTGCTGGTACTACTTCTATCACAGGGTGTTTCTGAGAATTGATAAATAAGGTAATGTATAGGATAGTGATCTGGAAAAACCTGTCCGAATGCTTGGTGTTCAGTCTTGCAGAAATGAGTTTGCATTTAACAACTGCTGTTGATCGCATCCTTTAAATACAGGGTTGATTCGTCGTCTCTTTGGGTGTCAATCAGATTCAGTATTAGCAGGTTCTGTGTTTTGTGTACAGGTTGATAAGCTTTTACCTGAACTGTTAATTCAGGGGCGTGTGCTGGTGGGAAAGAATTCATTGATAGTTCCCATACATTTGGATGTTGCTTTATATTTTTCATATAAATTATTTCATATAATCCCATAAGGTGTTGATTGTTTACTGCATTGTACAACAGAGGCTCAGGGAGATTAAGGGACTGCTTAAGCTCAGATGGCTGCTAAGTAACTGGAACCAGACGGGGCACACACAATGCTGAGCAGATCCAAAATCTGGTGAGCAGCTTCTTCTGTCTATTGTAGTTTTCTTTTTCTCAGGAAGACCAGAGGGGACTCCAGTCCTCTAACTTTGTCTTCCTTGAGGAGGAAGAAAGAGGAAGGAGAAAACAAAAGATAGATGATTGATTCTCATCTTTTCTCCCTTCTTCCTTCCTGTTAGAATTTTTGTCTCAGAATCCCTAGCTTGGGCAGTGTATTACGACAGCTTTTCAGATGATGATGGTTATAAACTGGAGACTCAAACTCTGATCTTTTTGTTTTTAAATCTAGTGCCTTTTCCATAGCAGGTTAGATAAATGCCCTATCTAAAATGTTTCCTATGGACTATAAACCTGTTATATTTTACTGAACCATGTGAAATTTCCAATACTGACCATTTTTTACCTATAAAAATGATGGTTTCATACAGTACTATCAGTAGCCTGTGTTCATAGTCAGCTAGAAAATAATCTTTTTCAAAATTAAACATACTTGTGTTGGTACATTCCCTGTGAATCTTTTTGGAACAAACTAGGAACTCCTTGCAATCAGTTCCTGGCACATAATAGGTGCTCATTAAAAAAAAAAAGAAATATCTGTGATTTGAGATGAATTTGAAGGTATTGCTAACACCTCAATCATTATATCTAACTTTTTTACCTGAGGAGTAATATTTGTTGAATACATACTACATGTAGAGATTGGCATTAGCGTTTTTATATACATGATATGTTTTGTTTACAATTTGAAAGGTGGATATCCTCATTTTACACAGAGGTGGTGGTGTGTCCAGGGCCGTGGAGCTGGGATTTGAACACAGGTCTATAGAACTGTCTGGCTCCAAAGCCATTGTTCTTGCTCCTGTTAACCATAGTGGTTCTTAGTGTTCTTATGCTGAAAATATGATGAAAATCTCACTTGTGATAGGTGAAAACATAACATATAGTAGAGAATGAGAGCTAAAACATGGGACCTCAGCAAATTTCAAATCTGTAAATACTAATATATCATATAACTTCACATATAAAATACCGTAAAGTAAAATTTAAAAACGTAGTTGATTCCTTCATATCCTTATTAAAAGCTATTGAAGATATAAAGAGTGAGGGTCAATAGCTGACATAATAATTACTAACATTTATTGAGTACTTACAATGTACTGGGTAGTATTCTAGGTATTTCACCGTATATTTAATTTTCATAATGATTTTATCATTCCTAGTTTTACAGATGATAAGCTTTTACCTGAACTGTTAATTCAGGGGCGTTGAGGTACAGATGAGTTGAGAAATGTGACCGAGAACACATTGCTCCTGAGTGGTAGAGCCATAATCTTAATCCCCAAGTGTGGCTGCTGCCTTTTGTGGCCTGTGCTGGTGGTTGGCTAGGCTTACTTTATACCATCCTGGCAATACTCACCATTCAGAATGATGCTTCAGCAAAGTGAGATGTTGCTAGTGTCATGGACCTTCAGGGCAAAGCTGCGACTGTTAAATCCATGAAGGCCAGGAGTCTACTCTTTTCTCTCTTACGTGTAGAACAGCTATTGGGTTACTTCCTGTTGACTTCTGACGGGACTCTGATCTTTAATCCACCATGCATTTTCTGCCTTGTACATATTCCCTCTATGAGTTTGTGGGAGTACATATTTGCCCTCAGCCTATAATGTCCATTCCTTACCCACTGTGTTTTCACTGTCAAAATTTTCATGCTTCAGAGTCCAGCCCAAATGCTCCCTCTTCTCGAAAGTACTGTTAAATTTTTCTAAGATCCCACACAGCAAATCTCATCCATAGTGTCAAGACCAGGTTTGTTAACTTACATTTGTACCTCCCCTAGGTTAAGAGTATGTTGAGGGCAAATCCTATCCCATTTTTCTTATGTTTATGTCACCCAGACAACCCCTGGCCAGTGGTAGGCAACAGTAAGAGTTTGCACTGTTGGTAGGCTGCTTTAGGGTGTGACTTGAGTGTCCTCACTAAACACTCTTCTGCCTGTCACATCCTCTCCCTTCCCTTTAAGATGTCCAGTGTGGCTGAGCACTTATCCCATTTCCCCCAGGACTTGTATCTGTTGTCAGAACATCTGTCCTAAGGGAACTATACCTCTAACTTTTTGTTGTATTTTATCACAAGACTTAGAGCAACTCCAGAGTTCTGTCTCTGCTGGCCATTGCTCAAACCTTTTCCAAATATCTCATCTCATTGGTGACCTGAACAGCCAGCTCCAGCTTACCTTCTTCCTAAAACTGGAGTTTCCTCTTTAAAGGTCTGGAGGCAAGTCATCCTTCCTTATGCTTTCCCCGTGCTGGCCTACTCATTTTGGTGAATCCCTAATGCAACACAAACTCACCCATTCATTAGGAGCTTTGGAGTCAGACAGACCTGGGTTTGAACTCTAAAGTGTGGCATTATCATTAGATATATGACCCTCGTTTCCATCTCTGAAGCAAGGATAATGAGGTTTATTTTGAAGATTCAATGTTATAATATATGTAAAGTGCACATAGCAGGTGTTAAATGAGTGTTAGTTACTATTTTCTTAATTGAGTTTATGCATACTTTTTCTTTTCAGAGAGCCCGTGCCCAACATATTGTGCCCTGTACCATATCTCAGCTGCTTTCTGCCACTCTGGTTGATGAAGTGTTCAAAATTGGGAATGTTGAGATTTCACAGGTATGTGAAATAATTTATGGAAGAGTCACCTAATCATATGAAGAATGAAATAAAACTTACTTCATTTAAAAATCCATAAATGTTGCCTTGGTTTCCAGGAAAGCCAAATTCTTTTTTTTTCTTCTGATCTAGGTTACTATTGTGGGTATAATCAGACATGCAGAGAAGGCTCCAACCAACGTTGTGTACAAAATAGATGACATGACAGCTGCACCCATGGATGTTCGCCAGTGGGTCGACACAGATGTGAGCGGTTGTTTTTAAATCAGGGTGGGGTTACTTTGGGACTTTGGAGATGTCAAACTTTTTTAGTCTTACTTTTTACAAGTTTTCCTTACTATAAAAATAATACGTAAGCAGGACATCAAAGGCAGGAACCCTAAAATGAAAGGTGAATACATTTGATTTCATAAAAGTTTAAAACCTTCTAAACTTCCCAAAATACTGCAAAGTTAAAAGGAAAGTGACAGGAGACGCTAGAATGTAAACTTTGTGAGAACAAAGATTTTTTTCTTGGTCACCACTGTTTCCCCGGCACCTAGAACAGTGCCTGTTACATAGTGGGCCCTCAATAAATACTGTTTAAGTGAATGGAAAAATTTTTGCAACATGTTAAAAACATTTAAAAATTTTAATAAAAGCTGTTTAATAAAATTTTAATAAAAATTTTAATAAAAAAGCAAAAAAAAGCAACTGCACCTTAGAAAAATGGGCAAAGAAGATACACAGATAATTCCTAAAAGATGAAATACAAATTACAGCAACAATAACAAAAGCAGGTTTAATAAACATTAAGATACCATTTTTAAATTGCTAAAGGAAAAAAGGATGACAGTGTCCACTTCTGGTGAGAGCAGTAGCTAGCACAGTGCGTCTAGCACTTAGTAGGCACTTAGTAAATATTTGTTGAAGGATTTGTCCTTGTTTGTCTAGGGAAGTGGATACCATCCTAGCCAGATGGTATAACTATAAATTGGTATTACTCTTCTCAAAAATCAGCCAGTGATCAAAATCACCCATAAAAAATATTGACCTGGCACTCCACTGCTGGAGATTTGCATTAAGGAAATAATGAAAGACATGCAAAGATTCGGTTGTAAGATTGTTGATCATAGCGTTACAGTCATGCGCTGCATAATGACGTTTCAGTCAGTGATAGACTGTGTATACTATGGTGGTCCCATAAGATTAGTACCATATAGTCTAGGTGTGTAGGAGGCTATAGCATCTAGGTTTGTGTAAGTATACTCTATGATCGCACAACAATGAAATAGCCTCAAGACATATTTCTCAGAACATATCCCCGTCATTAAGTGACACATGGCTGTATTCATAATAATGAAAAATTGAAAGCAATCTCAAATGCTAGCAATAGGGTATTATTAATTTAACCATGGATATATTTATGAAATACAGCAAATGATGTAGAAATGTATGTATTGTCACAAAGTGTTTACTATAAATTGTCGAGAGGAAAACAGCATGTTACAAGATAGTATGCATAGTATGACCCTATTTTTGCAAGGTAACGTGTATGAATGTTTATATAAACATGGAGAAAAATAGACTGAAAGAAAATTTATGTGTATTTGCTTTTCTTCCACTTGCCATTTTATTTATTTATTTTTCAATTATTTTATTGAGGTCATACTGCTTTATAATAACATTGTGTGATTTCAGGTGTACATTATTATCTATCAGTTTCTGTATAAATTGCATGGTGCTCACCACCAATAGTCTAATTTTTTTTTTTTTTTTTGTGAGGAAGATCAGCCCTGAGCTAACATCCATGCTAATCCTCCTCTTTTTGCTGAGGAAGACCGGCTCTGAGCTAACATCTATTGCCAATCCTCCTCCTTTTTTTTTCCCCAAAGCCCCAGTAGATAGTTGTATGTCATAGTTGCACATCCTTCTAGTTGCTGTATGTGGGACACGGCCTCAGCATGGCTGGAGAAGCGGTGCGTCGGTGCGCACCCAGGATCCGAACCCGGGCCGCTAGTAGCGGAGTGTGCGCACTTAACCACTAAGCGACAGGGCCGGCCCCAATAGTCTAATTTTTATCTGTCACCATACATACGTGCCCCTTTACCCCTTTCGAGCCCCGCCAACCCTCTTCCCCTCTGGTAACCACTAATCTGTTCTTCTTTTTATTTTTCATTTGGGCAGAAGGGCTCTTGGTTCTTTATATTGTTTTTAAAATACATTCATTATACAAAGTTTGGATAATAAACACTTTGTATGCTATTTTCACTTCAAAAACCACAAGTCATCTGTAGAGAAATAATTTATTTTGGTGATTAAGCATTCTTTGTGTGTGTGTGTGTGTGAGTGAGTAAGATCAGCCCTGAGCTAACATCCATGCTAATCCTCCTCTTTTTGCTGAGGAAGACCAGCTCTGAGCTAACATCCATTGCCAATCCTCCTCCCTTTTTTTCCCCAAAGCCCCAGTAGATAGTTGTATGTCATAGTTGGACATCCTTCTAGTTGCTGTATGTGGGACGCGGCCTCAGCATGGCCGGAGAAGCGGCGCATCGGTGCACGCCCGGGCTCCGAACCCGGGACGCCAGTGGAGTGCGTGCACTTAACCGCTAAGCCACGGGGCCGGCCCGGAACTGATTTCTAATGTCAATAAATATAGATTTACATCATCATTTTTAGCAACTGCCTATTCTGTCATAAGGATACATCACCCCTTACTCAATAGTATACTCAATCAGGGAATGTTTAGCTTGTTTCAATATTTGCTATAATAGACAATGCCCAGTGAGCATCTTTGTGTGTGTCTTTTCATGATTATGAGATAATCTTAAGATGAATTCTTTAAAACTAGGTTTTCTAGCTTTAAATCTACGTTTTACATTTTTTAACTTTTAATCTTACGTTTCCATTTTTACTGCCTTCCAAAAATGTACCAGTTTACACTTCATTAATGCATGCAAGTGCCCAGTTAGTTTTCCACACCCTAACGGTGGGTTTTATGAATCTTAAATTTTATATGATAGTTTAAAAAATAGTCTTGTCAGTGAGAATTTTCTCATTTTTTTAATTTGTATTTCTTTGGTTTTAGTGAGGTTGAATTTTTTTTTTTTTTTTTTTACTATATTTAATGTTACTTTGTGGGTTTTTTGGTAAATTGTCTCTAAGTCCCTTGATTCCCCCACCCCCAGGAATACTTGTTTGTTTATTTTAGTTTGTAACAGCTTGAAAAATAGTAACCTCTTATCATAATTATACAATTTCTCTAGTTTGTCTTTTAACTTTAAAAGCTTATCCTAGTCTCAAATTATTATTTTTTTATTGTTCATGTTTTCTTCTATTATTTCTATGATTTTTTTTTTTTTTATAATTACATCTGATCTATTAGGAATATATTTCAGTAAAAGGAGAGAAGTATGGAACCAGCTTTGCTTTTTCCAAGTAGTTATAAAATGTTTTATGTGGGAATACAAAGTTTTATCTGTCGTATAGATTCAGCTATGGGCGATAATAGATAGGTGGAGTGAAATGCAAAAAAATAGTTGATGATCTCCAGCTGGTGGGATTTGAGGTGTTTTTTATTTTTAAATACGTATATTTTATTTTCTGGTTTTTTTTTTTTTAAAGATTTTATTTATTCATTTTTTTCCCCCCAAAGCCCCAGTAGACAGTTGTATGTCATAGGTTCACATCATTCTAGTTGCTGTACGTGGGACTCGGCCTCGCGTTGGACGGAGAAGTGGTGCCTTGGGGCGTGCCCGGGATCCGAACCCGGGCCGCCAGCATCAGAGCGCGCGCACTTAACCGCTAAGCCACGGAGCCGGCCCTTTCTGGTTTTTTATAATCATGTATTTTATAATCCAAAAAGAACTTTAAGACTCAGCTTATATATTTTTCTTATAAATAATATGTACGTATTTTAGAAAACTCAAAAAGAAATATTAAAATCATTTGTGAGTATCCCAGTTAACTGCTTGTTAACATTTTGGTGTGTGTTTTCCCATACATGGGAAATCAGCTTTTTTTCACGTTACATCTGGTCTTCCCAGACAATAAATAGAATACTACGTTGTCATTTGCGGTGGTGTGAAGTATGCCCTTATTTGAATGTGTGCTCATTGTTGGATAAGGTTGTTTTAAAATTTTTAGTATTCTAAATTATAGCATATACATATTCTTAAAGCTAAATCTTAATGCTTGTTCTTTTTTCTTTTTTTTTTTTTCTTTTGTGAGGAGGACCAGCCCTGAGCTAACATCCAATGCCAATCCTCCTCTTTTTTTTGCTGAGGAAGACTGGCCCTGGGCTAACATCTGTGCCCATCTTCCTCTACTTTATATGGGATGCCGCCACAGCGTGGCTCGCCAGGCGGTGCGTCGGTGTGTGCCCAGGATCCGAACCGGCAAACCCCGGGCCGGCACAGCAGAGCTCGTGCACTTAACCGCCCACACCACTGGCCGGCCCCTTAATGCTTGTTCTTAATTATTTCCTTAAATTCCTAAAAGTAGATTTGCTATGCCAATAAGTATGTCCACCAGAAAAAAGTTGTGTGCCTAAGAGCATTGAATGAGAGTGCCATAATTATTTGCTTTTTTGATAATATACATAACATAGAACTTTGGAACTGGGAATTACCTTTAGAGATATTTTTATTCTAATTTCTGATTTTATAAAAAGTAATAAAAAAGGGCAAACTAGTTAGTGCCATATTAGGATCCTTTAGCTCTTTTACTTTATAACTTTCTCTTTCTGCACAGAATTTAGAAATTTTAAAGAGACTTTAACTAACATCACTAAAACCTTAGTGATATGTTTGTATTTTATCTTTTAGGATGCCAGTGGTGAAAACACTGTAGTTCCTCCAGAAACGTATGTGAAAGTGGCTGGCCATCTGAGATCTTTTCAGGTAAAGTCAGAAAAAAATAACAGTTAAAATGTATTTGCATGAAGCAGTTTCTGGATTCACGCCTGACTTTAGGATACTTAAGACTTAATAAAGTCTCCATGTTTAAAGATTTTATTTATTTATTTTGTTCCCCCCCAAAGCCCCAGTAGATAGTTGTATGTCATAGCTGCACATCCTTCTAGTTGCTGTATGTGGGACACGGCCTCAGCATGGCCGGAGAAGCAGTGCGTCGGTGCGCGCCCGGGATCCGAACCCGGGCCACCAGCAGCGGAGCGCTCGCACTTAACTGCTAAGCCACGGGGCCAGCCCAGAGTCTCCATGTTTAATGGGAGTTATGTTGAGGTTATTTTATTCTCTTCTTCAAAAGGAAATAGCGGGTTTTTACCTTAACTTAAAACTAGCAGAATGTAGAGAAAGAACAGGATCTCCGCCTATAATTGCCCTCTGTGGCATCTATTTGGTGTAGATTTGGAGTCTGGAGACTAGCCTCTGCTTGGTTGTCTAACCTTGGGGAAGTCATTGAACATCTTTGAGCTAGTTTTGCTTTTTTTCTCGTATTATTGACTATATATGAATTAACCTTGAGTTAAAAATTTTAAGTATATAGCACATTTTTCCCATATTGGCAAAATATTATAACCAGGAAAAGAATCACAGTGTTTTGATCTGAAATTAACTTGTATTTGCTCGTCCTTTATTCACATTTTTCTCTTTATTTTAATAGAACAAAAAAAGCCTGGTCGCCTTTAAGATCATGCCTCTGGAGGATATGAATGAGTTCACTACGCATATTCTGGAAGTAGTCAATGCACACATGATGCTGAGCAAATCTCACAGCCAGGTGAGCAGCTTCACTCTCATAGTTTTTTCTCTTTCTTGGAAGAACATAGACAGCTTCTGTGCTCTGGCGTTGATTTCCTAGACATTTTGAAGGTTGAGCCAGAAGAAAGGCATCACTCAGTCCTCAGAATATTTTCCTCATGAGCTATGCCATGTTATTTTATTCCAAATGAAACACTCATGTTTCTCTTAGCATTACAAGTTCCTCTGACCCCACTAGCTTGGATGGCTGAGAATTAAGACAACCTTCAAGTGTAGACACATAACCATAGGCTGAGCTCCTAGCTCCAGGATTGTCAGTCCGTATTCAGAGGAAAACCCCAATTAGGACAGCATTTTGCTGCTTTCCTTCCCACCTATTGGCTAAATAGGAAAAATCATGCACCGTTATTTTGTGCCTGAAGTTATATTTCTTGCTTCATATTGACATTTCTCAACATTATTTTCTTTTGTATGAATTTAATTTGGCAAGTCCATCCAGGACCACATAAAGGGTTTGTTGATTCTTGTATTAGAATATCCTTGGATGAATGTCCTTCTGGTGGTAATGTGGAGGATTGGTTACAGTAGGAGAAACTAGAGAACTGATGAGCCATTAAGGAGGCTCTTACATCCTATTCTGTGCCAAGCTCTTTGTTAAGCACTGGGGATACAGAGATAAATTCATTCATTCCTTCATTTAAAAAGTATTTATTGAAAATAAACACATGGACAAAGAGAATAGATTAGTGGTTACCAGAGAGGAAGGGGGTTGGGGGTGTGCATAAGGGGTAAAGGGGCACATTTATATGGTGACTGACAAATAATAATGTACAACTGAAATTTCACAATGTTATAAACTATTTTGACAACAATAAAAAAAGAAAAAGTATTTATTCAGCCTAGTATGTGCCAATCATTATTCTAGGCTCTTGGAATATAGCAGTGAACAAGATGGATAAAGTGTCTGCCCTCAAACTTATATTCTTGAGAGAAATGGGCAATAAACAAGAAAACAAATTATGTAATTTTATGTGGTTATAGTTGCTCTGAAATAAAATATAAGCAGAGTAGAAGAAAAGAGTGATGGAGGGAATAAGAATGGTACAATTTTAGATAGAGGAAAAACATTCTAAGCAGAGAGAATAGAAAATCAGAAGCCATGAGGCTCAAACAAGCTTGGCATACCTGAGGCCAGCAAGAAGGCCAGAGTGTCTGGATGAAGCAGGTGAAAGGGAGAGTGGTAGAGAGATGTAGGCAAGGAGGCAGGAGGACCCAGATCATGTAGGCTTTGTAGGCCACAGTAAGGATTACTTTTCTAATTGATACTAAACCTTTAGAAGGTTTTGCCTAGGGAGGGACGTGGTCTGATTTACTTTTTAAAAAGCTCACTTGGGCTTCTGTATGGAGACTAGACAATGAGGCACCAAGAATAGCAACAGAAGTAATTCAGGGGAATGGTAATGGCAGCTGGGATAAGGAGTGGTTGGATTCCAGTATATTTTGAAGGTAGAGCTGATGGGACTTATTGGTGGGTTAGATACAGGATATTAAAAAGGGAGGGTTCAAAAATGACTCCTAGGTTTGGGGCTTGAGCGACTAGCTGAAGCGAGCGGGTTTGGAGGGTAAAATCCAGAGTTCTGTTTTGGACTTACCAAGTATGAAATGCCTGTTAGATATCTACGTGGAGAACAGAATGGACAGTTGAATATATAAAGCTGGGGCTCAAGGGAGAGGTCAAGACTAGAGCTAGAACTTTGGGAGTCATTGTTGTACAGGTGATATTTAGAGCCTTAGATGAGATAACTAGGGCGTTAAGAGGTCAGAGATCTGAGCTCTGGGACACACTAACCTTTAGAAGTCTGGAAGCAGAACAGGAGCCAGTGAAAGTCAAAAAAGTTGCCACTGGGCAGGAGGAAAACCAGGAAATGTGATTCTGTAGAATATTCTGAAAAGAGTATTTTAAGAAGAAGGAAGTGGAGATCAATTGTAGAATGCTGCCTAGAAGTCAAGTAAAATGATGAGACAGGTCTGCTGTTGGATTTGGAAACATGGATCTTCAAAAGAGAGGCTTCAGTGGAAGATAGGGTAAAAGTGGGTTAAAAAAAAAGGGATTGGATAGAAAGTTTAGGGTGTTTATTTTATTGCTATACTTTATAATATGTATATGTATGTATCAAATGTTACATCGTAAAAATGGTTTTAAAGTGAGAATGGGTGGTTAGGGAGTAGAAACTGGGAGTATAGACAATTACATTGAGGAGTAAATAAAACAATCCCTGGGGCCGGCACCGTGGCATACTGGTTAAGTGCGCGCGCTCCGCTGCTGGCGGCCGGGGTTCGGATCCCGGGCACGCACCGATGCACCAGTTGTCAGGCCATGCTGTGGCGGCGTCCCATAAAAAGTGCAGGAAGATGGGCACGGATTTTAGCCCAGGGCCAGTCTTCCTCAGCAAAAAGTGGAGGATTGGCAATGGATGTTAGCTCAGGGCTGATCTTCCTCACAAAAAAAAGAATAAATTAAAAAATAAATAAATAAAACAATCCTTTCCCTGAAAGAGTTTGTGTTAAGCATTGGGGGTTCAGATCACTTAAGCAGTGATAAGTGGCAAGTGCAGGGTGCCATGGAACCACAGAGAAGGGTTTCCTATCCTGACCTGGACACCAAGAAAGGTCCCCTGGAGGAGGTGATGCCTAAACCAACACGTGAGGCCATTTCAGCAGAGGTGTCTGGGTAAGAAATAGTATTCAGTTCAGTGTTACTGGCTTGTGAAATGTAAGACTTCTGTTTCACCAGCAGGCAATGTGAAGGCATCAAGCTTGAAAACAAGGGACCATTGGGGCCGGCCCGGTGGCGCAAGCGGTTAGGTGCATGCGCTCCGCTGCCACGGCCCGGGATTCGCTGGTTCAGATCCCGGGCACGCACCGACGTACTGCTTGTCAGGCCATGCTGTGGCAGCGTCCCATATAAAGTGGAGGAAGATGGGCACGGATGTTAGCTCAGGGCCAGTCTTCCTCAGCAAAAAGAGGAGGATTGGCAGATGTTAGCTCTGGGCCAATCTTTCTCACAAAAAAAAAAAAGAGAGAAAGAAAACAAGGGAGCATGATTGATTTTTGTTTTTTTTATTACCTCAAAGCATTTAATGAACATTTGTTGAGTGAATGAATCTCTCGACTGGATGGGATTTCTCCTAATGAGCTTCCACAGTGCTCTTACATCTGTTATGGGTACTTAACATAGTTGATCTTCTGTCATCCTTGTTTATTCAGTTCAATAGATTAAACATTGACTGAGCACATACTGTCCACCAGGCACTGTGCAAAGATGGAGGGGCTTGTGGAGGAAAGCGACAAGCAAACAGTGTGATGGCTGCTATGAGAGGGGATGGGCCAAGTGCTCTGAGAGCCAAGAAGGAAGAACCTGACTAACTTGGCTTAGGGAATGTCAGAGAAGGCTTTACAAAGGCAGTGGCAATTAAGTTGGGCTTTGAAGGGTGAGAAGAGTGTTTACCAGGCAGATGAAGGGAGGAACGTCCAGATAGGGAACAGCATGTTCAGGTCAGAGGCATGTTTGTGGATGGCAAGAAGTCCAAGTGCAGCTGGGGAGTAAAGAATGTTGGAAAGGAGTGAGCAAGAATAAAATACAGATTTTGACGTCTAGTCGTGGTAGGTCTTGAATGTCTAGGAGTTTTATATCATTTTCACAGGCAGGGGGAGCCACCTGAAAGCTTTTAGGCAGAAGAGTGACATGATCAGAAGTTATTACTTGGTAGCAATTGAGGAGAATTGATTGGAGTAGGAGAGACTGGCAGCTGAGATACCAGTCAGGAGGGTGAGGAGCATCGACTTGAGCTACACTGAAGATTGTATCGACGGGCCTTGGTGATAGATTGTGGAAGGTGAGCAAATGGAGACTCACAGATGACTGAAGTCTGCAGGATTGGGTTTGGGTTTACTAATTGAGATGGAATATAGCAAGGCAAGCAGGTTTGGGGAGGGAATTAAATTTTTTGAAGTGTGTGAGATACCTGGGTGGAGGTAGACGGCTGGGGACGAGGATTTGTGGCCTAGAAGGGGGTCTGGGATGAAATCCTAGGAGAACTATCAGTGTTTTGGGAGACAGGTAGAAGAAAAGGTTAATGAGGGGGTACTGAGAAGGTATGGTTTGATAGGTCAGTGGAGAACTGGAAGAAAATGGTATCAGGAAGCCTAGGGAGGGATGCATTCCAGGACGAGTGTGGGCAGCAGTGTTTGTCTCTAAGAGGTTAGGTGTTGTGAAGACCAAAAGAGACTGTTGGATATGTTGATTGAAAAGTCATTGGTGACTTTGGTGAGAACAGTTTCAGAGGGGTGTTTGGGGAGAATCCAGTCATGTGTCGCTTAACAATGGGGATACGTTCTGAGAAATGCACCATTAGGTGATTTCGTCATTGTGCGAACATCGTAGCGTGTACTTACACAAACCTGGATGGTATAGCCTCCTACACACTGAGGCTGTGTGGTACTAATGTTATAGGACCACCATCGTATATGTGGTCTGTTGTTGACTGAGACGTTGTTATGTGGCACGTGACTGTAGTGGCGGGCTGAAGAGTGACTAAGGAGAAAGGAAATGAAAACAATAATTATAGCCTATTATTTTTAGAAATTGGGTGGTGAGAAGAGAGGGTGATGGGAACTATGTCTTCTTTTCTCTCCTTGTAATGCTTCATGCCTGGGTGACACTGAGTAAATGCTTGAGTGATTAAGCACCAAGGATAGATACGATTAGAGCAAATCTGGGTAATTTTCTTCTCAGTGCTAATTTTCCTCTGGTTCCTCTCACATCACAAAGAAAAGAAGCCAGGTGGTACTTTTCTCTCTGTTTGATATTATGTGCTTCAGAGGATTACTTCACCTTCCTTTGAAATACTTAGTAGATAATAGCTGTCCCTTCCAATGTAAGCAATGGTTATTGGGAAAACTCTGCTTAAATTGTTTTTTATAAGCAGCTTATTAACAAGTTGTTTAAAATAGCAAGGAGTGTATTTAAATTGGTGAAGTTTCTAATGTTATGAACTTCTTTTTTAATTCAGCCCTCAGCAGGGAGAGCACCTATCAGCAATCCAGGAATGGGGGAAGCAGGGAACTTTGGTGGGAATAGCTTCATGCCAGCAAATGGCCTCACTGTGGCCCAAAACCAGGTAAACACTGAGTGGTTCCAGAAATGCAAAACACAGACAATCCTAAATTTATTACTTCCTTAATGATTCTAAGGCTAAGTACCCAACTCATTTCTCTCTTGTAAAGGGACTCAGATTTACATAGGGGAGCTGATTCAAAGTAGTTGCTAAAATCTTTCTGATTTAAATCTTCAGGTGCTAAATTTGATTAAGGCTTGCCCAAGGCCTGAAGGGTTAAACTTTCAAGATCTCAGGAACCAGCTCCAACACATGGCTGTAGCCTCAATAAAGTGAGTATTTGGTTTCCGTCAGCTAGGGCTCCAGAATTTTACCTATTTCACCTCACCAGGGTTTCCTGGTAATGAGAAGTGAGTTCAAAAATTTTTTTTCATTTTTCTTGATGGAACTGTCTGTTAACTGCAACCTTATTGACAGAAGGGAAGTTGTTTAATCGTGGAAAATAGAAAAAGGACTCACAGAGATGATGCTACCCATCACATCACTCGTTCATTTGTTCATTCAACAAATACTAAATCCCGTTATGTGCGGGGATATAATTTTGAGCAAAAATTGACTAGATAAATCTGACCTCTTATGGGTTTAGTCTGGAGGGGTGAGGTCCTTAGCTCCCGGTCCTCCAGTGTACAGTCCCATTGGCGTGACTGTCCCCTCTGTGGAGATGTGTGCTTCAGGCTATCTGAGCCTGAAGCCATTAGACAGTCCCTCCAACGTCCTTGTCCTGATTCCATGTTAGGCAAGCAGCTTCCTGATTCCAGTGAACTAATCAAACAACTGAGTATTGTGGTGCTTGTGATAGTTGTCACTACAAATCAATTGATATTCTAGGCCTCCATAGAGAAGAAATGCTAGGGTCTAACTCCATTTCCTGTCCTATAAAATGAAAATATTATTCCTATCTCAGACTTGCTTTGATAATGAGGTACAGAATCACTGTCACATAGTAGATGCTCTATAAGTTGTTACTGTTATTAAATATGTTACTGACACTGACCCTGAGGGCCTTGAAATGTTTGAAGGTGTCATACCGTTTCTGGAAAGACCTTTCCATTACTTCCTACAACTTCTCAGAGGAGGAGCTAGAGGATTGGTGGGTGGAGAGGAGGAACTTTTAAAAATAGCTGTTTATATTAGGAGATTTTATGTGCAAGCTGGACTATAGCTTTTGATTCTTGTTTCGATTTGCTTAGACTGATATTTAAGGCAGGCCCTATTGTCTTGCCTTTGCACAATTTGGGAGAGGGATCCAAAGTGGCCCTCATAGCCATTGTCTCTCCATGGGTTACCTCAGTTTTGTGATTTTACTGGCATTTCTCCCTGCAAGAGCCCTCTGTGAGCAAAATAGCTGTGAATTCTTAGCTAAGATAGAAAGTGGGGAAGTGAGTGAAGTTTACATATTTGGCCATATCCAAAAGGCAGTTTCCTTTCTTCTGCATTGGTTTGAAAATGAGCCTTTTTTTCCCTTTCTTTCTAGGCAAGCTGTGGATTTTCTTAGCAACGAGGGACACATCTATTCCACTGTGGATGATGATCATTTTAAATCCACAGATGCAGAATAACTGGATCTAATTGGGTACCTGAGATATTTTCCAACTGGACCTATTTTCACAATCTGTTGTTTCCAGCTGTGCATATGTTTGGCCAGTTGAGTTCTAGGAAGTAGGTTTTATCTATACTTGGTCTCAATTGACATCCTTTTGAAATTTACTGCTCTTCTGGTTTTTTGAAGCTCGAAGAGAGATCAACTGACAAGAACGTAAATCCAGGCGGAATTTCTTAAAGTTACAAATAAGCTGTTCACAACATAAGGATAGATGGATTTGGAAGAGAGATTCTACCAAGAAAGTTTGGCAGTGTTACTTAAACAATACTCGGGAGTTCTATTCCTAAAATGTTTTCTTTTGAGAGAAGATGAGCAAGACTAGGGCATATCAGCAGAGAGCTAGCCCAGAAACCTGCTAACCTCTGCCTGTTTTTGTTCCCCACTTTAGTTATGTGGCTTTACTTTCAGAATTGCACTTTCCTTCATCTTGTCATGACTGCTGCTGAAAGTGTGTTTTTATGAACATGAGGTTCTTGAGTGGTGGCCTCAGGGGCAGAGGAGAGAAAGAATTGTTATTATGTTTTGTACAAAGTAAGTACATCCATATGTTTAATAAAATAGTGCTATTATTGCAGAACTTGTGAAAATGTTCTTTTCTTTTTAAGTGGTATAATTAACTGCTTTATCACGTGAGGCAGTGGAGCATAGCTTCACTTGGACTTGAAATCCTGGCTCTCCCGCTTTTTAGTTAGGATCTTGAGCAGGCTACGTTAGCTCTGAGAGGCTTCATTTCCTCATTTATGAAAAGAACAGTGTTATTTCCTTATAGGTTTCTTGTGAAAATCGAATAAAATAACATTTGTAAAGCATCTAGCATTGCCATTAATAGGGGTTAGAAAGTAACCCTTAATTTTGACTCTCTAGCAGTGTATGATCACAGAACTGAATCGAATATCTACCATTTGACCTCAGATGAGACTCTCTAAAGTCTCTAAAGGCCTACAGCTATTTTTTGGCCAACTTAATCAGCTCCATTTCTCGTGGGAGAAGAAACTAGTTCAAAGATGTTTTTGACAACTTCAGAAAGTAAGCTATGTCTTAAATGAAAGAACTAATTCTAAGACAAGTTAATGAGGTGTAACATGCAAATAAAAATTCTATAACTGCTTTCTGTGTGTCTAAATGAGATCTTCTAGCAGCTGTGTGGAAAAGGCTCTACCCCCCTGGTTTCTAACAATGAACAACAATCTGGCTGTTATTTTATGTATATATAGAATAGTTCCCATCTGGTGAGCTATGTTAATGCTTAAAAGTCAGTCAACCAGTATGTTTATTTGCAAATATGTCCATTCTTGATTAGTTCCTAAAGGACAGTGGCTAAAAACAGGTTTAAAAATCATACATTTGAATTTGGAATGCATGATAGGATACTTTGATGAGTGGTTGACATCTCTTTCTAGTCATCATGCTAGTGCCCTCAGATGGGCATGGCCGATAGCAGTGGTTCTGGGGGGAAGTCTTTTTTCTTTTGATTTTGAATTTGATGATTTAGCAATTAAAAACTACTTACTCATTAGTTCAACAAGTGTTTATTGAATACTTACTTTGTCAGCCCATTGGTCTAGGAATATAAAGTAAAGATAGGAGTAAAATAAAACTAGGAATATAAAGTAAAATAAGAGATTGTTGTCACGGGATTTGCTGGTTCAACATTCCTGGTAGAACAGAGCAGCTGCCCAGTGGTACTGAATGCCCTGCTATCTTGGCATTTACACAGTCTCACAGGAGTTGTGTGGTTTCTGAGCACTACAGAGGCCTGTGCCAAGGAGGAACTTTCTGTCTCACTTTCTTGCTTATTGCTTGTTCCAGAGCATAGGGAGTCTACTCCTCAGCAGAATGAAACTCCAGCCTTTGTAGGGCTTCTACCCTGCTCTAGCAGGAGGCACTTGCATTTTGGGTGTTTGTGGTCACCTGGGATGTCATGTATTCAGCGTTCTCTTGGCACGTTGTTAAGACAGCAGGAACAGTGATGTGACCCAAGTTCTTAGAAACCCCCTAGTGTCCCAGTCAAGCAGTGAGTCCAGGCTGCTCCCAGGAGAACCTTTTTCTGGGTATAGTGGTGAGAAATGAGGCTCCTTAGGAAATAGTAGTACTTTATTGAGTTTAACTAGAGAACGGCCAATAAGAATTAGTGTCTGACCTAGATTAATAGATTTGTTTTTAAAAATGCAGTTGAGGGAATTCAAAACTCAATAAATTTTTGAGCATGCATCCCCAGTTTATATTCAATCATTTAGCAGTTATTTACATCTATTACTGTATTAGTGTGTTATATACATTATATTCAAAAATAGAAATGAAAAAAGATATTAAAAATAAATATGAAAGGATACACTAATAATTCTTTTCTGTTTCCCGGTGGGTCATCTTGTGGATTCCCAGGATTGTGTGCTCACTTTGGAGACCACTGCTCAGGGGGAATCCCTAGCCCCATTATAACACCCTCCCCACCACCCAGCGGCTTATTGCAGAGGTAAAGACGACAAAAGCCTTTGGTCCATTCTTTGCCAACCTCCATTGCTCTGAGAAAATTGTGGTTTTTAAACATGTTTTCCTTTTAAGTCCAGCTTTCCTTGCTGTGAAATTTCTTTCTCCTCATTGCAGCATCTGGCCACTCAGAAATCCCCTTCTGTAGGAACTGGTAGCCCTCTCCTCTGCCCCACTTTTGTGATCTTGCTTAATTTGGTGCCAAGGTTAAGTGCAAACGTGGAAGTGAAAACTACTGGCATTTTGCATGTGGGCTTGGCCCCTAGGGGTACTGTGCCAAGGAGGAACTTTCTGTCTCACTTTCTCACTTATTGTGTGTTCCAGAGTACTCTCTTCCTCAGGGTCTTCCTGTGCAGCGTAGATGGTCTCTCTGGAGGAAGGCCTGGGAACTGGTGGGATGATGAGGATGGGGCACTAGATACTGGGGACTGGCTCAACAGCCTGTAGTAGCCACTCAGTAGTCACCTGGAGACTCCATGCTGGGGTATGGAAGCCAGGAGGCCAGGGAGGTGCAGTGGGAGCCAGATAGCCAGAGACATGTTAGCAGGCAAAGGCAGGACACACTCAGGTGCAGTGCCTGGAATCTAGGAGCTGGAAATTTGACCTCTTTCAGCTCCTACCTCATCTGGAGACTCAGATCATCTTTTTGTCCATTTCCTGTCCTCTGACTGTGGTGCTTAGTTCTGTGACTGCATCAGTCTAGGAACCTACCACCACTTTCAGGAAATGAGGCCTGTGGTTTTATCTCACTGAACAGGCCTAGACCTTGGAAGCTGAGTTAGTCTCTGCGTGGACACAGGCGTGTACTTGTTCTCTTATCTCCATGGTAGTGGATGGTAAGGCTCTCCAACCAGTCAGTACACTGTCTCCACAGTCTAGGAACATAGTATATTTCAAACACTGGGTGAATTCCATGACTAGGAGACTGGGGGGGGGTGTGGCAAGAGGACAGGCACAGCTACGTGATCTTAGTCAACAATAATTATACATTTTTCTTGAGTGTTCATTATGTGCCAGGCACTGTGCTAAATGCTTTACGAAGATTATCTTATTTGATCCTTAAAACAATCTTGTGAGGTAGATGACTATTAGTTTCATTTTACATGTAAAGAAACTGAAGCTTAGGTTAAAATAACTTGCTCATAGTCAGCTCATAGGTGGTGAGCCTAACCCCGGCTCATGACTAGTCTGCCTCCTGAAGCGCTTGACCACTCACGCTTGTTTTCTTTCTTTTTTTTTTTTTGTGAGGAAGATCAGCCCTGAACTAACATCCATGCCAGTCCTCCTCTTGCTGAGGAAGACCGGCTCTGAGCTAACATCTATTGTCAATCCTCCTTTTTTTTTCTTTTTTTCCCCAAAGCCCCAGCAGATAGTTTTATGTCATAGTTGCACATCCTTCTAGTTGCTGTATGTGGGACGCGGCCTCAGCATGGCCTGACAAGCAGTGCATGAGTGCGCGCCCAGGATCTGAACCCCGGCCGCCAGTAGCAGAGCACGCGCACTTAACCGCTAAGCCACGGGGCTGGCCCCCTCACGCTTGTTTTCTGATCTTTAAAATCAGGCCAGTGTCTACCTCAGAGAGTTGAGGATGTAGATAGGGTTTGTAAAGGTTCTGGCTCACAGACAGAACTTGATAAGTAATATGTTATCATTTTTTCCGGAAGTTCAGATGTCATTTTTATTCTGTGGTTTTAGAGTGAAATACTCTTAGATAGTCACCTACAGCTATCGTTCTGAGTGCTACAGAGCTGGGGAGACAGTCCTGGTCTCTCAGGGGCTTAGAGCCTTGGTGGGGGAGGAGGAAGAAGATTGGCTAGCCCTCAGTGGCGGGAACATAGAACCTGAGGGAAGCTAGTGCAGTGTCCATCCCATTTCAGTCCCCACAAAGCCATTTCCTGTCCACAGTCTGATTTCTGTGAGACCTTGTCCAAGGTCTTGCAAAGGCTTGTAACAGTTGGCTGGTATCTCGCATTCCCTGAGGAGCAGCAGTTAAGAAGTGTGGTTCCTCCAGCAGCTAGACGGTGTTCCGAAATTGCTCAGCTATTTCTTCGTAATCGTGTTCATCATCATCTGCAAAAGAGTCTACGTCAGTGAGGATCTTTGGCCTCAGGCAGGTTTCTTCCCTTCTTTAGGGTACACTGGACAGGGAGGAGTTGGTCTGGATGCTCTAAGATCCTTGCTAGCCCAGAAACCACAATTTGTTCTGTCTGAACACTTTGCAAACGTTCCTCCTATATGCCTTGGGGAGAGTAGTGTGTTGGGGGAGGAACTCATTTTTTTGCCAGGGCTCTGGAGCCCCTAGGAGCGGGTCAGTAGGGACCCTTCAGCCTAAGCCCACCCTGTATAGGCCTGTTCATCCCACTGGGACAGTAGAAAGGTCTGCCTGTGGGCAGAGCCCTGCTGAGAGTATGACCAGCACCATCAGAGATGAAAGCAGCAGAGGAGCGGCAGGGAGGGGAGAAGCAGGGACAAGGGTGAGCAGCGCTGACAGGGACTCACCTGGATCCTGTATATCGGGCTTGGTGGGCCTGAGGCCCTTCTTGTGGGCAGGAATCTTGCTGTACATATTTGACCTATCTTTGGCAACCTCTGGTAAGGTCTTCTTCTTGGCTTTGGGCAGCAGAGGGGGTTGCTGCATTTCTAAGACTTGAGAAGACTAAGTGAGAAAAAGCAGAAGTCAGCAGGGTCCCAAGAAGTGGGGTGGCAGAGTCCATGAAATGTAATTTCCTTAGAATGTTACTTCCCCTGCTCCCCTCTACTTCCTTTTCAGGGTAGGGCTTCTCAGGATACCAGTGTTTTTGCTACAAGCATATGAAATGTTCTTTGGCAGGGGAGAAAAGGCCAGAGTGAGAGATGATAGGGTTGGGGGCTAGAGACAGTGTCCCTGAGTTCTCCACAGAGAGCTTGGGTCAGTGTCCTTCAGATCTGTTGCTGAAGGGGGAAAAAGCAATCACAAAGCCTCAGAACAGAGTGCCAGAGCTGAGAGGCATCCCAGAAGAAAGGACTTTTATTGAACCCCTACCTCGTGCCAGATGCTATATGCATATCTGCTCATTTAATCCACAGGTGACACTCTGAGTAGCTGGATCACTTCCCAATTTACACATAAGGAAACAGGCTCAGAGAGAGTGCCGTGTCAGACCTCACACAGGATCCCTAGCTGGGCCAAGGTTTGGACCCAGAATCATGTCCATGACCTCTGAAGCCGGTGCTCTTTCCACCACACCTGCTTTAGAGAGCAAACAGGATAGCTCCCCTGATCAGCATCGGAGAGTACTCATGCCCAGAGAGCAGAAGTTGCTGGTTCAGGGCAACAAGCAGGAACTGGGCCCAAAGTCACTTCCATGAGGAGCCAAGGCTGGAACTGAGGTCTCCTCTCAATTCTTTGTACCATATTCTTTCCAGCACTGTTGGAAGGCCTGTGTTCCAGATGACCCAGTCCGTTCTTTGTCCTGTCAGAAAATGACTGCCTTATCCGCTTCTGGGGCTGAGAACACTCAAGATTCATCTTTTTTACTTCCACTGCCATCCCACTACCTACCCACACAGTACGAAATATGAGTCTCCCTAAATCCCAAAACGATATGCTTGCCACAGTTCAGCAAGTGGTTTTTATATAAATCACCCCCTCCTCTTCTCAGAGCAGAGTACGTAGGCGCTCAGGCCATGTGGTCAGACCCGATTTTAAACCCCAGCCCGCCACTTGCTAGCTGTGTGATCTCAGGTAAACTACTTTACCTCTCTGTGCCTCTTGTTTTCTCAATGGTAACAAGAGATGATATCAGTGCCCCCCTCAGAGGGACAACATGAGCGCTAGGTGGGGCAATGCATTAAGGTGCCAGCCACAAAGTAAGCACCCAACAGGTGGCAGCTAATGAGACAGCACTGTGAGTAGTGATGTTATGTCAGGCTCACTGGGAGAAAACGGATGCTCAGAGAAGGAGTACAGGCCACAGAGCGAGTCAAGGAGATGTACACTTAGTCTCCCTGTCTCTGTGGCTGGTTCTTTCCCCCTTTTTATGATTCAGTTTGCTTCAGTTCAGTGCCCACTGGCACCTCCTCTGTCCACATTGGAGCAGCAGGGTCCCTGCCCCACAGAACTCTCATTCTAGTTAGACTCAAGTACAACTAACTGAAAACTACACCTCCCTACCCCCAAGCTCCGTACAACACACAGTGTGAACACAGAAGAGGAAGGACGATCGCTGCCTAGGAGGAAACCTCATGAGCCTGAAAGGAGGAGGAACATTCCTGGCAAAAGGCCCGGCATGTGTCAAGTGCTGGGCAGGAATCCTGGCACACTGAGGGAGCTGCAGGATGTCTTTGTGGCTGGAGCGTGGCCTACAGAGTGGGTGGTGGGAGATGGGCCTTGGAAAGCAAGACTGAAGTCAGCTTCTAAAGGACCCTGGATGCCATATTAGGGGTCTGCATTACCCCCTGGCAATGGCGAGCCACTGAAGGTTTCAGAAGGGGGGGGGGCCAAGGCCCGTCGTTGACCAGGGGAGGATTTGGGAGGCTGTTCTGACAGCTGTGGGGAGAAGTTGAAGAGGCTGCTGAAACAGTTTAAGTGAAAAATGACGAAGCTGGAACTAGGGAGTGACAGCAGGGGCGGCAAAGAGAGCCCAATGACCGTGGAGTCAGAATGCTGATGCTGCAGTGCAGGCCTCCCATGTATGAACTGTGCGACTTGGGGGAGTCTCAGGGTCTCTGAGTCTTCATTTTCTCAACCATGAAATATGGATAATCACTCCAACCTCAGGATTGTCAGGATCAAATAAGAATGATAGGTGCAAAGCGTGTACGTTTATAAACTGCAGGTTCTATACAATTGTAAGAGAAGCGTGACACTAGACAGACAAGAAATGGCAGGACCTGTAATGACCTCGACAGGTGACCCTCCTGCCCCTTCAGTTATATTGATACCTTATTGCCTCTCTCCTTGCTGCTCGGCTGCTTCTGCTTGCTGAGGCCCTGACGTTTTGGGGGCCGGGGCGGGGGGGTTTGGCTCTCAAAGGCGGGTAACTTCCGAAGGTGGTAGTAGAAGGCCTCCGTCAGCTCCTCCACTGTGGCTACAGGGAGAAACCCAGCTGGCGGGCCTGGCTGCCCCTCGGCCTCCACAATAGTCAGGTCCAGCCACCGGGGAGGGATCTCAAAGCACATCCCAGGCTTGGAGTCCAGGCCAACCACCAAGAAGGGTTCCGTGATCTTCTCCTCCAGCCGCAGGCCCGGGAAGGAGGGCAGAGGGTCAGCAGTGTGGCTAGTATCCTTGGCCACCACCTTGACTTCACAGGGCAGTGAGAACTGGGTAGTCAAATCCTCCAGGCTGTAGCGCCGGCCATCGCTCATCTCCTCCACGAAGCCGCCGGAGAAGTAGAGGGGCAGCACAACCTGTTCTTGGTCCTCCGCCTCCTCTTCCTCCTCTTCCTCCTCTTCCTCCTTGGTCTGGTCACTCAGCCGCTGACACACCAAGACATCTACATCCCTGCCTTGAACCCCATGGGCCTGGCCAGACCTCAACACCTCCAGCCTGTCACCCACAGCCAGGGAAGCGAACCCGGAGTTCTCCACTCCCTCGCCCTCATAGTCCTTCGTGGCCACCACCCGGAGTGGCCGGCCTGGCTGGAGAGCACCCAGAAGGTCATAGGCCGTGGAGAACTCTCTTGGCCGCCGCCGCAGCTTGCCCTGGTAGGCCCCTGAGACCATGAAGTGTCTGGGCACCTTCCGGCCCTTGGTTGAGACCAGGACCCGCCAAGGGGGCGAGGCCAAGCCATAGATGCAGAGCCTCTCGCCTTTCTGCAAGGAGCCCATCCACGGACTGAGGAAGATGGGGGGCCCCTCTGGAACTTCCAGAATCTCTGTGGGCAGGGGGAAGGGTCCTCCTCGGGCCAGGACCTCGCTCAGCAGCAGCGGTTGGATGAAGTGGACGTGCTGAGAGGTGGCAGTGATATCTTCCACGTCGACCTCCAGGGTGGAAGGGATCTTGACGATGGTCCTGCGCACTGCAGAAGGGGAGGTCAGCTCAGGGGCGCATCACACGCCACCCCGGTGGTTCACCCTCCACCCCAGCAGAGAGGTCTGGACTGACTGGCCTCTTTCTGTTCTCATCTTTTCCTTCCTACCAGCTTTTTCCTCGTGTACCAGATTCCTTGCCCACTCCTTTCCTTCAACCTCTTTTTAAAAAAGTTATTACAGAAATTTTTAAACATTTATAAAAGTAGAACAGTATAGTGAACCCCCATATACCTATCACCTAGCTTCAACATCTAACTCATGGTCCATCTTCTCTTATACACCATCTGTCTAGTCCCCCTCCACTGAATTATTGTGAATCAGAGTCATCATGCCATCTGTGACTATTTCAGTGTGTATCTCTAAAAGGAGGAATAGGGCCGGCCCCGTGGCTTAGCGGTTAAGTGCGTGCTCTCCGCTGCCGGCGGCCCGGGTTCGGATCCCGGGTGCGCACCGAGGCACCACTCCTCCAGCCATGCTGAGGCCGTGTCCCACATACAGCAACTAGAAGGATGTGCAGCTATGACAGACAACTATGTACTGGGGCTTTGGGGGAAAAATAAATAAATAAAATCTTTAAAAAAATAAATAAATAAATAAAAGGAGGAATAATTAAAATGAGCAAAAACATAACCATAATGCTATTACTACAACTAAATAATAGTAATTCTCTGGTAATTCCTTAATATCATCAAATATCCAATCAGTTCAACCACTTTTTAAATTTTAATTAAATTTTGAATGTAATTTTGTAAGCTGCCTTTCCAAATCCTTTCTGGATTTAAATAAAGAGATAAAACCAAATGAAGAAAAACACTGACTGAACGACCGTGGGCAACTTGTTTCCTCTCTGGGCGAAGATCAGTACCTGGTGTATAGACTCAGGAGGCGGCTCTGTCAGTCAGAGGAAAACTGGCCCCTCCACTGTACTGTTTGATCCACGGAGCAGGGAACAGCCTCCCCACTTCACAGATGAGGACACTGAGGCTCAGGGGATGCTGACTTCCCTCAGGTCACATTGTGGGATTTTTGCTTTGTGCCAGATGAGTTGATAATTGGTTGAAGCTGGGAGATGGGCACGTGGGGGTTCATTGTACTGTTCTGTTTTTACTTCAAAATACTTTATGGATTAGCTGAGCTGCCTCATTATCCAGCGCAGCCTCCCAAGCCCCACTCACCATTAAAACCCCTGGCTCCCCAGACTGTGGTCTCTTACTACCATTTCCCACAAGAGCCCAGGGCTCCCTGGGAGAGAGCCTACTTCAGTTTCTGGGGAGGAAATGGTCGAGATGAGCCTGGAACATTTTATAGCACAAAGCAAGAAAATCTATTCAAGACTACACAGGTATGTCAAAAGGATTCAGGAACCAACCTGAAAAGGCTTCCACTGGCCAAAGCTGAGATAATTTGAGCATCAATAAGAATAATAACTTCAGTGGATTGGAACATTGAAAACATTTCATCTGTGAGTTCATTAAAAAAAAAAAAAAGCCCACAGGGCCGGCCCAGTGGCCTAGCGGTTAAGTTTGTGCGTTTCGCTTCGGCAGCCCGCAGTTTGCCAGTTCGGATCCTGGGCACGGACCTATGCACCACTCATCAAGCCATGCTGAGGCAGCATCCCATACAGAAGAGCTACAGCTCTACAACTATGATACACACACAACTGTGTACTGGGGCTTTGGGGAGAAAAAAGAAAAAAAGAGGAAAGACTGGCAACAGATGTTAGCCAATCTTCCTCAAAAAAAAAAACCCTAAATAATCACCCATGCTAGGGAACCAACTTTAAAAATAGCCAAACTATTTTTAAAACTAGTAAACAAAGGTTATGTCTTAGGACATTCCTCTGTGCAGCTGGTGGCAGCATGCTGAGCAGGGTTGGTGGATGAAAACGGCAGACCCTGGCCAGGTCTGGCCAGTCAGAGGCTGAGCCTGAGTGGAGGTAGAAGAATGGTGCCCGGGGCCTCTACATAGACAAACACAGCGCCCTGTATTTCCTGTACAAACTGTAACCAACGAGTAGATGACGGGAAGTTTCTCTCTACGTAGTTTCCCAGCTAATAAATGAAGAAGGAATGATAGGATTCACATATCACCATGGCAATTCCTAATGAAATCATGGATCTAGGCAACAGCCTAGATCAGCAACAGCAGCTCACCTCACAAACATTGGCCCATCGGTTGTGGTATTATTTGCCCCACACCACATGGCAAGGTTGGTGCTGCAAGTTCGTGAGGTTGGAGGCAGACACAGAGCCAGGTGGGGAGTCCCTGGCCCACACCTCATGCAGCAATGAGAAACCGTGTGCCTCCGGGGTCTGGTCAGGCCTCTAAGTGCCCATTTACAGCTGTGCAGAAAAGCGCTATTATGGCAGGCCTGAGACTGCTCTCCCTAGAAAGGCCTGGCTGCAAAGTCCTTGGCAAGCCTTTGGAAACATGGATTTCGGGAGGGTCCCCAACATGCTCTGATAAGAGTGGCTCACTGTGCCTAAACTGTACAATGTGGCTTATGCTGAACACCTTCTTTCCTTCCAGGAGTCTGGAATTTTGGTACGTGCTAGACAGGGTGCCTACGTGACCAGCCCCCAGTAAACGCCTGGGGCACTGAGTTTCTAATGAGCTTCCCAGTAGACACCACCTCATGCATGTTGTCACAGTTCAGTACCAGAGGAATTCAGCGTGTCCTGTGTGACTCCCCAGGGAAAGGACTCTTGGGCGCTGTGCTGAGTTTCCTCTGGACTTCACCTCATGCGCCTTTTCCCTTTGCTGACTGTGTTTTGTGTCCTCTCACTGTACTAAATCACAGCTGGGAGTACGGCTATATGCCAAGGCCTGGGACTCCCCTTAGTGAATCAACAAACCTCGGGGGGGGTCTCGGGGCCGACACAACAGGACATACAGGGTATGGAGGAGCAGGTTAACACCACCACTAGGATGCTCGCAACAAAATCCAAAACGTGAGAAGGCCTACAGGACAAATGGCCTAGTCCTTTCAACAGATAAATTACAAGAAAAATAGAGAAGAAAGGGGAACCAATAGATTAAAAGGGACTTAAGAGAGATTAACAGTCAATAGCAATGTTGTGAACTTTATCTGGATCCTGCTGTGAATAAACTGTAAAAAAATTTATGAGGGGCCGGGCGAGTGGTAGAGTGGTTAAGTTCCCACATTCTGCTTCAGTGGCCTGGGGTTCACCGATTCTGATCCCAGGCACGGACGTACACACCATTCATCAAGCCATGCTATGGCAGCATCCCACATACAAAATGGAGGAAGATTGGCACAGATGTTAGCTCGGTGTCAATCTTCCTCAAGCAAAAAGAGAAAGATTGGCAACAGATGTTAGCTCAGGGCCAATCTTCCTCACAAAAAAAAAAAAAAACAACTTATGAGGAAATTCAAACAAGAAGTGGTGGTATTAGGAGTTATTATTAACTTTTTTGATATGATGATGGTATTGTGTGTCTGTTAAAAAAAAAAAAAGAGTGATTTAAAGCGGTGATTTTTGTGTGTGTGTGAGGATTGGCCCTGAGCTAACATCTGTGCCCATCTTCCTCCACTTTACATGTGGGACACCTGCCACAGCCTGGCTTGACGAGCAGTGCATAGGTCCACACCCAGGATCCAAACCCGCAAACCCTGAGCCACTGAAGCGGAGCGTGCGAACTTAACCACTATGCCACCAGGGTCATTTTTAAAAAGAGATACATATTGGAGTGTTTACAAAAGAAATGATACCTGGGGTTTGCTCTGAAATAATTGGGTGGGGTTGGGTGGGGAGAGATGAAACAGGTCATGAGTTGATAATTGTGATGTTAGGTGATGGGGTAATGGAGGTTCCTTATACTACTCCCTGCTTTTGTATATGTTTGAATTTTTCCATAATAAAGTCATTTTAAAAGATTTTTTTTTAAAGGCAAAGAATCCCTGCTTGGCTCTGTTGTCTGCCAGCAACACTGACCAGCTGTTTTCTAGGTAACTGCCAGGAAGTGGAACCTTGAACTCTCTGTCCTCCAGGGAACAGGTCCCCAGGGCACCATTCCTCTACCTACGCTCCGGCTTGGCCTCCGACCAGCCAGACCTGGCCTGGTTCTGCCTGTTTCATCAACCCTGCTCTGCATGGTGCCACAAGCCTGCACTGAGAACTGTCCTAAGAAATAACCTATGAAATAGCTGGGGGATTCACTCAGACAGTGCCTTTTGTCACCCAAACAGAAGCCCCTTCAGGAACAATCCTGTTATCCCCAGAGGCAAGAAAATATGTTTCTCCTGAGCAAATGGTCACTGTTTCATTTTGTAACACTATGTCTCTTTGTCCTAGCTGCTAGCAAGTTCATAACCCAACATTTGCACAATTTAATAAAGTACCTCACTTTTAAGTTATCCCATTTCCCTATCTCCTTTTATACCTAACTTCTCACTATTTGGGAATCTTTATTCTGTTGCTTCATATATACTGGTTAAACCACCTGGAATCTCTAGATTATCACTCAGATTGGGTGGCAGATGGGGCATATCTTTCATCAGAGTGGCTCCCCAGGGCCCCCTCTTTCCCTCCCCCACCATCCCCCACCCAGCTGCCCAGGCAACTCACGGTGCATGATGGCTTGGAGCTCATACTGGGGCCTCAGGATCAGAGCACGCCAGGGGATGGTGGGGCAGGTGAGGAGGAGGTCCCTCATGGCTGGGTCCTTCAGGGCTTGGAGCAGGGTCCGAGGGGCACCAGGCTTCCATTCCCAGAAGGGCCCCTGCTGGGACAGGGGCAGGTGCAGAATGACCCGATGGGCTCCTGTACCCAGCACACAGCGGGCACAGCAGGTCCCAAAGCGCGTTTCCACAGCCTCAAGCATGAGGGGCTCGTCCTCAGGCACCACCCTGGTGTCGGTGGTGATTCTGTGGGTCGACAGGAAGCAAACGGGCAGCTTCTTGGAGCTGTGGGTTACAGCAGAGACCAGCTCCTCCAGGGTTCCATAGCTCTGGGGGCCCGTGAGGGGACTGAAGCAGCCTGTGGGGCACAACAGAGGGTGTCAGGGTGGGGCAGGCCTTTGCTGGGTCCAGAGCCTCATATACCAGGCCCTGGTCTGGCTGCAGAGAACCCAGCCAGAATCCCCCAGGACAGGTGCTAAGGGGCATCTGGGCTGCAGGGCTGAGGGACAGCAGGCAGCAAGTGACCATGTGTGAAGGGACAGTGAGCGGCAGAGGTGGGGACAATGCCTTCCGATACAGACAGGCACAGACACAGAGGGATTGTCACCAGAGACAGGGAACAGAAGAGGGACACGTTCCCCAACAGACACACTGACGACTGCCACGTGTGCCTACCTCCTGACCCCTACCTGCCTGTGACTTTGCCAACTCTGCCTCCAGGTAGCTCACCTCTGCTCCAGTCCCATACATCCAACAGCGATCACCCCATCCTGGGGCAGCGCCATTGTCCCTCTCTCCCAAACTAGAACCTGGGACCTCTGCCCACCCTCCTGACTCCTACATCCTGTCTGCCAATTCTGGCTGCCTGACTGCTCTCTCTACCACCGCATCCACTCTTCTCCTGCCACCGGACTGGCCTCAAATATCCCCCGGCCGGACATAACATCGCTTCCAGGGTTTTCCTGCCCAAAACGCTCAACAAGAATCTAATCAAGGAAACACACAAACCTGGACTGAGGGACATTCTATAAAAACACTGGTCTGCACTCTTCAAAAATGTCGATGTCAAGACAAAAAGGCTGAGGAGCTGGTCCAGCTGTAACCCACAGCTGGACCTTCTCCTGCAGGCAAGGGGGGATCTGGGGTTGGATTGTGGGTCAATGGCAAACCCGGCTGTGAAGGACATTATCAGGGCAGCTGGTGAAATCTGCATACAGACTGTGGTTAGACAGTAGCACTGTATCATTATTAAATTTCTTGATTTTTTTGTGTGTGTGTGGGGGAGGAAGACTAGCCCTGAGCTAACATCTGTGCCCATCTTCCTCTACTTTACATGGGACGCCGCCACAGCATGGCTTGGTGAGTGGTGTGTAAGTCCACACCCACAATCTGAACCTGTGAACCCTGGGCCACCAAAGCGGAGTGCGCAAACTTAACTGCTACGCTACCGGGCCAGTCCTAAATTTCCTGAATTTGATCACTGAACTATAGTTTTGTGAGCAAATGTCCTGTTTTTAGGAGATATACTAAATATTAGGAGTACTATTTAGATGTAAAGGGGCATCATGTCTGCAATTTACTCTCAAATAGTAAAACATATACATATGCACATACATATATAGTAATATATGTTCACGCGCACATGTGTGTGTGTGTGTATGGAGAGAGAGAAAGCAAATGTAACAAAATATTTAACAATTGCTGAATCTGGATAAAGGCTTTACCATAGTTCTAGCAAGTCTTCTGTAAATTGGAAATTATTTAAAAAGAAAAAGAAAACCTTCAGGGGCTGGCCTGGTGACGCAAGCGGTTAAGTGCGCGCACTCCGCTTCAGCGGCCCAGGGTTCGCAGGTTCGGATCCCAGGCGCGCACCAACGCACCACTTTCCCAAGCCGTACTGTGCTAGCGTCCCATATAAAGTAGAAGAAGATAGGCATGGATGTTAACCCAGGGCCAGTCTTCCTCAGCAAAAAGAGGAGGATTGGCATCGGATGTTAGTTCAGGGCTGATCTTCCTCACAAAAAAAAAAGAAAAGAAAACCTTCAAAATACAAAATAAAACACATCACTTCCATATGTAAAACCCTCATTGGCTCCTCAATGCCTTCAAAATAAAGAAATGTGTCCGCTCCCCCCTTAAGACGCCTGGTGGTCTGGCTCTTGCTCACCTCCCCGCCGCTGGCCCCTCACCAGGAACCCATGGCCTCACCCGTCCGTTCGGGCGATCACAGTAAATGATACTGAGAACGAGCCCTCAGAGGGCGCCTGCTCTGTGCCAGGCCCTGCTCTAAGCGCTGCGTGCACGGCACCTCATTAACCCTCACATCAGGCCTGACCACCCCCTCACAGAGGAGGAAGCTGAGGCACAGAGAGGCCACGAGAACTCGCCAAGGCCACAGCGAGTAGCCGCCAGAGCTGGGACTCCCATCCGGGCTCTCGGCTTCAGTGTCCGGGCCCACGGTCCCCCACGCTTCAAAATAACTGCAATAACTGAGCTACCTGGGGTTTCTGGAGCACCAAATGTGCACGTGCTACTCCTTCTAGCTGGGATCCTTCCTTCAGCTCAGGTGTCACTTCCTCCAGGAAGCCTGCACAGACCCCTGAGTCAGGCTACTCCTGCCCGGAGCCGTCCCTAAACTTGCCCACTTCTACTGTTGCCCTCCACTCACTGTCATCCTGGAAGCTCATCCTGAGGCCCACACTCCCAGCCCCCAGCACAGGGCTTGGCACACAGCAGGTGTCAGTAAATGTTTGGTAAGTGAATGTGTGAGCAAACACAGAGACAGGCACATTGACAAAGACCTGGAACAAAGAAAGTCCCAGCGGAGAGGCAGGTGATCAGAGACATGGACAGGAAGAGGGCACAGCCATGCCAGGCTCAGGGCATCATCAGACCGCTGAGGACATCTGGGCCTGGAGGCTGTGTAGTGGTGGATGTGAGAGCTGCGTGTGCAAACCCAGAGGGGTGGGAGTGTGTGCTGGGGTCGGCAAGCCCACGAGTGAGTCCGCAGGTGTGCCTGGAGGCTGCCAGGGCAGTCGGGGAGACAGGTGCCAGCCTTACCCTGGAAGTTGGGGGCGAGCTCCATGGTCTGGCCCGTCCTCGGGTTCTCGCAGACCACCTTCTGGAGGCGAATCTGGGTGACCTTGATCAGGTCCCCCGTGGAGAGGCAGCACTCATTCCCAGAGATCTCGTAGATGGAGCCTGCGGAGATACAGACTCAGTTTCCCCGTTCAGCAAGGGTCAAGCACTGGGCGGCCTGTGCCCTGTTCCCCAACAAGCTCTGCTCTGCCACACCTTTGCACATGCTGTTCCAGCTGCCTGGAATGCCCTTCCCTGTCTTTCCCTATCTAATGACCACCGGCTCAGCTGCCTCGGGCAGCATAAACCTTGCCTTTGCCTTCTATCAGCGCTGGACGGACCCCTCTGGTACACTTCTCTGGCCTTCACATCCCTGTGCCTCCTACCCTGAGCTCACAGGGCAGAGCTGGTCCATCTCAGCATCACTGCAGCCGGCACAGCCATAGCCTCTAAGTACGTGTTCAAGTCAGGAATGAGTAAATAACCCAGTAGATCCAGACTCCTTTATTGTACAGCTACGAAATCAGGCCCAGAGAGGGTCTTTAGATGAATTGTTTTTAAAGGAAGCACAGGAGAGAATGGAGGGCCACTGACAGGTGAGCCCAGTCGGCAGTGCTCTGGGCCCCCCCCTTCAAGCACAGCAGCCCCACCTTTCAGGTGTCAAGAGCTTAAAGCAATGTCCAGAACATAGGAGGCGCTCAGTAAAGATGGCTCTCACACAGAGGGCACAGGCTCTCCATCCCACTCACAGGGGACAGGAAAGTGCAGGTGGGCGAGCTGTGAGGCCACCTGACCCCACCCCAGCCCCAGGGCAGCCCCAGCAGGGCCCTTCACAACAGCCCTGAGAAACCAGTGAAGACCTCACCGCTTCTCCCCAGGAAAGTGCACGCAGGCTCATAAAACACACACTTGTGGCTACAGCTTCAGGGGGTGGGCCGTGGAGGCCGGGCACTTACCATACACCTGGCGCCTCAGTCCTGAGGACGCATCATGGCGTTTAAGACCCGTAACTGCTCTCTTAGGGAGGGACAGTTTCCCCTACCTACAGAAGGAAACTGAGCCTCGAGAGGCTGAGTGGGTTGAGATCATCAGGTAATAGGAGGCAGAACTGGGTACCGGAGCCCAGGGCATTTGCCTCCAAAGCTGGAGCTCCTAACCACGCGGCAGACCGCTTCCGAGCGTCCCACTCGGCCACCTGCCCCATCAGTGTCACCACCTGTCGTCCTCCACACTCACCCCCATCTCCACACTCGCACCCGTCAGGCTCTTCTCTGACCCTAACTTCCGCCACTTCCCACCAGTGGGGTCAGGCAGAATGAGGAAACTCAGGTATTGTGACACACAGTAGGCAGGGGATGTCACGAGGAGAGCGGAGCACAAGTGTCTGCAGAAAGCCCCAGGAGGTAGAGGCAGGATTTGAACCCAGATCCGTCAGATTCCCAAGTGGACCTGGCGAGACCCACTGTGTGGTGGCCCTCCACGTGTCTGCCCCTCGGTCTAGGACCCACCTGGGGCCTCAGAACTTTACTGGAGGCTACTGTGGCAGAGCAAGGGAAGAGACAAAGGGAACAGGACGGGGCAGGGCACCCAGGCATTAGTTTCCTCTTAAGGAAAGAGCGTGCCCCCACCCCAGAGCCTCTCGGTTGCCTCTCTCTTCCACCTCCCCCTTCCCCACTCAGTCGTTCATAGCTCCTCCCTCAGCCTCACAGCAGCCCCCGCCTCCCCTCTGCTGAGCAGCTGCCCTCCCCCTTCCACCGCCTGTCAATCCCTCGCCTCTTGCTCTTTCAGGCAATAACTAGTGACTGAGTCCCTGCTGTGTATCCGTCCCTGTGAACCAGGTGGGCAGATGTGCGGGCAGGCAAGGAGCAGGGAGCCGGGAAGGCTTCCCCGAGGAGGAGCCATTTAAGCTAACTGAGAGCTGATCAGATCAAGTACTGCCCATGCCAAGCAGAGGGCAAAGGTGGGTTGGAGGGACTGAAAGGCAGTCGTGTAGATGGGCGTCAGGGGAGGAATGGGAGGGCACACGGAGGGGAGGACCGACCTGGCACTTAAGAATCAAGCAAAAGTTACGCGTCATGAGCACCCTAAAGCCGCGTCCACAGCACAGTCGTGATCAATGCGCACAGCGGTTCCACCTCAGCGTGGCTCGGTTCCATCCACCTTCCGAGCCTGAGCCCACTGATTTCTCATCAGCATCCTGCGGGGCAATCAGCGATCCCCCATCCCACGGAAGCAAAAGCCGAGGCCCAGAGAGGCCGAGTGTGGCCCCAAATCACACAGCTTGGGCAGTGGCAGCGTCGGGATTCGAACCCGGGGTGCAGTTTCCCGGCCTTCCAACGCCCTGAAAGCGCCTCTGCCCCACACCCAGGGAGAGCCTGGCCGCGGTGGGGCCGGGGGTCGCAGGGGTCTCGGCCCTCCACTCACCCTGGAAGTAGACCCCCGAGCAGACCCGCAGCACGCGCGGGAGGGAGGCGGGGTCCAGAGCGCAGACGAAGTCCTGCAGCGACGCCGGCTCCATGGTCGCGGCTCGGGGACGCCTGCTGAATGGCCCGCCGCCCGCCCGCGGAGCCGGCAGCCCCGCCCGGCCCCGCCCCGCCAGGATGGGTGGAGCCGCTCCCGGAGGGGTGGGGACCCGGCCCCGCGCTCTTGGGTAAGCGATTTCCCGCTCCCAGCCTCAGTCTCCGCGTCTCTAAAATGGGGTTGCAGTACCTACCTCTCACGGTTTAGGTCTAGATCAGGACCTGACACCGGGAGGCTCTGAGTCGATAAAAGCTGGTCCCCACGTCCCTAGTCGTCAGTGATGTGCCCCATGGTGGAGGGGGACGATGATGAAGATGAAGGAGAAGCCCCAGAACACCCGTACACCCCCGCCCCCCGCGCGGTCCTCCCTCTTAGAACGAGGGAACGCGGCCCGCCTTGTGTAGCTGGGTCTCTAGGAAGACACGGCCCTGCCCTTTGGGTCTGAGGAGGAAGATATAGTGTCAGGTCTCCTGAACCCCCTCCGGGACACTCCGTGGTCCTGTGCTGGCGGGGAACTTATGACCGCTCCTCTGGACAATTCTAGTTACAAAGTCTTCCTTGGGCTAAAGAGAAATCTGCTTAGAACAGATACGAACCGGTTCTCCTGACCCCACAGAGACAGATGAGGCTTTTCCATTGCCCTGTCCCTCCGGAGTCAGACCGGACAGAAGTTCAAATCCCAGCTCCGCCTATTGCTTCTTATACAACTTGGGGCAAATCACTTCGATTCTCTGAGTTTCGATTTCCGCATCTATGAAATAGAGGAGAGAATCTTTTGTGAGGATTAAATGAGATGATATAGGTTTGCACAAAATGCTTTATTTCATTTTTTGTCACTATAAAAGTAACAGAAGCCTTATCAGAAATAATAACAAAAGTTTAGAGGGCCGGCCAGGTGGTGCAAGCGGTTACGTGCGCGTGCTCTACCGCTAGCGGGATCCCGGCCGATGCACCGCTTGTCAGGCCATGCTGTGGCAGTGTCCCATATAAAGTGGAGGAAGATGGGCACGGATGTTAGCCCAGGTCCAGTCTGTCTTCCCCAGCAAAAAAAAAAAAAAGAGGAGGATTGGCAGATGTTAGCACAGGGCTGGTCTACTCACAAAAAAAAAAAGAAAGAAAGAAAAGAAAAAAAATAAAAGTTTAGAATAAAAGGAATAAACCCTAATTAAAAACATTTGACACATAAAAAGAAGACATTCTTTTCCCACCACCCAAATATACTTACTACTACTAACATTTTACTGTGTTTCTTTCTAGGCTTTATTTTGCCTCTGTGTGTGTGCGTGTGTGCGCGTGTGCGCATGCCCGCTCGCGTATGTGTGTGTTGACTTACAGTAAAGTTGCAAAAATAGTAGAGATTTCCCAGACATCCCTCAGCTAGTTTCAGATCCCCTAATGCTGTCATCTCAGGTTACCATGGTGCAACCAACATTGCTACGTTACTGTTGACTGAGGATTTATTTGGATTTTATCTGTTTTTCCACTGATGTCCAGAATCCTGTCCAGTATTCTATATTGCATTTAGTCATCATGTCCCCTGTCTGTGACACTGTCTCTGCCTGTCCTTGTTCTTCTTATGACCTTGGCGGTCTTGAGAAGCACTGGTCATGTATTTTGCAGAATATCCCTCAGTTTTTTTTCTGATGTTTTCCTAGTGACAGACTAGACCGGGGTGATGGATTTCAGGGAAGGATACTTCCAAGGTGGGGCGCCCTTCTCATCACAGCCTCTCAGGGGGCACAGGACACGCCCACATGACTTCTCACTGTGATGTTAACCTTGATCCCCTGGTTGGGGGGGTGCTTCCAGGTTTCTCCACAAAGTTGCTATTTTCCCCCCTCCATACTCTGGAGAGTGTGGAAATAAGTCACTCAGTGCCGCCCGCTCTCGGGGGGAGCTAAGCCCCACTTCCTGGGGGAGGGAGAGCACCCCAAAAATTACTTGGAATTCCTCCGTAAGAAAGGTTTGTCTCTTCTCCCCCATTTATTTATTTATTCAATTATTTATTTATGTCAGCATGGACTCATGTATATTTATTTTATACTTTGACTTATAATCTAATGCTATATTATTGATTTTGTTGCTCAGATTCTTCCTGCTTTGGGAGTTCCTTCCAGCCAGCTGCTGGGTCCCTTTGCCTTGTGGTTCTGTTCTCTGAGCACTTCCTTACTGTGTGGCCTTCCTGCTCCAGGCTTATCTCGTCTTTTCCCTGCCCCCACCCTACAATCAGCCATTTATTCCAGAAGCCCTGGTTCCTTTTGTTGGAGAATGAGGTTTACAAACCACGACCTGGTTGCTGAGAGGGCTCCTTGCCCCTGGGTTGCCTGTTCTTGTTTGTCTTTTTTCTTTCCTTGCCTAAACATTTACAGACACTGCTGTCTGCCCCAGGACCCAGCCAAAATCAGGGCCAGCCCTGACCTTCAAGGTGAGATCTTGGGTGATAACACTCAACAGAAAATTTCAAATCCTCTCGTTTCACTTTGCTTTTATCTTGTGAGCATTTTCCCGGACTCCTGGGCACAGAAGTGGATTATTGAAGTTAGTAGACAGAGGCCTGCTACGACCAACATATGGAAACCAGTTCCTTGCCATTACAATTTGCAGTTACTATTTATCGTGTAATTATTTGCTTAATGTCTCCTCAGCAATTGACAGTTGGCTTCTGGAGAGCAGAGACCAGGGTACCAATCTGCTTTCCTCCCCAATGTATCCCTAGCATGTCGGACAGGGCCTGGCACACAGTAGGTGCTCAACAAACCAGCATCCTTGATGACTCACTGAATGAATGGATGGGAAATGCTTCCTTGGGATAGATTCTTGAAGCAGAATTTCTGGGCCAAATGGTGTGCTTGTTTTGACAGCCTCTCAGGGAGTATTTCAGTCGTGTTGAGAGACTGCTGGGCTTCCAGTGGATCTGATAAGAAAGGAGGACTTTTGCAAGAGCTGAGAGGAGCGGCACACAGAGGCATGCAAGGGGCCTCAGGCCCAGGAGGAGGGTCTGCTAAGCAGAGGAGATGGGACAGAGGGGGCATTTCTACATGGTTCCGGAAACATCGGCAGGTGTGATTCTGTGAGCACCTACTCTGAGCAGGCCCTGTACAAGCGTCCACTAACTTAATCCTCCCAACAAGCAGACAAGACAAACATTATCATTCCCACTTTACAGGTGAGGAAACTGAGGGTCAGAAAAGTGAAGGGACTTGCCTAAGATCATGCAACAAGAAAGTGGAGAAGCTAGGATTTTAATCCAGCTCTGCTGGGCTCCTCCTGTGGGCTGGAGAAAATGGCAATTCTTCATCTCTTCCCCACGTGTTTCAGCAGGCCATGGAAGTCTGACAGATTTCCTGCTCAGTCCAGTTTTGCCTAGAATTGCAGTAAAGGATGAAGAATAAAAAGATGGGCTTTGACGATAGAGCAGCGCTCAAATCCTGGCTCCACCACTTCTTAGCTGTGTGACTTGGGCAAGCTCCTTAACCTCTCTGAGCCTCAGTCTGCTCTATACAACCGGGACTGGTGGGAGCCGGGGTGTTGATGAAAACAATAGTGTAACACAGGCACATGGCACATGACAAGTGCTCACCGTCTGTTATCATTATTATTTCCTGAGGGCCTCTTGTGCCTCTGACATTTCTCAGAGATCTCAGATCTCACTTACTTCTTTCCACACTCTGCTTTCTACTTTAGGAAAATAAGATTCTGAGAGGGAAAGTGTCTTCCTTTTCATTACACAACGTGCAAATGGAGGAACTGGAATTCGAAGCCAGGCCTGTGGTCGCCATGACTCAAGCCCTTTCCGTTTCCCCACGCTGGGGGCACCCGCTGGGTCTCCCCTGGCTCCTCAAGAGCTGAGCGGGCCGCGGAGAGGACACGAGTCACACAGAGGTGGGGGGGGTAGGGTGGAGAGGAGCCGCGAGGAGGATGGTGACGACGACGGAGCCCCGGAGTTCCTCGCGTCACGCACCAGACTCCAGCAGAGTCGTCAGACTCCGAAGGTGAACGTCTCGGAGCCTCCGGGGGGCGGACGCTCGTCAGAGTAGCAGGGTTCTCAGCGTGACGGGGGGCGGGGGCTGGGCCCCTGACTGCCGCGTTGGCGCCAGACACTCTTGCACGTGGCATCGCGTGGCCTGGTGTTTTCAGGCAACGTACAAGGGGGCGGGGTGGGAGGAGGGGAAGGGGCCTCAAGTTGGTGCAGCACGGGACGGTGGTTGTTACAGCATCCTGCTGTTCACTCGAACGTCCACCGATGGCACTTTGGCCCAAGGCAGTGGAAGACACACTAGCAGTCCGGAAGGTCAAGACCCGGTGTGGGAGAGAGGCGGAGGGCGCCTCGGCTCCGAGGGTGAGCGAGATGGCCGCAGGCTCGAAGCCCTCTGCCTCCATGGGCTTCCCCAGGCTCCTGTGGACTTCTTCCTCTCTGCACCAGTCTGATGGCTGCTCTGAGGTGGCCTTGAGAAATGCGCTCTTTCACAAGTCCCCTGGCAGTCTGTCACATGATGATCCTCCGGGTGTGGAGGCGCCCCACCAGAGCAGATACACATGGGGCGTCCTCTCCCTGGGAGAGCCAGATCCCATATCTTGCCAGAGGCTCGTGCAGAGACAAGGGCCTTAAAACTCACGGGATGAGACCAGAAATGCTCAAACGCTCACCATCAGGGGACCCACGGGGACTTGAAGGGCGATCTGTGGTCTTTTCTCTGTTTCTTAGATTTTCTATAGCAAGGTTTGTAAAGACAATATGAACAGCTCCCTGCCAAGGATTCCCTGAGGCCATTGTGGAGACCCTCCTGGAGGGATGCCCCTCCCCTCGCAGACTTTCACTGGGGGGAAAAGGCACTTCTGGAAAACGATATTCAATATCCTTATATCCTCAAGGAGGAGAGCACGTCTGGTTGTAAAGCTTTGAGGGGCTGACTGACTTGTGCTCTGGTGTGCTGGGAAAGTAAGCTTCAAGCCCTCTTGCTTTCTTGACCTTGTGAAGCAGGGGGCAGGCAAAGGACCTTTTATAACCTCATTTGTGGGGAGGAAGATGAGAAGGAGGGGCAGGGGTGAGGAGAGGTGGGGGGAGGAGGGGCAGAGAGGAAAGAAGAGGCGAGAGAGGATAGGAGAAAGGAGAGAATAGAGTAGAGAGAGAGGAGGGAAGGGCAGAGAGGGGTAAATGAGGAGCTTTGGGAGCCTGCAGGGTCACCCCGAGAAATTTCCACAGCCCAGTCGCATGGCCTCAGGGAAGGCACAGGGGATGCTGGCCCTCGAGGGTTGGGGGTCCTGAGACACCCTGCAGGGGCCAAGATCAATAGGGGTGGCAGCTGAGGAGGGCTGGGCAGGAGCTGCTTGGGCCTGGGAACAGGCCAGATCCCCCCGGGTGGGGGGTGGGGGGCGGAGCTGGGGGAGGAGCAGAGCTGGAACACAAAAAGTGAAACCATCAACCTTGGGCCTGGGGAAGTGGTTTTGAGCCCAGAGAGGTTTTGCCCATGTACTTCCTAACTGGGACCAGGTGGAAGCCAAAACCCTCTGCTGTCTGCGTCAGAGGCTTCTCGCCCCTGCGGTCGGAGGCTTCTGCAGCAATTACTCAGCTGGCGAACAGAGGGAAGCAGATGCACCCAGTTCTGGGAGCAGGGGTCAGGCTTTGAGTTCCAGACACTACGAAAACCTCTGTGTAATTTCTGGGTTTTAAGAGCAGTAGCTGGGCCTGCTGCCTCTTTTCAGCAGAGGTTAAGTGAAAAGTTCTCTCTTTTTCAAAATATTAAAAAAAGAGTTACCATATGATCCAGCAATCCCACTTCTAGCTATATACTCAAAAGAATTGAAAGCAGGGGGACTGGCCCCGTGGCTAAGTGCGTGCACTCTGCTGCTGGCGGCCCGGGTTCGGATCCCGGGTGCTCACCGACGCACCACTTGTCCGGCCATGCTGTGGCGGCGTCCCACATACAGCAACTAGAAGGATGTGCAGCTATGACATACAACTATCTACTGGGGCTTTGGGGCGAAAAAGGGAAAAAAAAAAAAAAGAATTGAAAAGAGGGACTCAAACAGGTACTTGTACACCCATAATAGCAGCATTATTCACAATATTCACAATATACAAGAAGCAAACCAAGTGTCCATTGACAGATGAATAGATAAACAAAATATGGTATATACATAAAATGGAATATCATTCAGCCTTAAAAAGGAAAGAAATCCTGGCACATGCTACAAACCCGGATGAACCTTGAGGACATTATGCTCAGTGAAATAAGCCAGTCACAAAAAGACAAATACTGTATGATTCTACTTATATGAGGTGCCTAGAGTCATCACAGTCATAGAGACAGAAAATAGAATGGTTGCCACAAGCTGGGGAGAGGGCAAATGGGGAGTTGTTGTTTAATAGGTATCGAGTTTCAGTCTTGCAAGATGAAAAAGTTCTGGAGATTGTTTGGACAACAATGTGAATGTACTTAACACTATTGAACTGCACACTTAAAAATGTTTAGGATGGTAAATTTTATGTTATGTGTGTATTTTATCACAATCTTTTTTAAAAAAAAGTTATATTGGACTGTTTCTAAGCCTAAATCCAAGGTACAGCCTTGTTTATTCTTCAGCAATGATCCGACTGGTGTTGAGGTCCAGGTTGTAAACAGTGTTCCCCACAGACTTGGAAGCATGGCTCCATGCTCTTGTAGTAACATGTCTGCTGTTGGGGAGTCCAAGGTCATTCTTACTCCAGACCCCTCGTGTGTGAAGGTTGAAGCCTCTTCTCTGTCCCTGGTGCTCTGATATTTCACATGCTCAGCCATCCGCAGATCTTTCATTCTTGCTTCTGGGCACTTGTGGGTCTTTTTAAGCCCCTCAGTTCTGGAAACATCCTTGCTTTTCTCTCTTTCAGGAGATCCTTTGAGTTGTATGTTGTATCTTCTGGACCAATTCTTCGTCTCCCTGCCCTTCTGTTCTACTCTCTAGGAGATTTCAGAGACTTCCTCTTCTAACCATTCTACCACTTTTAATAATTTCTGCTTATGTATTTTTAATTTTTAAGAACTTCTTTAAAATTCTACTTTTTATTCCTCCTGTTCATATTTCATGGATATTATATATCATGTGGGAGAGAGGGAGTTGCCAAAGATTGTCTTCTGCTTTAACCCTGCTCCAAAAAATAACGCTTAGAAGTAACAAAGATATGACAATTATAACATAATTGTCACAGCTCAAATTATCAATTACAATAGCCAATTGCCATCATGGGCTTATTTTTGGAATTTGGAAATTACTTCCACAGAGTGTTGTACAATCTGAAGTCTGGTTGTCTTTCATGACCCACTTGTGCAAACAACCCTGCTCAGGACAGATTTATATTAACACAGCTAACATGTTTTTAATGAATAGTCCCACAAATCCACAGAGTGGACAGGAAAACAAGAAAGATGCTCTTGTTAAAGTTCTCGTTTCGACCCCTATCATGTCTGATTCTTAAACTCATTTTTATGACGGAGCATGGTAAGCATTTCTGTTTCTATAGCTTCAAGGGAAGAAAGACAGCGCCTTCTCATCTTTCTGAGGCTTGTTTTTGCAGTGGTTGTTAATTAGGAAGATTTTCATTCTTAGGGCTAGGCACTGGAATTGTATTAGTTAACACGATAAGAAAGAGCAGGCCTGAGGAGGCCACGTTCTAGAACTAGAGAAAAGACACAATTATTTAATAATTCCATTATTTAACCATACTGAAACCCAGAACATTTGATGCCTTTTTTACAATATTATAGTTTGAGGTCAGAAATATCTTCTTAGAAGATGGAGTTTCTGTTCTTGTTCTCCTCATTGTGTGGGAGGGTGATTCGTGAAAAGAAGAGGGAAAGAGGATGCAATGCCTCTACTCCACCTTGAAAAGGCGAACTTGGAGCACACAGATTGTGTTGTACTTATTCCCACCACAGGGCCTTTGCATATGCCATTCCCTCTGCCTGGAATGCACACCACTCCCTTGCCTGGGTAACTGTGTAGAGAAAACCCCATCCTCCCAAGAAATTTTCCCCACATGGAGTAATTCTCTGTGACACCAGGTGGGTGTCCTACAATTCAACTCAATTCTGACACTATCTACCTGGAGTTAGCATCAGATTCCACAGGATTCCCACAGGACTACCCCTGCCCCCTTCAGATGTGTTGCAAGCCCCGGTTATCGCCTGTACTTCCGACCAACTGGCTACAGATCAGAGGTTCAATTAATTTGCTAGAGCAGCTCACAGAACTCAGGGAAACACGTTTCCCAGTTTGTTAAAGGATATGATAAAGAGTACAGATGAACAGCCAGATGAAGAGACACATAGGGCAAGGTCTGGGGGGTTCTGAGCCCAGGAGCTGCTGTCCCTGTAGAGTTGAGGTGTGTCACCCTTCTGGTACATGGATGTGTTCACCCACTTGCAAGCTCTCCAAACCCCATACTATTGGGATTTTATGGAGGCTTCCTCAAGTAGACATGATCAATTATTAACTCCACTTCCAGCCCCTCTTCCCTCTCTGGAGAAGAGGGGGCGCCAGGGCTGAAAATTCCAAGCTTCTAATCATGGCTTGGTCTTTCTGGTGACCAGCCCCCATCCAGGAGCCCACTCAGAGTCACCTCAATAGAACAAAAGATGCTGCTAGTGCCCTTAACACTTAGGAAATTACATGGGTTTTAGGAGCTCTGTGCCAGGAACAGGGGGCAAAGACCAATACGTATATATTTTTTATTATCTCATCATAACCTTTTTCATCCTCCACTTAAACATTACATCCTCAAGAAGACTTCCCTGACCCCCCCACACGGAGTTTGGACCCTTATTACATCCTTGCACGGTACCGTGAGGCCCTTCTCCATAGCCCTCCTCACAGCTATAATGTTACATTTGTGGTTTCTCTTCTTAACAGCTCCTCCCCAGTAGGCTATACACTCCATGAGGGCTGGGCGTGTCTTTTTTTCGCTATTTCCGCAGAGCCTGGAGTTTGTTGAGTAGATGATGGGAGGATTCTGGAATGTGGGGTCTGCCCTCGCTCCCCTATCCCCCCCACACCTTCCTCTAGATCCTGTGAGAATGACCCTCCCTGAGATAGGGAGATGGGTCCTGGGAGTCAGGTGCCCTGGGTTCCTTGCTTGTCTGGGTCACAGCCTCTTCTGCGTGATCTTGAGCCAAATAATTGTCTGAGTCTAAAGCATGTGCCCTCACCACCACGCTTCCCTTGGCCTGGCTTCCAGAGGTGCTGCAAAACTTGCATTCGATGCAATCAGTTCAGGAGAGCTGCAATGCCACACCTGGCTCTGAGTAACACTCAGGCCACAGCAACAGCTGCTGCCACCTCTTAGCCTCAGTTTCCCCAGCTGCAATGAAAAGAGATTGAAGTAGAAGGTCAAAGGTCCCCCCACTCTGCCTGTTAGGATTTCTCCGTCTTCCTCAGCTGCAGGGCCCTATCCCATAGCCCATAGGCAGCACTTCCGCCTGATGTCCTCTGTCCGCTCCGCTGGGTCTGTCCCGTCCATCCCCGGCCTGGGCGTTGCACAAACTTGAATTTTCATACGCATGCAGGCAATGGGAGGGCCTGGGGGCCTGGGAAGGGGAACTTGGCTCACCAAGTGCAGGCACTGTGCTAAGTGCTGTATGTGCATTGTTTCATCAGGCTCACAATACTCCGAGGTGTAGGTTTTCTTGTTCTTTCCATTTTACAGATGGGAGAACTGCCACCTAGAAAGGTGAAGCAGTGGGTCCAAAGTCCTGCAGCCAAGGAAGAGACTGAACCAGGGTCCCAGGTTCGAACCAGCCCTCTGTGCTGCTGGGAGCAGGAAGCCCCAGGGCAAGTTCCCTTTCTCAGGGGCCTCTCTTGAGCCCTCCCTGCAGGAACTCCCCATCTATCTCCTCATTACCCTTCCTTCCTCTAATGGTTTGGGATTCTTGTTGAAACATGACTTCGGTTTAGTGGCGTTTCCTCCCAACACCACTGGGAGATCACTGGGTTCAGGGTGGAGAGCCTCTGGGTGGCACAGGTGAAGGGATACAGCCCCTGGACTCAGGCTGCTCCTTCTAGCTGAGCAGGAGGCTAACACCACCTGCTTATTCAGCAGGGCGGCATCCAGGGATCCAGGTAGGGAAGGAGTGTGAAAGAGCTTTGGAATGCATTTCAACTCAGTGCTGTCCACGTTTCTGGCCCACTGTGGGGTCGCTGGGAACCTGTGGTAAACATGATAGACGCTCTCTCCCTCCCTGTCCTCAGGCGGGGAAAACCCAGTGGGTGACGGTTACTCAAGCAGACCTTCCTTCCGTAGCCTGGGGACCAGGGAAGGCAAACGCCACCCAGAGGAAGTGATGGGCGAGCTGAGGATGAGTGAGAGCCGAGGGGGGAGGGCAGCGGGGAGGATGCGCATTGAGGAACTGAAAGATGTTTCAAGTGGGAGTGGGCCTTGGAGGCCCCAGCAGGGAGTAGGAGCAGGCCCTGAGGGGCCCCAGCAAGGAGTGTGGCCTCTGTTGTTGCCAATCCTCCTATTTTTGCTTGAGGAAGATTCGCCCTGAGCTAACACCTGTGCCAATCTTCTATTTTGTATGTGGAACGCCACCACAGCATGGCCGCCAACGAGTAGTGTAGGTCTGCGTCTGGGAACCAAACCCGCGAACCCTGGGTCACTGAGGCGGAGGGCATGAACTTAACCACTACGCCACCGGGACGGCCCTGGAGTTTGGCCTTTGACCCAAAGGTTTTGGGGATGAGTTTCTGATTGATCAGAATGAGGAGTGATGTGATGTGAACAGCATTTTAGCAAGACTCCAGTGGGGGTGTGGAAGATGGCGTGGCGGCAGGGAGCGGCACACAGGGGGCTGTTGCAGTGCTCAGAGGAGAGAGGAGGGAAGCCCCGCCTAGGGTGGTGGGCAGATGGGAGAGGCATTTAGGAGGCAGAAGGAAGAGTGAGGAATGGAGCCCATGGGCTCTGGGTTAAGCCACTCACCCCTCCCATCTGGGCAGGGCTGCCTCCAGCTCTGGGCAGAGTCTGGGGGGCCAGGTGGCTGGGGCCATTGGGATAAAGAGGGAGTGTGCCAGCCCGTCCCAGGCTTGCCCCCCAGCCCTGCTGTCTGTGAGCTGCTGATGGCAACCTTGTGCCTGGACTTCCTCTGATGAGCGCCCACTTCACCCTCGGTTTTGAGCTTTCCCAGAATAACGGGGGCCTGAGTCCTGGGGCCAGGCTGCCATCTCCACCTCCAGGTGAGCGTCAGGTTCCAGAGTTGCTGCTGCTGCAGCTGTCTGTGCTGGGTGCAGCGCAGTGCCTCCCCCTCTGCTTTCTAAAGAAGCCTGGAGCAGTGAATTATAAGAGAGACAGAAGACCTCTGTCCCAGCAAGTGATTCCAGCCGCTGGGGGCTCCAGGGAGCAAGGTGAGACCTAGAGACTGCAGAGACAGAGGAGGAGGGATGAGGGGAGCGGGCCTCCCTCCACCCTGCCCTGAAGCCCTGCCCGCCCTGAGCCCTCTGGTCTTCCAGCTCCTCAAGTAGAAGTCCTTGGAATCCTCCACTCTGCCAAGCCTTCAGGACCTCTCTATGTCCATCTTCCAAGCCTGTGTGTCCAGCCTGACCTTGAGCTTCAGGTGTATATACAACTGCCCACTTGACACCTCCCCTGATGTTCTATGGCATGAAGTGCCTCAAACTCAGCACCTTCCCCGTAACCTGCTCCTCCGGTGTACCCGTCTGCAGTGAATGCACCTCTGAACCCCTAGACGCCCAGGCCAGAGACCCAGGAGGCACCCTGGGTCATCTTCCTTCTCCCTGGACTCCACCCCTTCTCTCCAGCTGCCATTGTGACGCAGGTCACGTCATCTCACCCTCTGACAGCCATGCTGCTGCTGGTCTTCTCGCCTCCAGCCTCGCCTCTTCCACAGTACTGTCCCCCTCCTGCTGTCTGCTCTTAAAATGCCGCCTCCTGCTTAAACACTTCCATGGCTCCCCCAGGCCCATTGGTCTGAGCTCTCGATGACCTGGCCCCTCATGTCTTGACCCCTGACAACTCCCAACCTCATCTCTTGCCTTCTGCTTCCAGAATACCGTCTTCAGCCACCTCGAAGCACTCGCACTCTCCCAATCCTGAAATCCCCTCTGCTTCCCCAGGCCTTTTGCACATGCTTGGAATACTCCTCCCTACTCTTGTGCCTGGATCACCTCATTTACCCATCAGATCACAGTCCTGATAGCTCTTTTCCAGGGAAGCCTTCCTGATAGCCAAGCTGGTTAGGAGCTCCCTTGGCTTGTTCCTGTCCCAGCACCATTCATTCATTCAACAAATATTTACTGAGTGCCTACGATGTGCTGGGCCGTGTTCTAGCCATTTTTGTTTTTTTTTTTTTGGTGTGTGTGTGTGTGTGTGTGTGTGTGTGTGAGGAAGATCAGCCCTGAACTAACATCCATGCCAATCCTCCTCTTTTTGCTGAGGAAGACCGGCCCTGAGCTAACATCTATTGCCAATCCTCCTCCTTTTTATTTTCCCTTTTTCTCCCCAAAGCCCCAGTAGATAGTTGTGTGTCATAGTTGCACATCCTTCTAGTTGCTGTATGTGGGATGCGGCCTCAACATGGCCGGAGAAGCGGCGCGTCAGTGCGCGCCCGGGATCCAAACCCCGGGCCGCCAGTAGCGGAGTGCGCGCACCCAACCGCTAAGCCACGGGGCCGGCCCCCACTAGCCATTTTGAATACATCATAAAACCAAACAGACCAGAATCCTTGTCCCTAGTGGAGCTCACATTCAAATGTGGGGGGAGGGGGGTGGAGACAGGCCATAAACAATAGAAAGCGGATGATCTAGCGTGGGAGAGGGCGATGAGTGCTGTGGGGAAACAGAATGAGGGAAGTGGATGAGGCGGAAGGATGGTGGGGCAGGCTGCAATTTTCACTGGAGATGGTGGCCTTGGGCTAAGGCCTTGTCAAACCCTCCAGCCAAAGACTGCCAAGAACATAGGGCAGTTAACATTTGGGTTTCTGACTCGTAGTGAGGGATGGTGTGCTCCATGGGGACCACGAGGTGACTCAGTAAGAGGATGTTAGAAAGGACTTATGATAGGATTTGGACTTGGGTTAGACGGTTTGAGAGGGTTTAAGGAAGAAGGGCATTGCTCTGGATTGGACGCTGTCAAGAAGCAGGAGCAATTCTATGACCGGGGATCTTAATGAACTTTATCTAGGAGGAGGGAAGACCAGACCAAGGCTACAGCTGTCATTAGTAAGAAGCAACAGTCCCTCATATTAGCTAGCATAGGGGGATTGTATTAGTTTCCCAGGTTTGCCATAACAAATGACCACAAATTTGGTGGCTTATAGCAACAGAAATTTATTCTCTCACAGTTCTGGAGGCTGGAAGTTTGATATCAAGGTGTTGGCAGGGTTGGTTCTTTCTGGAGGCTCTGAGGGGGAATCTGTTCCATGCCTCTCTCCCAGCTTCTGGTGGCTGCTGGCAATCCTTGGCATTCCTTGTCTTGCAGATGCATCACTCCAATCTCTGCCTCCATCGTCACAGGACTTCCCCTCTGTGTCTCTGTGTCTTCTCCTTTTCTGTCTTTTATAAGGACAGTCATCATTGGATTTAGGGCCCACTCTAGTCCAGGATGATCTCACTTCAAGATCTTTACCATAATTACATCTGCAAAGACTCATTCCAAATAAGGTCACATTCTGAGGTTCTGGGTGGACATATCTTTTGGGGCCACAAGTCAACCCACCACAGGGATGGTTGGTCATTTTTGTGCTTTGGACAATGTACATGTTTTGTCTGTGTTCAGACATGATAACAGAGTGGTCCTGTTTGTCTTGATCCATTACAGTCGCAGAGGGGCCTTGTCTGACATTGATGTTCTGTGGAATTGTTTATCTTCAGCCGGGAACACCAAGGCCCAGCTGTGAGTGTCAGGCCAGATCCTGGAGGCCAGGCTTTTCTGTCTCTGAACTTGAAGGCAAAGAGGGAATGAGCCATGCTGACATCTAGGGGAAGAGTTCCAGCCACAGGGGCAGGGGGCAGTGAGCCTTGAGGGCTGAAGGACCAGCCAGACCCCAGGGTGACTGCGATAGAGTGAGCAAGGGGGAGAGGTAGGAGGACAGGGAGGTAATGGGAGGTGGTACAGAGCAGGGCAAGACTTGCAGAGTAAAGACTGGTTCTTACTCTGGAGGAAATGAGGGGCCTCTGGAGTATTCTGAGCAGAGCGGTGAATATGACTGGCGTCATTAGCAGGCACGATTTTGATGGAGTGTTGGGGCAAAAGCCTGACTAGAGCGGATTCAAGAGCGAGTGGAGGAGAGGGAACGGAGACAGCAAGATGAGAGTTCTTTCCAGGAGTTGTACTACAAAGTGGAGCAGAGATGGGAGGAAGCTGAGGTAGCTGGTGGGGAAATGGAATCAAGAGAAGATTTTTGCTTTGTTTCCCTTTAAGATGAGACCAATAACAGTGAGCTTGAATGCCACTGGGAATGATCCAGAGGAGAGGGTGGTCTTGACTGGTGTCAGTAGGAGAGGCCATAACTGCAGGCGAAGGGAGACAGGCTCCAGTGCGCTGGTGGCGCATGGCTGGGTGGAGGAAGACCATGGTAATGGGGAGAGGTGAGGGGGGCCGAGGCAGCCTGGGAGACTCCGTCATCAGAGGTTCTCTTCTGAGAGCCTCCTTCCACGCCTCCCCTGCACCTCCTGTTAGTAACCTTGCCCCCAGGCCATGAGAGCAATAGTGTCTGCAGAGCACTTGGCACCTAACCTGGCCTTGGTGTGGTGACAGCACCTGCAGCTCCACAGACCCCAAAAGGGACCAGAGATGGGGACAGAAAGGGGAGGAAACTGAGGGAGAAAAATCAGCAAGGGACCAAAATCCAGAGTCTCTTACAGACCTGGGGCACAGGCAGTGCAGCAGCTCCTGTGCTGTTCATAGTCTGAAACCTCAGGGCCAAGTTTGATTCCCTGCTTTACCACTTGTCAGCTGTGTGACCTTGGTCTGGGTACTCTCTGAGCCTCGAGTTCCCCAGCTGTAAAATGGGACACTACTAACCTCCTCTCAGGAGTGTTGGAAGAATTAAGGAAGACAACACACATAAAGTGCCGGCGGGTGCCAGACAATGAGCCAGATTCTTTCCTTCCTCCTCTCCTCACCTCCCACCCCCACAGCCCTGAGGGTGCACACCGGCTACCATAGTGGCTCTAAGGATGGATGCAGGGCCCCGCCTGCTGGCTGACTCTGGAACTGCACCTCTCTCCTGTTCAGAAGTGGAAGCCTCGGAATCCAATTCCCGCTGCGGACAGGCAGTGATTTTATTTCACGGCAACAGATCCCATACCAACTCAGTAGGTGAGCACTCCAGAGCCTTCCCACCACCCCCACCATATGCTGGGGGCTTTAATCCACCCCCATCCTTTGCTCCTGCAGCTGCCCCTGCTTGGAGTGCCCTCCCTTCCACCACTTGAAAACATCAAAGGTCACCCCTCTGAAGCTGTCCATGACCCTCACCCCTTAGCGCCCCCAACCCTCCTGTAGACAGAACTACTGCGGAACTTTCTCTTCGGGGACTTTCTCTTCTGTATTCTCGCAACATTTGGACTTAGCTCTAGATTGGCTGTGTGAGAGCAGTAGAACACCTGTCTCCCCTGCTTAGAGGAGACTCACCTGAGGTCAGAGGCTGCCTTATTCGTCTGCTGCCAGAGGGATTTTCTAACATCTGAATGTGACCAGTCACTGCCCCTGCCTGAAATCTCCCCAAAGAAGTCTCCCCCAGTCTGGGTGAGGGTGTGTGTGTGTGAGATGTGTCTCTGAATTTTCCAATATTTCCACATGAGTATGTCCACTAATTTTTTTTTTTTTAAGTGAAGGAAAAAAATCCTTCAGTGGCTTCCTAGTACTTTCAAATTCCCCAGCAAAGCTTACAGGGTGGGATCTGGCCTCTGCCTTTCTGACCCATCGCTCCTCCCACCCACCAGACATCCCACAGCCTCCTTCCACACCTCCCTCACACTGGTTCCTCTGCCTGGAGAACCTTGGTCCACATTCCTCCACACAGCAAATCCCTATTTGTTCTTCAGTGCTCGGCTCAAATATCATCTCCCTAAAAGACTGCCTGACCTCCAGGGTCTTGCTCATCTCTGCTGTACTCACCCTGTCCATCCCCCGATTAAAGCTCTCAGCCAGGCCATCGTAAGTGTGGGCATTTCCCTCTCGAAGGCAGGCCTCTTGTAGGCAGGGGGAGCGCACGCCCGTATGCTCAACTCATGCATGCTTAATCCATATTAGTTGAAAGTGAGTCCCCACTGCCATGGTTTGTTCACAAGCAAAATGAAAGATCCAGACAAGATCTCATAATCCTTCTGACTCTAAAATTCTATGATTTGCAGATATGTAAGCATATTTTAAGCAAGCTGTCACCAAACAGCTGATCCTCAGCCAGGATCACCTGGGGAATGGGCTGGTTCCTGTCAATAAGTGTCCTTCTCCACAGAATGCATCACCCTTTCCTGCTCTGGGGAGGGGAACATGGGTCCCCTGGTCCCTCCTTAGCAAATGGCCCATCAGGGGACATAGGACTCTGGGAAAACCAACAGTTGCTTCTCATCCAGGGTGGGCCTGTGTCCCAGGATGGGGAGAGGCTGTGTCCCTCAGCAGCATCATGCTCACCTGGGCAATAACCACTTGCCAATCCTTGTGGTGAAGGGAAGGGGCTTCTCTCTCTGTGGTCATCATCTAGAGCCGTATTAAGGGCGAGCAGCAACTGAGCCCCTTTGGCAGTGCTCATCTGTGAGGGCACTAAAACATGATCAGAATAAATCAGAAATATGGTGCCAGGTAAGCCAGGATTCCACAAATACATGCCTCCTTATGTCATGTGACTACCAATTCAGCCAGTCCTTCTTCCACTACAGTCAACTGGGCCCTGGAAGGGAAAGATACAGCTTTGCCGGCCCCGCTATTGAGCTTTCTTTGAGACACCAATGCAAGTTTCACTCTGCAACTCAAATTCTGAAACCAAATAATGCATGACATAATCTCTCTCAGAGGAAGGGTTTATTTTATTATCTAAACTAGATCTAAATCCTTTAATATATCTTCCAATAAGTTTTCCATTTAGGAAAGAAAAATTTTTTTAAACTCCAACACAAACACCTAGTACAAACAAATACAGCTACAGCCTACCCAGCACAATGGCGTGCCACCCATGGGCCAAGCGTGTTCTCCACCTTAACTCATCCTGGAGGCTGTGTAAACCTGTGCTCAGGCTCTGGATTCCGATTGGAGTTTCAATCCTGGCTTCACTACAGTGGGATCATAGGGAAATTTATTTCGTCTTTGAGCCTGTTTTCTCATCTGTAAAATGGGGATAAAAACAGTATTCCTCTTAGGGCTATGTAAATCACATGACATGCTGTAAATTGTTGGCAGGGCAGGTAGGTGCTCAGTGCGACTGTTAACCAGCACTAACGGTAACCTTCACCACGAGGAAGGTACCCTCATCAGATGAGGACGCTCTTTTTTACAGTAGCTGGCAGTGAAGTCCATTTCTCATATAGCTGGGGTTTTATGGGTCTCTGTTCTTCAGCAGGTGCTCCTGCCACGAGTCCACACTCTCGACCCAACGGCTTTGGAACCAAGTTGGCATCTTATTACAAAGCCACCTGTGTAAGTCTCACCACACACAAAGTGCACTTCCTGCACACAAGGTTCTAGTATGCAAGACACATCCATTCAATACAAACTCTGGGGCTGGCCCCATGGCTTAGTGGTTAAGTGCGCGCACTCCGCTACTGGCAGCCCAGGTTCAGATCCCGGGCGCGCACCGACGCACCGCTTCTCTGGCCATGCTGGGGCCGTGTCCCACATACAGCAACTAGAAGGATGTGCAACTATGACATACAACTCTCCACTGGGGCTTTGGGGGAAAAACAAGGAGGAAGATTGGCAATAGATGTTAGCTCAGAGCCAGTCTTCCTCAGCAAAAAGAGGATTAGCACGGATGTTAGCTCAGGACTGATCTTCCTCACACACACACCCAAAACAATCCCAACTCTGGCTGAGAGCCCTTCCAGAGGTACTCAACTACAGCTTCCTTTGCTCCTGTGCCACCTGAGCTATAGCTCAAATGCATGCAGCTGTAACTAGAAATCGAGTGACCAGGTTTAAACCACGCCCACCTCAGGACAAGTGCCCCAAAGCCCAGTCTCCCCTCGTCAGGTCTGCAGTTCTGCCTCCTGATGAAGGGCAGCAGGCACCTCTTAACCCACTTTGCTTGGTGAGGCTTCAGTCTGGGGACTGGAATCTCTAATTAGAATTTCCTCATTCATCAGAGGGCATCTTTATTTGTGGTAATAAAATGGGGACAGAGCATCACCTCCCAAGCCCAATAGCTATATGTTTGACAAACATTCCCTAATGGCAGTGGGAATCAGTGACGGCAACTGAATCACAGACCGCACCAGAGTGACAAAAGTTACGTTTAATTTACAATGTAATAAAGGTTACAGGTAAAAAGCTACACATAAAGCGTGAAAAGGCCTATTACACAAATGTACAAATCTCTGTACAAAGCTCATATCAATGTTTCCTACCTTCGTCTCCTATGTTTGTTAGCCAGGTCTAGTCGTGGAGCTCTGGATAACGAGAGCTCTCAGTAAGGGTGGGGGGCGGGGGGAGAGCCTCCGAACCAACACGTAAAAATGTCCTCTTAGAGACATCGGTTACTTGCAAAGTAAAATCTTTTCCTTTTTAATTGGAATTGCTCTCAGTGGTCATATCCTTAACAAATTGCCTTCATAACACACTTGAAAAGGAAAGCAATGCCTTAGAGAGTAGAGGACAGTACTCGGGAATCGAATGAGAAACCTCGGCAAGTAGAGGACTCAGGTTTGATAAGAAAAACAGGTCAAGTCAAACAATACTGTAAATTTAAAACTATCAACCTGTGTCTATGGCACTGGTCACAGACGAAGGAAAATCAAAATGTTCTCATTCCAACAGAGAGGACAAAAGAGAAAAGCCTAACTACTGGATCTCAAAACCACTGACCCAGGAAAACATTTCTGAGTTTAAACCTTAGTTTAACTAAAGAATTCTACACTCTTTTTGATCGACCTGGGATCCGTGGCAACTCTTGTGCTCTCTGGGACTTGCAGAGAGAGTAAATATAAATTAGGCTGCTGGACCCACAAGGCTGGTGATACTACTGTCACCTCCACAGCTCTGGATTCAACCTGAGGGCCTAGAGTTTCTCCCCAGGGCATGTGACTTGAAATAAAAACGATCCTAGAAAGGGGAGAAAAGAAAAAGGAGGTAATGAAAGACCTGGGAAAGAGCCAGGGCAGTATATTTAAAAGGATATATGAAACCTCTCTCTACACTGCAAGTGTTCTGAAGACAGGTCTTTATGGGATATTTCAACCCCACCCCCAGTTTTAATATTACATGGTTAGGACCCCAGGAGACATTCTGAAAGACGATACTGCACACATGGAAAGTTTTTCTCCCTAGTTCATTAGCTCCCCCATCACCCTTCCACCCAATTCCCACCCAATCCCACCCTTCTCCATGACCAAAAATATCAAATCAGTAAGGAAGGTGTGGGCTTCTTGCCCGGCCAAGCCTCTTTTGCATATTTCTTCTTTTTGGGTTCGTTGACAGCTTCGGGGTTATAGACTGCAGGGTTTGGTGCAGGGTTCATGGTCACTGCTGACGGCACAACGGGAGTCAAGTCCACATCAGGGGCGAGGTTCGGGTAGGGCATGGGCAAGCCACCGATGAGTGCTGTCCCATGGATGCCGTGCGGCTGCGAGCCGGCTTCACTGTGCGTGGGGGGCAGGCCCCCGTAGAGTCCTCCGCTGAATGCAAAGTTCTGCATGCGCCTGCTCCCTGATTCTTCCAGGCCCAGGGAGCCAGGGCCCTCCACCCGTTTCTTCTGTGGTTTACAAGGAGCAGAGGAGACAAGAGGAGGGCACAAGAATGGTGTTAGTTAGCTTTTTCTATTCCAGACCTAGAAAAACTGGAGAAGCCCCCTAAACATCTAGCATCTTTTGTTTCCCAAACAACCTACTTCACTGTCCTGCAATCTCAGGGTTTGAAGAGACCTTACAGTGGTCGTCTACATCCCAAACACTGCTCCACACTGTTCACACCCTACGTCACACCGAGAAAAATGAAGACAATGTGTGAGCTTTCATAAAGTAAAACTTACCCAGTTCAAGTAACTACTCTTTATCCTAAGGTCAAACCCCACTCCCTCTCTTTTCTGATGTTAAAATGCCCGTTTAGGAAACAGAGGTGATAATAGGTGGTAGCAGGTATTTAAATTTTTCTTTTTTGGGAGGAAAATAAAAAGTTAGTATCTTCATGTTGGAGACTCAATTTTTAAACATTACTCTGAGAGCAAAACAAATCTGTGACTGAAAGCAGTTTACTAGTTGCCTGGGGCTGGGAGTGGGAGGGAACTGACAGCAAAGGGACATCAGGGAACTTTCTGGGGTGATGGAAATCTTCTATATATTAAGGATGGTGGTGGTCACCCAGGTGTATACATTTGTCAAAACTCAAACTGTACACTTAAAATGCTTGCATTTTATTGCATGTAAATCATACCACAATAAAATTGACGTAAAAGTAAAAACACCTGCCAGTTTTGTACTTTAATGACAACAGAACATTCCAAAGGAAGAAGAAAAAAAGAGAGAAAAGAGCTCAAGGGGAAATGTGGCATGAATACTATGGAGCTGCACAGTAAAAGTTTCATCTTGTACTTTTTCACACTGGACTAAAGTTCATGAAAGATCCCCCTCACCTCTCTACTCCTTTTTTTTTTTTTTTGTGAGGAAGATCAGCCCTGAGCTAACATCCATGCTAATCCTCCTCTTTTTGCTGAGGAAGACCGGCTCTGAGCTAACATCTATTGCCAATCCTCCTTTTTTTTTCCCCCCTGAAAGCCCCAGTAGATAGTTGTATGTCATAGTTGCACATCCTTCTACTTGCTGTATATGGGATGCCGCCTCAGCATGGCCAGAGAAGCGGTGCGTCGGTGCGTGCCCGGGATCCGAACCCGGGCCGCCAGTAGCGGAGCACGCGCACTTAACCGCTAAGCCATGGGGCCGGCCCATCTACTCCTTTTGAATTAAACCAAGACTAACCAGGAACTTGACACATCTTAGCAATCTAGTTTAATATATTCTAAAGATTATTTTTAAATAAAACTGTGTATATGGGGCCGGCCCCATGGCTTAGCAGTTAAGTGCGCGTGCTCCACTAGTGGCGGCCCGGGTTCGGATCCCAGGCGCGCACCGACGCACCACCTCTCCGGCCATGCTGAGGCGGCATCCCACATACAGCAACTAGAAGGATGTACAACTATGACTATGATACAACTATCTACTGCGGCTTTGGGGGAAAAAAAAGGACGAGGATTGGCAATAGATGTTAGCTCAGAGCCAGTCTTCCTCAGCAAAAAGAGGAGGATTGGCATGGATGTTAGCTCAGAGCTGATCTTCCTCACAAAAAAAAAAAAAGTGTCTATAGCAGCTCTGACTAGTAGCTTCCAATCATTTTTTGAATACCTCTATTAATAGGGATCTCACTGCTTCAAGGGCCATTTGTTCCCTTTTGGACAGTCCTACCTGTCAGGTAGTTTGTCCACATGTTGAGCAATCAGAACATCTCTATAACTTCCACGTCTTGGTTCTTCAATATACCTGATCTTTTTTTTTTTTTTAATAATTTTATTTATTTTTTTCCCCCCAAAGCCCCAGTAGATAGTTGTACGTCATTGCTGCACATCCTTCTAGTTGCTGTATGTGGGACACGGCCTCAGCATGGCCGGAGAAGCGGTGCATCGGTGCGCGCCCGGGATCCGAACCCGGGCCGCCAGCAGGAGAGCGCGCGCACTTAACCATTAAGCCACGGGGCCGGCCCAATATAGCTGATCTTTAAACCTAATCCAGATCTGGGCTGGCTTTCCTATCTGTGCCATTCCTATTCACAAAATAAAGGCATGGCAAAAGCCAGAGGCACCATGCAGAAATGCAACAACACCTCTTCCTCGCCTAATAGCCTTCTCTGAGTCAGAAGCGAAAGGTTAAAGAAAGATGGGCTCTTCTACCCTCTGCTTGGAGGTCAATTTACAGACTCACATCGCATCATAATTTACACGCAGCATCAAGCTGGTTGGTCACCTGCAGCCTTTCTATGACACTCCAGGCTCCCCTGGACATAGATGGGGTAAAAGTATTTCCACAGGATGAAAAATGGGAGAAGAACAAAGAATGCGTTTTAAAATTAAGCACACGTTTAACACTTAACCTACACATAAAAGAATAGGTTTTTTTTTTTGTGAGGAAGAACGGCCCTGAGCTAACATCTGCCAATCCTTCTCTTTTTGCTGAGGAAGACTGGCCCTGGGCTAACATCCATGCCCATCTTCCTTCACTTTAAATGGGACGCCACCACAGCATGGCTTGACCAGCGGTGCCTCAGTGTGCGCCCGGGATCCGAACCGGCGAACCCTGGGCCACCGCAGCGGAGCACACACACTTAACCGTTTGTGCCACCGGGCCAGCCCTAAGAGTAGGTTTTTAAACCAGACTATATGGCATTTCAAATACTGTTACGATGTGCTTCCTACCTTGACTGGGACCACTGCAGTCTGCACCATGTTCCGGAAGCGACCAACTGAGGGATCCACATCCTCTGCAAAAAGACATGAGGGAAGGGTTAGTTTGGTACCATACTGGGCAGATTAAGGGTATAGGGCTCACCATGAACAAAGCACTCACAGCAACTCATATGAACAGTAAAATACAGCTAACACTCCAAGCGTTCACTGTGTGCAATCCTCACAACAAGCCTATGAGGTAAGAATTACTACAATAAACATTTAATAGATGAGAAAACAAACTCAGGCTTGGAGGAGTAAAGTGACTGGCCCAGTCACCCTGTTGGAGAGTGGAGGAGCCAGGATTTGAGTCCAAGCAGCCAGAAATGGGCCTGTGCTCTGGACTGCTGTGCTGTGCTGCCTTCCCTAAGTTCTTTCCCATTCCATATACTTCCCTCTTTTGAGGGGAGAAACAAAATGGCAGATATTATCACTCCCATGTTAGTGATAAAACAACAACAAGTCAAGAGGTCACATACCACATACCTTGCTAATGCCCGCTCATTAGCAAATATCAGGATTAGGATTCAGACCCAAGACTTCCAACTTAACTTTGCCTTTTGACCTGAACAACTGTATACAACAAAGACTTTTACTAAAGGATCTGAAGCCCACTATCCAGGTAGGCGAGGAGAGCAGCTCCCTTTCCACAGCTTACACAAACATTATTGTACACATAAAGCTTCTAATATCATTCACTCTGCAGAGAGAAAGCATGAAGACCAAGTAAGGGATGTGCTTGCAGTCAGTCACTCTCTCATGCCTCATTTAGTGGACATCACACATGAAAATAGAGTAAGATACTGTCCTGCCTTTAAGGAGTTCACACGTATAAAGCCAGATAGGCTACAATACAATGGAAGTGGTTCAAGAAAGGTGCAAAACCGTGTTCTTGGAGCACAGAGGGGACAACTGGGCCTGATCGCCTAGGATAAACAGGAGTTTTCTCACTGATGGTTGAGTGTGTGGAAACAGGCAGGCACAGACTTATTATGATTACTAGAAAAACAACTCCAAGCCCCTTTTATCTTAATATAGTGGTAGGAAAGGAACTGTTTCCCTAATAGATGCTGTACATCTTATTTTAAAAGCACTGAGGGTGCTTGCTATTTAAAGAAACACTCTTATGAATCCTTCTGAAAAACAAATATTCCCTATTTAATTTGAATAATTAAGCCCTGATTTATTTCTTTTAAGTCTGGCTTTTCACATATTAGGATGCCTCTAAAGAATACACTCTGATATTACATTAACAACCAATCTCTGTTCAATGAATGAACAAATGAATGGCTTCCATATGGAAGAAGAAAAGAGGAAAAGATATCCAGGCTCATTAGGAAGGAGACAAGGTCTATAAGAAGGCACCCTTATCTTTTCTCTCATCCCCATAAGAGCCCTGTTCCAACCATCCCTTCAGCAAGGAAAGCTAAATGAAGCACAAGAGCCACTACAGCCCAAGAGGGGTGGCTAACGGGGATGCGCCTCACATGTGCAACAGGCCTGTGGAGGCGAGGGGCTAAGCCTCTCTGGGGACTCTGTCCTGTGCTGGCTGAATGGTGCTCAGGCCTCTCGCCCTCTCTTCATTCTCTAGCCATCCTACTCCTAGAGAGAGGATACACTGTTCCAGAATATCGCTGCTCCTGGAAGATCTACCAACAAATTCCTTGCTAAGTCTACTTCTGGTATGAGAAAGGTTGCATGGGTAAAAGGCAAAAGGGGTGGCAGATGATCGTGGGGATAACGGCTAACATTCATCAAGGGCTTACTGAGTGCCGAGCACTAATCTGGGGTATTTTTATATATATTAATCATTTAATCTTCCCAACAATCCTGTGAGGCCAGTAGTCTGTTAAGTCACTTGGCCAAGGTCACACAGCTACTAAATGGAGAGGTGGATTTCAAACCCAGGCCCTCTGATTTCAGAGCCCATGCTCTTAGCCACTATGCAATATTCTGCCTGAATACACTGCCTTAATAAAGCTCTGGGGCAATAATTTTCAAGGAGAAAAAGAGTCGAGCAGCTTCTGAGTCCTGAAAGTGACTTAAAAGATTGCCTGGTCCAGTGATTCCCAAATTGCTGGCTGTTCATCAGTACAAACAAGAGCTTGTTTAAAACTACACATTTCTAAGTCCAATCCCTAGAAACTCATATTCAATAGTTCTAGAGCCCAGAAATAAGCTTCTCAGATTGGTCATCCATCCCTCGGGCACTCACTACTTTGAGAAGTAATCCATTCCACTTCACGCACCATCAGAAAGTGAACATGTAGTCACTACAACGAATGCCCCGATCTCTTTCTCAGGAATCCTTCACATTCTTCTTCCAAATATAAAAAGGATTTGTTGCTGCGTTTTATGCTGAGCCAAATACTTGCTCCTCACTGGCTCTGGTTTTGCCACTCCTTCCTCCCTAAGGCCAGCCCTGCAAATATCTGACCACAGTGGCCAGGCCTCCTCCAATCTGCTCTCCCTCATGCATGGTTCCCCTACAATCTCAGCATTTAGGGGACCGCTTTCCATGGCTGTGAGCCTCCTTCTCCCACAGGGCTACATAACACATTTGGTGGCTAAGGCTATGCTTACATTTCGTAACACGTTTGGGTGAGTTCTGCTCAGAACACAGGCCAGAAGGGTTACTGTCCCCCATTCTTCTATTAATACAATCTTACACTGTACTTGATTAGTTCCCACATCCCCCTGATGACTCAGACTGTATTTTCAATTAACTAAAATCTCTAGATCTTCTTTTTTTTCCATGAGCTGTCACTGAAGCAGATCTTCTCTATTTAAATAACTGATATTTTGAACCAAAATGCAGGACTTGAAAGTTATTCTCACTGCATTTCGATTTGGGAAATAAAAGCAACTTGTTAGTCTGGGATCCTTGTTTCCATCCATTGAGATTTACTTTCCAATAAGGTTTTTTGAATCCCAATTCACCTTCATTATATAAACTATACCTCCCAGTTCTATCTCATCCACCTACCAGAGTACTTAAGATATGTGTAATATGAGCCCACTAAATGAATGGTGAATGATGGAACAAACCAGTAAACTTAGTGGCCTTCTCATAAACTGATGCTCTCATCGTGCTGATATTTCCAAACAAACTATCTATAAATTACTTCCTGACAGAAAGACAAGTCTTCAATGTAGTTAATAGGGGCAGCAGAAGGTTCTCCAATCTTAGAGTTACTAATCATACTCAGAACCCCATAAAGACAATAATGTTCTGCTTTGAGGTAAAGACAGCAAACACCTATACCTTACTTAAACCTCCACTATGACACAGACATACTGGATCAGCAGAGGAGAATTACAGCTTTGCTCTGTATACTGAATTCTATAGGCCTTTCCTTTAACTATTTTTTTCATACTGCAACTAGCTAATGCTTGAGTGTTGACAGTACTCCACCAATGAACTGTAAAACATATCTCTTTAATACAGCACCTGTTATCCTAAATCTTATTGAGAAACATTATAACTGACCTATAGGTTGTGCACACTACTCTCTGAGACCACAGCTTTTTCATCACAAGAAACTAGGAAGATACCGCACCTGGGTTGATGATCTCATCATCCTCACTGAAGGTCACCCGTGAGTTCTTCCTCTTCCTCTTTGGTCTCTGAATGTCCAGATTCCCCTCCTCAATGGTAAGAGTGGAAATCCGCTTATTGTGGGCAGTGTTGAACTCTGTTAGGTTCTAGGCCAGGGTTCACACGGGAAAGACAGGAGTCAGTACACAGGGACTTTGAAGGAGAATATATTATTAAATAAAGGGCAGGAAGGGATTAAGGGCTAACCTTGACCTCCCCAGACAGATGAGATTCTTTTTTGTATTCAGAAAAGATTCATTACCATCCCTGGACTGCTAATATTAACAATCCTCCTTTGACAGAATGTGGAACATCCTCATTGACTAGTGAAGCAGTGATATTCAAAAGGAGGTGAAGGGACTTGAGCTGAGAACAGGTCATCTGGGCATGTATCCTTGAGTTGAGGTTTTGGGTTTTTTTTTCTTTTTGAAGATAGGCTATCATGTCTTCACGCTGAGAATTAAAGGAATGTGACTGGGAGGAACTCCAAGAATTGTTTTAAAGTAACAAAACAGAGATGAGAAAGGACGATTGACAGCTTCTTTCCCAGTTGCTTTCTCCTTTAAAACTCATAAGGACACTGCCACTGCACTTAACATTTGGCATTAACATTTTGTCACTCCCCATCCCTGCACATGGCCCCCTTCCTATTCATAACCATCCATCCATCTCAATGATTAAGTTGGCCTCAGCACTGCTGTCTGCCTCCTCCCAATCCTCTGGAATTATTCTAATCTGTATTGCAGTTTGAGATACTCCAATGAGATATTCCAAATGTCTTGAGGATGAAGACCTAGAGAGGACCTAACATACTGAACTTAAAAGACAGGGAAGCATGGAAGCAGCCTGGAGGAGAAACGGCCAAGAGTGCCTGTCAGCAAGGTCCCTGGCTATGAGGCTACTTCTTTAGAACAAAACAACTTCTAAATTGTAATATTTCTATTGTGCTTTTCTTCCTAAGGACTGGGAAAATGCCTTGCTGTACAAGAATAGTAAATGCATGTGGGTGGTTATGGACATAGTTGCATTTGGTCTACCTGAATAGACCAGTCGCACCAGTGCAGTGACAGACATGCAAAGGACGACAGCCACCTCACAAACTACTGGGATCAGCCTCTAGAAAAAGAAAACTTTAGCACTTTAAAATTAAATCTTATAAAATTCATGGCCTTCAGTGCAGCCAGGACCATAAGAACAAAAATCTAGTTCTATCAGAAGATTCCTGGGCTATTTGAACAATATCAATAAAAGCAACATAAATGAATGAAAGCTTCAGTCTCTCTAAGCCAGTGCTGTCCAACTGAACTTTCTAGATGACGGAAATGTTCTCTACCTGTACTATTCGATATGGTAGTCACTAGCCACAAATGACTACTGAGTACTTGAAATGTGGTTAGTAGCTACCACACTGGACAGTGCAGCTCTAGAAAAATTTAACTCCCAACCTTGGCTTCTAACATCCAGTGAAGGTGCACAAGACAACCAGAAGGGTCTACTGGCAGGAGACCAGTCTCCTTGTTAGCCCTGGTCATACATAACCAAACTCACATAATGTGGCTGTCCAAGGTGTGTCACAGCTGGCCACGCTACATTGCCAAAGTGGCAAAGGCCCATTACTAGGCTCAAGAAAACCTGCTGCAGGTCACTGGCATTTCAAGCTACACAGAACAGTTATATACTGCAAAAACCAGAGTTCCAAAAGACAAAACAATGACAAAGACATGAAATTACATCAAGCTCAGTTTCCTCCTCTGGAAGCCCCAGTAAGCCCTTGAGTTCATCATCCTCTCCACCCATCTTCTCATCTCCTTTCACAGCCGATGGCAATGTCTGAGGCTTCTCACGTAGAGTGTATGCCCTTGTGGATGCGCCAAATGAGACTGTGGAATCGATGGGAATTTGCTGAGGCTTGTGAGGTTCCAACCGAATGTGACCCAAGAAAGTGCCGTGTGCTGGGAATAACCAAATCAGAAATGTAAGAGAGAGAGTGAAAAAAAACCAACCTGAGTTGTGGAGAGCAGCTCCTCCCAGCACATCAATTTTGCTTTTTAAAACGACAATGGCACTAGGTTCACTTTGCATCCCTTGTCATGGGTCACAGTGAAAAGGAAAACTCCTTCACTGAGTCTTGAATCTCTTCAGTGGATTTCTTACACATCTCAGACCTGCTGTTACCCGACATAATAAATACCTCTCCTTGCTCTCTGCTGCTAGACAGGCTTGGCTTCATTCTGGGTCCAGCAGGAATGGCTCCAACCCACCAAGAGCCATGCCCCAGAAGGCAGGAGACAAGTATCGCTGTGGTCTGACCTCTCCAGCCCCAAGTCTAAGGAACAAAGGCCCTGGTGGCAGCTATGCTTGGGTTTTCCCCAGGACAAGAAAGGAGGAGGCTAAAACAGGTGCAATATCAATGCCAAGGCAAGCCAAAATCCTACTGGAGAGTTTGAGTATTTTTCCATGTCTGTATTTTGCATGTCATGAAATGCAGAGAAAAAAAGAGATAAATTTGCAAGTAGGAATTGTGAGACACGGCTCTTCAAAACCATTACATAAGCAGATTGGGGTGGGGGTGTGTGTGTGTGTTGGGGGTGGGGGGAAGGAGCAGAACACGATCAGCCCAGGAAACAGGATCCTTTACATTTTACATTGCAATTATACGCAAGCAAAATGAAAAAACCTCTGGGCCCCATGCAATCAAATCTCAATTGCATTTCTGGGATTATCTTTGGCAAAATTGAAAATTTTATTAGTTGGAGTGTGCTCATGGAATTAAAATTGACATTATTAGTAATCAAAGCAAAATGTAACTTGGGGGCCCGGCCCCGTGGCATAGTGGTTAAGCATGTGCACTCCGCTGCTGGCGGCCCAGGTTCGGATCCCGGACGCGCACCGACCCACCGCTTGTCAGGCCATGCTGTGGCGGCATCCCATATAAAGTGGAGGAAGATGGGCACGGATGTTAGCCCAGAGCCAGTCTTCCTCAGCAAAAAGAGAAGGATTGGCATGGATGTAGGCTCAGGGCTGATCTTCCTCACACACACAAAAAGAAAAAGTGTAACTTGGGATAAAGAACCCATTACAAAAAATTAAATTTTGGGGCTGGCCCAGTGGCGTAGTGGTTAAGTTCAGGCCCTCTGCCTTGGTGGCCCGGGGTTCGCCAGTTCAGATCCCGGGTGTGGACCAACGCACTGCTTGTCAAGCCACGCTGTGGCGGCATCCCATATAAAGCAGAGGAAGATGGGCATGGATGTTAGCCCAGGGCCAATCTTCCTCAGCAAAAAGAGGAAGATTGGCAACAGATGTTAGCTCAGGGCTAATCTCACCCCCACACACACAAAAAAATTAAATTTTGCTCAAATAAGTATTTTTTTTTAATGTCCTGCACCACTACTCTACTACGTTAATGGAACTAATCACAGCTTCTGCTTAAATTGGACCAAAATTTATCATGGTCCTATTAACACTTGAATTCCCATAGTCCTTAGCTCCTGGGTGCTTTTTTTTGATTTATCTATATATATTTATTGCCTCCCCCACGACACTGTTCCCAAAACCCTCTTTTCTCTCCAGTCATCAATTATTTCAGGAAAAAAGAAGATATCACAGGAATAAAGAAGGGTTGATTTAAAAACCAAACATAAACTTCTTCCTTGATGAGCAATAAAATACGATTTTGAAACTGAAGAACCCAAAGCATTTTCACATTGCCCAAAAGGGAATGTGTGAAACGGGATGGGATGTGAGTTACTTACTACTGTTGAGATCTATTAGGAAAACTCTCTTCAGATGCTTGTGGTAGACCAAGGCAGCGTGGACCCGAGAGCAAGACTGGTGGTCAATGGTAAAGTCACACAAATCAGGGTTTCTCCCAAATAAGTAATACTTCTTCTCATCAATAATCAGTTTCTAAATAAATATTAAATTAAATATTACTTAAATCTTGTTTCAACAGAGTTTAGCAAAAATTCTTCCAATCAAATAAGTAGAGGATCTTGAGTAGATAAAATTCCTCGCCAAGATGAAAAAAAATTTTTCCCTAATATTCTTCATGATAAAGAGCTCAGAATAATTTAGTAACATTTTTGGGGCATGAATGGCAATCAACTTCCCCAAATATAGTGGTCAAGCGTTTAGTGTTGGTATGAAAAGAACTTTTCCTAATTCTATTAGATGAAAGTGTCCTGTAAGATTGGTTGTCTTCTGTCCATTGGAAATTTAAGATTTCACTGGATCTTAATTTTAGGTTGAGCAGGAAATAAAATAATGTCTATAAAATAATAAGACTGCTTTTCAGAAATAAACATTCAAATGAAGATTATTAATTGGTTAGGAAAGGAAGGGGGTGTAAACACCTAGATCTACATTCTAATCATGCTGCCACAGTCCCAAAGTATTTTTGGAACCCTCTTTAGGAACTGGTATTACATTAAACATCATTGTATGAGCCTCTAAATCTAACTTTATGGGCCGGCCCCGTGGCTTAGTGGTTAAGTGCTCGCGCTCCGTTGCTGGCAGCCTGGGTTCGATCCCGGGCGCGCACCAACACACTGATTCTCCGGCCATGCTGAGGCCACGTCCCACATACAGCAACTAGAAGGATGTGCAGCTATGACATACAACTATCTACTGGGGCTTTGGGGGAAAAAAATAAATAAATAAAATTATATAAAATAAATAAATAAATAAATCTAACTTTATTTTCCCATTTCACTTTGGCCACAAGAGTATTACTCAGAGTTAACTCTAAATGAGTATTTGCTGTGTCCAAATATGGAACTATCTCACAGGGCAAAGATTTTCCAGATTTAGGGTAGGGGGATGTAGGGATTAACATTTATTGAAGGACTATTATTGCCAGGCATTTTAAACATTATCTCATCTAATCCTCAAAACAACTTTGTGAAGCAAGTATCGCCTCTATTGTTAAAGATAAGAAAATAGATTCAGAGAGATGAAGTCACTCACCCAAGGCAGCCCAGCTGGTTAAGTGGCATATCTGGGATTTAAACTCAGGTGTGAATGACTTGCATTGCTAACATTCTAAACAACAGTGCCATGGGTGTGAAACAACTCTAAGAGAAGAGCTCCAAAACGTTTCTAGCCGCTGCTGTGGCACTGGAAAAAATTAAACTATAATGCCCCAATATAACAGCAGACAGGATTTCACAGACCAGCAAACTGTTACTAAAAAATTGTGGGGGCTGATATAGCATTGTTAACTTTTAATTTTGCCAGATGAGGACTTTTTAAGAAAAAAAAAGGCACCGATCAGTATCATCATAATCATTTTATAAAAGTCATTTTAACAGCAAATAAGTAGGAAGGGTAAGGATAAAGGATCATTCTTTGAGCTGAACTTAGCTTTATCAAAAACTCCCTAGGGCTGGCCCCGTGGCTTAGCGGTTAAGTGCATGCGCTCTGCTGCTGGCAACCCGGGTTCGGATCCCGGGTGCGCACCGACACACCGCTTCTCCGGCCATGCTGAGGCCATGTCCCACATACAGCAACTAGAAGGATGTGCACCTATGACACACAACTATGTACTGGGGCTTTGGGGGAGAAAGTAAATAAATAAATAAAATTAAAATGTTTAAAAAAAAAAAAAAAAAAGGGCTGGCCCCGTGGCTTAGAGGTTAAGTGTGTGCGCTCCGGTGCTGGCAGCCCGGGTTCGGATCCCGGGCGCGCACCGACGCACCGCTTCTCCGGCCATGCTGAGGCCGTGTCCCACATACAGCAACTAGAAGGATGTGCAGCTATGACATACAACTATCTACTGAGCTTTGGGGGAAAAAAATAAATAAATAAAATTATTAAAAAAAAAAAAAAAACTCCCTGCACTGTCCTTATTTTTCTTTTAATCCTAGATCAGTAAAGCCTTTGCCACAGACTGGTTGTATGCTGGGCTGTCATAGATGAAGGATTCTAGATGAATTTTTGCTCACACTTCTTCCAGTTCTAAAAGTCTATAATTGGACCACTTTGAAGAACAACCCTCATTCAGCTATGTTATGTTTTTTCTTTAAACACAAGGTCTCATTAAGCTCTAGCTCATATTTCACACTATACTCCTTCTAAAATCCCTGAGAAGACAGCCCAATGCTGAGTAGAGAAGTACAGTCAAGTTAGTATGGTACCAGGCTAGGAATCAAGAGGCTTATATTTCATTCCTGGCTATGTCACTGAACTCACAGTGGGCTACTATTCTCCTCTATGCTTTAGTGTTCCCTTTACAAAAGCAGAAATATACCTCATGCACTGATAACAGTAATAACTGCTGAGCACTTATGTGCCACACACTGTGCTGTGAGTTTTATGTCATTTCATCCTCACAACCACTTTGTGAAGTGGGTAGGTACTATTATTCCTATTTTTATAGATGACAAAATTGAGGCATAAATAAATTAATTAACATTCAAGTTCACACAGCTAGACATTTATAAGTTGGATTAGAAATTCAGGCCTGTCTGACTTCAGAGTCTACGCTCTTTTTTTTTTTTTTTTTTTTTTTTGTGAGGAGATCAGCCCTGTGCTAACATCCGCCAATCCTCCTCGTTTTTTGCCGAGGAAGACGGCCCTGGGCTAACATCCGTGCCCATCCTCCTCCACTTTATATGGGACGCCGCCACAGCATGGCTCGCCAAAGCAGTGCGTCGGTGCGCACCCGGGATCCGAACCAGCGAACCCCAGGCTGCCGCAGCGGAGCGCGCGCACCCAACCGCTTGCGCCACCGGGCCGGCCCCAAGTCTACGCTCTTTTAATCACTGCATTATGTATTTTCTTCATTCTACCTGCATCAAAATATACACCACACGGCAAGGAACATTTTAGGGAGTGAACAAGTACTATGGGTCACACTCTTCATTTTTCTTTAAACAATCACTTACCCAGTCTTTCAAACTTAGCCTTAAGGCTCAATTAATTCAAGCTAGTCCAGGTATGTGGGTCACCTCTGGAAAACCCTGTCCAGCAGTGCCCATCCGCTGCTGCTGGCAGAGCTTGTCCCAAGCCCATACTGCTAGGGAGCACCAAGATTTAACAAAAGCCTGACAACTCAATCAGACGATGATCTCTATGTCTGTTTAGAACCAAGTTTTAAGACTTGGGTTAAAAAATAGACATTGCTTTAGAATTGACAGAGCCCTGCAATTTCAACATCTTGTTCTCTCTAGGTCGTACAATGGGCCCTCTATATCCGCAGATTCACCCAACGTCGGATTGTCAGGCCTGCAATGGTTGCATCTTTACTGAACATGTACAGACTTTTTTCCTGTCATTACTCCCTAAACAATACAGTATACCAACTATTTACATTGTATTGGGTATTTATAAGTAATCTGGAGATGATTTAAAGTATACGGGAGGATGTGCATAGGTTATATGCAAATACTACGTCATTTTATATAGGGATTTAAGCATCTGCAGTTTCTGGTATCCGTTGGGAATCCTGGAACCAATCACCAATACTGAGGGACAACTGTATCTATGCAGGTTGAATCTCACTGCATTTCGCATTCATCTTTATATATACACAGATTATGTCCTCACAAACTTAAATTTGCTAACCACAGTGCTCAGGCTTGTCTCAAGGAAACAGTATATATGACCACCAGCTCTTGGGTTCTAATATAACAGTGACAAAATTTCTATGATTCTGAGGTGCCAAAGACATACCAGAGATTTAGGTGCTCCGAAGGGAAAAAAAAGAGAAAGGGCCTCCAAATCAAATATATACATTCACTGTTAAAGGCATCTCAATCATAGAAACATTAAAATGTAGGGGAAAAGTAGTATGTCTTAGAATAAAAGAAATGTGTTAATTTTTGGACAATGTGCTTCTTCTGTCCAAGTGAATGAAACGATGCATTGGTCTTTCAACAGTCACTAAAGCCACAATTTCTTGACTAGCTCTGGCTAGTATCACTATCCAGTTGTGCCTCTGAGTTATAACTCAGAGTGTGTCTTTACACACTGGGCTTAAAAGACTCATGGCTTTTGTTTTAATATTGCACTTCTTAAACCCAGCTATCACAACACATCACAAGCCTTTGACACAAGGCTAGGATATAGATAGCTCGGTTAGTATCAAGTGCTGCCTAAATCCTTAAAAATAAGCACATCTCAGGTCTATTCCTCTCAGAAACAAAACAGTGATGTCTAAGGATTGTAACTTGACATGGCAAGTTACATGGCAACTCAGCACACCTAAGTATACTGAAAGACAGAGAACATTACCAGCTAATGGAAACCATAATCAGAGGGATGTTTGACAGGTTAGAGTTGCTTTGAAAATATAAACTATTTCACAAAAGAATATGATGGTATCATTAAGGCTAGCTCTCCTTGTCTGTTTCTTCTTGTTGCAAACTAAAGATTACTAAATTCTAGTAACAAAACAGATTCCTACATGTCTTCAAAGCTTCATGTTATTTAGCAACAATATTTTATATCTGTGGAACAGTCTATAGTCAAAAAGGTTTTACAGACATTTTAGCTCAATTATTTCCTTGAATAATCTTGATGTTTTGTGACCTTTAAGACAGAAGAACCCACGACAAAGGGGCTCTAAGTGGCTGACTAAGGGCATGATGAATTAATAACAGAATTCATCACAACTCACGCCTTAACACTTTGCAAAATACCTGGGTATCTCTACAACATCCTGAAAGTGATAACAACGTATTTATAAGACATCTTTCAGGAGATCTCACAGACAGCTTTTCAACCATGGAATGCAATGTTTTTTACTATATACACCAAAGAAAAAACAACTGCACTCAATAATGGGGCCTTGAACCTAAATTCTATCTGAGCAAGAAAACTAAAAATTGGTCTAACACATGGAGACTCGCAACTCCAGTCATAGTGGGCTTAATCTCCATTTCTTGGTAAATAAATGGTACCATAAGGATTTTAAAAAAAACCTTACATAACCTAATAGCTAATCAAAATTCACATTCTCTTGAAGTTCTATGTGATGTCCATTCCAGAGACTTGTATAAAAGCTGGAATTCTTCTAAGCTTTTCCTTTACAGGACTTATTTCAATTATAATCATGTAGGGCCGGCCCCGTGGCTTAGTGGTCGAGTGCACGCACTCCGCTGCTGGCGGCCCAGGTTCAGATCCCGGGCGCACACCGACGCACCACTTCTCTGGCCATGCTGAGGCCGCGTCCCACATACAGCAACTAGAAGGATGTGCAACTATGACATACAACTATCTACTGGGGCTTTGGGGGAAAAAATAAATTAAAAAAAAAAATTATAATCATGTAATTTTTTTGTGTGATTGTCTCTTTCCCACCGGACGATTTCTTTGAGGACAGGAACCACGTTTGTTTTGTTTACTGTTGTAGTTCGTATGCCAAGTACAATGTTGGACTGGTACGTAGTAAGCACTCAACACACTTTGAATGAATGAATGAATTTCACCACCATTCCATTCTCTTTTTGAGCAAGCGTCTTAGTTTACTATCTTCTTTGAAGGGCTTGGGCCTGAATCTCATAAAAGCAACTTACACTCAATCTACATCATTCACTTTCTCCTTCAGTTATTGCATATCTTGCACCTTCCACACAACTCCATGCACTTAGAGAAAGGGAATTCACCAAGTTATAGGGCTTCCAATTTGACTGGGGCCCACAGGCCCATGATCTATTAAAACCCTTCATTTGGGAGGTGAGAGAAGTCATAAAAAACTGAGTGTCTGTGGGAGATATGAGGTTTGAATGTGTTATATCACTATGTGCTTTTAATAGAAAAAAAGTCAGGATGAACAAAAGTAGCATTGCTGGAAAACAAAGCACAGGAGAGGGGGTGGAAAAGTGAGTCACTGGCAAAAATCTTCAGTGTGGTGGGAAAAAAAGGGAAGACATGTATTTCCATACCTCAATTAGTTTGTCTCCTTTGACTACATCCAGATGTAAACCAGGTGGGGGTTTACCTGCCCTGAAAAATAAGAGTGAAAAAAAGCATTTCCAGGATGAGTTCATAAATGCCATTTACAATTATTGTCCCATTCAACGTTGCAGCTCTCCTACCAGCCTATAATTAGTTCATGTTCAAGCAGAAATGTCATCTACTTCACTGTTATTACAGCTCCTCTCTACATTTGACACTTACTTCCCCAGTGATTCAATTGCTCTAAAACAGATTTTAGTGGATCTGTATTTAGAGCAGCACCAAAGAAACCCATATTTTAACACTGGCTATCTACCTCAGAGACAAAGCAGCATAGAGAGTGCAAGTACTATAGCTGGGGTAGTCTGGTCACTTGGAGTTTGAATTTAAGATTCGCTACTACCACTAATACCATATAAAGGTAGAATAAATCAGTTGGTGTTTTGGGCTAATCAAGATTAGTCTCATCACAAAATAGGCAGAGGGTGTTGTCCTGAGCTCTGAGATCAAATCAGAGGTACACAATTACGGAGCTAGGGCAATCCAAAATCATGCCCATGAACCCAAGTACCAAGAAATACAAGAGATAGTTGTTGAACAGGTCTTTCTACAACGGTTTGTTTAAGGGAACTTTTCTCTCTACTCCTATAACCACACCATTCAAGGGGGATATACATATGTCAAAGCACCTAACACTGTGCCTGGTGCATACCAGATTCTGAGGAAACGGTAGGTGATCTCAAATAGTCTCTTCTAACTATAAGTTTACTGTCCTGGTCCAACTTCTAAAGTTAATGCAGCAAGGAACTAAAATGGACAGAGAATTTGTAGACTGAAGCAACTAGGTGTTACAAAAGTGCAAAGGGACTCAAAGCCACACATTCACTTGCTTCCTGTGTTTGCTCCTTTGAAGTTTGAAGAAAGAACAATCTTGCCAGAATCCCTATATTTGCATACAAAAAATGCATCCAGGGCCGGCTCTGTGGCTTAGCGGTTAAGTGCGCGCGCTCTGATGCTGGCGGCCTGGGTTCGGATCCCGGGCGCGCCCCAAGGCACCACTTCTCCGTCCAGCGCGAGGCCGAGTCCCACGTACAGCAACTAGAAGGATGTGAACCTATGACATACAACTATCTGCTGGGGCTTTGGGGGGGAAAAATGAATAAATAAAATCTTTAAAAAAAAAAAAAAAAAAAAAAAATGCATCCACCCACCTGCCTGAAGATGCAACACAGTCATCTCACAATCCTGCCCCAACTCCTCTGGCAGCTGCTGAAAGGACAGTGCACTGGACAACAGCCCATTTTGTCCAGGAAGAAGGGAAAGCAATGTTTCATCCAAAACATGCTTTCTGAACTCCTACTATGTGCCTGGCTCAGGCCTAAGAGCTGGGAATATAAAGATGCATCAGACAGCCCTTGCCCTTGAGGATCTCAATATAACAGGAGATAGAAACGAGTAACAAACAATACACTGTGATGAGCTACAGCAGAAATAGCTCTAACTCGGATGGGTCTCCTTGCAAAGCAATGCATATTGCTTACTCAAAGACTAAATTAAATTATTCCACTATTTCCAAGAACTTGCGAAGGGATGGAGAGGTTCATTCCAATAATTACTGATGCCCACTTGTGCCCGGCTTCGCGCTGGTTGCTGAGAACGCAGTGGCAGGTCAGAGCCGTCCCTGCCCTCAGGGAGCTCCCAGTCTGCGCGAGATAGACCAGGACCGCATCGGGGATGCAGCAACGACAGAGGGATGCGGGGCTCCGAGGTTGGGCTGGGGCCGGGAGGCCAGCTCGTGCGCGCTCGGGACAGAGAGCAGGGGGACAGGTACAGTGCTCCACAAGAGCACCAGGCACTCAGTCAGGAGTTGGGGTAAGTTCGGGGCCAAGGCCCCGAGGCGCCCCACCAACCAGCTGATTGCCCGAGGGTCTGCCTAAGCGAGCGCCTCAGAGCCCCCAACTCTGGGTTTCCTCAGTTCCTGGGCCCGGGCTCCAGGCTCCCAGTTCCTCCACACGCCGCTCGGCCCGACGGACAGTTCTCCCTCAATCGGTCCCAGCGTCTTTGAGCCGTTCGGCTCACTGCGAGAAATGAGCCGCCCTGCCGGCCCAGGCCACGCCAGGCCAGGCCACTCCAGCCCGGGTCGCCCCGCCACTCACCAGGTCGGGCAGTCGAACAGCGGGAGGCTGGAGCCAGAGTTCGCGGCTGCCGCCATCTTGCGTCTCCCCCTCCCATTTGGCGGGCCCGAAGCACGCCGGGAAACTGGAAGACTCAGCGGGGAGAGGCGGTATCCTAGCAGCCTGCGCATGCGCGCGCGCGCGCACGCACACGCACGCACGGGGTCTTGTGGCGGTGGAGACTGGGATCTAGGTTTGAGGTCTTTTCAGTGTTTGAGAGTTGGCTCTTTCTGGAAGAGTCTGTGGAGGCTAGGGCTTTCCTTGGCCGCGAGGTGTCTGAGGGAAAGGGGCTTGTAAGGAGGGGCGTCGATCTCCCCCTACGTCCTCCTGCAAACACGCTCCCGGGCTCCAAAATCTTGCAACTCTATCCTTACTCCGGGCTTGCACCGTTAGCCTTTCGACCCCAATCTGGAGAGAAGCTAGAGGGCAGAGCTCAGAGATTGGAGTGATCACTCATTCTGTTTCTCCTCCTCCCGCCTCTCTCCGCAGTGCTGCATGCACTCTACTCACTTCTCGTTCCTAATCCAAATCCGGGTCTTGAGGCTTCTGTAGATTATCTGGGAAGCTGCTTTAGGGGGTCATCTAGTCTGTTTATGAAAACTCTGGACAAGCTGGAGCCAGGGTCGGATCCGGTCAGAAGGCAGGCGTCCAAATCTTCATTGTGCATGAATGAAATGGTTAATCAAGTTGTGGCCCTTTGGAGTTTTAAATGTTGGTCATAGTGACTAGATGGTGTAAGGAAGCATTAGGATTCAGGCCTGCCCTAGGCCAACAGCTGGCTGAAAGAAACCACCAGCAGGGCCTCGGGGTGTAACTGCTTTGTCTATTCTGGACAAGCATGTATTTTATATGGATCATCTCATTTAATCCTCACAACACTCTTGAGATAGGTATTATTGTGATCCCTGAGGACAGGCTGAGAGAAATTGGGTTGCCCAGCCTCATCCTAGAACAAGTGAGTGGGATTCAAACCTAAATCTGTATGCTTTAGGTTTGAATCTGTATGATCTGTATGATCTAAATCTGTACGATCATGGCAAAGGCCATGATCTTTAATCACCACTGTCTCTCACACTTATGTTGGTACGATAATATTATTAGCATGCAACTGATGCCCAACACTTTTTAACTTTTGCAGAAAACACGGGAGGATTATCTGACCCGTTTCTTTTTCTTTTTTAAAGAAACCAATTGCAAAAAATTGGTCACCCATAAAGAGGCGCTGCACAGCAAGTTATCTCCTTCTATGATGGAGTTCTTTTCTTGATTACCTGCTACTGGTCCTCTTAGATTTTAAATCGAACATCAGCCTTTTCAAAAGATTTTGCCCTTGGTGACATCTCCAGGTATCAAGATTTAACTGCAGCATAATATTAACTTGGAATTTAAAATTATCAACTCTTAGGCAGGTAGGAGAATCACCTTTTCCTCTGGCCTTCAAAAGCAAAATAAAGTCATCCAGCAAGGATGTTAATTGATCAGATCACTTATCAAATGACCTTAATATCCTCCTTTCCAGCCTTGTGATTCCAAAGAAAGACTAGGCTTTGGGAAAAACACAAATTCTAAACTTGGTTTCAAAAAACAGGCTATGGCTCCCTCCTTTGAGCACAAGGACATGATTCTTGAGAAGGAATTAAATAGTTTCAAAAGTGTCTTGAGTGTAAAAGAAAAGAACAAGGTACTTTTGTGTGTGTGTGTGAGGAAGATCAGCCCTGAGCTAACATCTGCCAATCCTTTTTTTTTTTTTTTTTGCTGAGGAAGACTGGCCCTGGACTAACATCCGTGCCCATTTTCCTCTGCTTTATATGGGACGCCGCCACAGCATGGGTTGAGAAGCGGTGCATCGGTGCACGCCCCGGATCCGCTTGTGCCACCAGGCTGGCCCCAAGAACAAGGTACTTTTATCTACAGAGATTGTGCAGAGATTTGAAGTTCCACACCCTTTTCAGGCATGAGGTGGTGTTGAAGCCCTTTCTAGCTATCAGTGACCTGATAACATTGTTTTTTTTTGTGAGGGAGATCAGCCCTGAGCTAACATCCGTGCTAATCCTCCTCTTTTTGCTGAGGAAGACCGGCTCTGAGCTAACATCTATTGCCAATCCTCCTCCTTTTTTCCTTCCCCAAAGCCCCAGTAGATAGTTGTATGTCATAGGTGCACATCCTTCTAGTTGCTGTATGTGGGACGCGGCCTCAGCGTGGCCGGAGAAGCGGTGCGTCGGTGCGCGCCCGGGATCCGAACCTGGGCCGCCAGCAGCGGAGCGCGCGCACTTAACCACTAAGCCACGGGCCGGCCCGACCTGATAACATCTTATGTCAACTTTGCCTTTCAATTTCTCAAGCTTCTGTGTGTGGTCCATTATTTAATCCCTTCTAGTGCTGACTATACACCCAAGAAACCTAAAGCTATATTCTTACCCTTACAATTCTTGACTCCTTGGCCATGTCCCCTGTTTCCAGCACAGCTGATATTCACACTGGCCTGTGATGTAATGGCACCTTACACTTACCTAGGCCTTATAAAGCAATGTGCTCTTTGTTGGGGCGCCAATGATGTCAGTATATATCAGCCACCTGGAGGGCAGCCGTCTAGGCCCTTAACCTTTTGAAATGGAAAGACTGATGGACTAGTTGCCTTTGGATTTTGGTATCTCAACAAAGACAGATTAGACTTTGAGACTTTCTTAGAATAGAATCTAAAGACATTAGGAGCATATTTTTGTCAGAAAAATTTCTTAAAACATCTTTGATATATGAGTGATCAAATGGAGACAGAAAAAATTGTGTCTGTGTATAGATGGTACAAGCAGGTGGCTTCATTTAGCAGGGTGGTGAATGAAAAGTTCACAAGGTGCTCATGGAAGAAAAGATGTCCATGAAAAGTTGGGCAGAAATTGCCACTACTCCAGATTTTTAGAGAAAGCTTCATGAAAGAGGTGATGAGCAGGATTGTTTATATCAACGATGCATGGAGAGAGTGTATAGCATCTAAAGGTGTGGTTTTGGTAGCTGCCATGGAGTTGCGCTTAGTAACCCTGACGTAGTGGGCCACCGAGGCTGGAGGGGAAGCAACTGAGGGCTGAACTCGGACTCCCAGGGCCGATGCTTACACCTGACAACTGACAGCCTGAGCTGTGAGCAAACAGGACTATAGGAATAATTTGGTGCAGGAGCCCCCTCGCCCTCTTCCTTCCAAAGCATCCACGTGATCCAAGATCTAATAAGCGAGGAGCCAAGGACAGGCCTAAGACCACTAAGGCACTCAAAGTCAGGGAAGTCACTGACCCAGTCCCTGTGGCTGGAAAACAATGTCCTCAATGACCTGAAAGACTTCAACAATGTGGTTTCCCAGCTGCTGGAGCATCCCAAGAACCTGGCCTGGATCGACTTGTCCTTCAGTAACCTGACTTCCACTGACCCTGTCCTGACAACCTTCTTCAACCTGAGTGTCCTCTATCTCCATGGCAACAGCATCCAGCCTCTGGGAGAGGTGAATAAGCTGGCTGTCCTCCCTTGGCTCTGGAGCCTGACTCCAGGAGAACCCCACAGAGGAAGACAAGGGGTATAGGCAATATGTACCGTGTCACCACATTTGACTTCAATGAGGTCACCAACGCAGAAGGCACCACAGCTGAAGTGTGGAAACATCAAGCCCAAGAAGGTCTGGATCAAGCAGGATACACTCTGAGGTTTCCCAGGACCCTAGCAGTCCTAAAGGCCCAAGGATGATCAGGTTAGTTTGACAATAAACGATTTGAGCTGTTCAATAAATAAATAAATAAAAATAACGGTGTGGTTTTGAAGTCTGAGTGCTTGAGATCAAATTCTGGCTCCATCACTCCTAAACTGTGTGCCCACAGGCAAGTTACTTACTATGCTTCAGGTTCCTAATCCATAAAAAGAGGACAAGAAAAATACATCTCCTAGATGGTTTTGTGGGTATAAGATAATAAAAGTAAAATGTAAAACACTTAACATTTAGCATAGTAAATTGCTGGTAGTGAGGGCTCAAATATTATCCCACAATGACCATTCACATGCAGAGCACTTCTTCAAGCCTATAAATTCCTGTATTAGACGGCCATTCCTGGCCTCAGCTTCTTCAGTTATGAAGTGATGGGGCTGGTCAAGATGAATGGTTCACAAATGTTAGAGATGTCATGGACCAGGAAAAACAAAAGCAATATAGGAGTACCAACTTGTATTTTGCCAACTAAGGAGATTTAAAAATGACGACTGCCATCTAACATCACCATCTTTTCATTTTTATAATCTTGAAATACCCTTTTAAAAAGTTGGAAGGTCATTAGCTCAGACTCCAAGATGGTACTTCAAAAAGCCCACTACATCATTTTTCTCATTTCTCCATGGACTGGTAAAAACTTGGTCCTTGGTCACAGTCCAACATTAAAAATTCTATTATTTCAAGTTTATGCTTTAAAAATTAAGTGCTACACTGTCAATCAAATTTCACTTTGGATAAGTATTAAAATGAACTACTCAGTTGGCCTAAAAGTAGAATCAGGGGTTGGGAATCAAAACCTTTCAAACTAATTCCTGGTTAAATGGAAATTCTAAAGTAGTTGTGTTTCATAATGCTAGAAAGCAATACTGAAAAATCCTTTGAAACCTAGGGATACACTAAACATGCTTTAGAAAAGCAGGGAGGGGGCCGGCCCCGTGGCTTGGTGGTTGAGTGAGCGCGCTCCACTGCTGGCGACCCGGGTTCGGATCCCGGGCTCGCACCGACGCGCTGCTTCTCCGGCCATGCTGAGGCCGCGTCCCACACACAGCAACTAGAAGGATGTGCAGCTATGACACACAACTATCTACTGGGGCTTTGGGGGAAAAAATAAATAAATAAAATCTTTAAAAAAAAAAAAAAAAAAGAAAAGCAGGGAGGAAGCAGGTGATTCCTAGCCCTAGGAAACAGGACAGACTGAAATCTGAATTGGGTTCTGGTCTGCATTTAGTGACCAAAAAGCAAAAGCTTCATCCCCATGGCTGAGGACAGCCTCTGAATAGGAGGGGAAAAAAAATAAAACTGAATGGAGGTGGCTCAGGGTGTTTTACTTTGCACTGACTGAACGGTAATTTCATTTTGATATTTTTGCCCAATGGTACAAGGCAGTGTATCACCACCCTTTAGCGAAAAAAAACCTGCGCTGGGAGCATCAGGCTAGCAGCTAGCAAGTTCTTGTTCTGAAACATTCCCAGATGAAGTGGCCAGCATATTTCTACTTTACCCGATGCAGTACTACAGTTTTAATTCACTTAGAGAATGTTAGAACTGCCCAGTACTTCTAGAACATTCCATAAAGGAAGGAGGAAAGGGGAAGAGAAAAGGAAAGGAATACAGAGGCAAATATAGAATTTGTATATTCAGACCAAACCCCTGTGGTCCTTATATGCAGAGAACTTTATTGTAGAAGAGAGCTATTGAGAAAACTTGTGGCTTATGGGTTAAATGATTTGTCCAAATACCTACAGCAAGTTAATGGCAGAGCTAAGATTCTCCAGGCCGTCTGTACCCCAGTCTAGTTTTTGATCTCCAAACCAATGGCTCCCAACCACAGTTACACATGAGAATTATCTGGAGCTTTTAAAAGTCCCTATGCCCAGGCTATACTCCCAACTAACTAAATTAGAATCTTGTAGCAGGGGCCACCTAGGTATCAGTATTTTTTTAGTTTCTAATGTGAAGCCATAGTTAAGAACCACTGTCCTAAACCATGGTGCCCCCCAAAATGAACAAAATACAGATGAGGAGGATTCTGTGAACAGGTTTATTAGGACCATCTAGCAGAACCTCTTGGCAACTACCACAAATTCCAAGCCATTTAAATTTTAGGCCAAGGTCATGTTTGCTATCCATGACCACTACCACCACCACCACTGGATTACAGAGTATGTATTATAGAACAGAATTATGGTGGCTTTATTTTACCCAAACTGAAATAGTTTTTCACAATCAAGACTTTTTTCTTTCTTGGAATGTTACAAATGATGTATCCAAGTCCAGCTGTAATTTGGAGCTGAAGGGGCAGTGATCATAGAACGAAAATTAGCTCTGAAGCTGCTGCTTGGGCTACTGTGACACCTCCACAGCTCCATCTTGTTTTTCAAGGAAAGGACCACAGTAGCACCTATTCCACCTCCAAACCAATCCTCACCTGATCGCCAGTCTTCTTGCAGGTCTCAATTTTTCTCAGGACAGCACGTTACCTAATATCTACCGCATTAGCATGTTAGCTCATAAAAACTTACTACAAAATCTTTTAAAAGGTTTATTTGTATTAAGTGGGTGGAATGGTACAAGAATGCAAAGAAACTTATGCATTTAGGCCCTTGTTTCCCTGTTGTTTACATTAGTATAATAAAGGATTAAGTAACATCAAAGGGATGAATATAAATATATCCAGGGGAGCCAAATACTCTAATTCACTAAAGGATGAACTGCAATTGTTGGCGTAATTCACATTTATGTGAGAGCCTAAAGACATTATATTCCCTTTAACTGCTCTAGACCTGTGAAAAAGGGAAGTAGACAACATTTATATTACAAGACTGCAATCTTTTATTGAAACATCTTTTGTCTAAAACTATGTATGGAGAGATTAATCTCTTGTTCATAAATTAGGATAAGTCTAACATCACTATTCCAAACCAGTATTATTTACAAAAATGAACCTTTTCTTCGCTTTATCACTAGGTTCACAGGACTAAATTTTAAACCAACTTCAGTCTAGCTTTTAAAATTTTCCTGCCATCAGATGCCCACAAACCCTTATAGGGTAGGCGGCAGCCTTTTGACAGCAACATTCATCATTCACCAGGAATGTAGAAACACAACTGAACAACAATAACAAAAAGATTAAATCATTCCAAACAATTCCTATTTGCTTTCCAAAAGCATGCTTTGTCTAATTCTCCCTTTCTATACAGACAGGTGGGAGAGGGACCTCATAGAATATAGTAGTGTTAATTAAATTAATCTCTTCAAAAGTGAGCGAGATGGTTTAGTGTGTATATGGATGGACTGCTAGGGATGACACTAGCAGATAATAAAGTAAACTTTAAACCCAGATTAACATATACCCCAACAACTGGCCAGCTCAAATAAATACTTCTCATTTAATCTGCATCACATGTGCAATTTTTTACTTTCCAGTTAAATACATTGTCAAAATCTTTCAAAGCAGATAAAGAATAGGTTTCTTAGAAATTCAAATTCAAATGTTAAACAATAAAAATTGCTGGCTTATTATACAGTCTGACAGACTCCAATATGCTGGGTGCCAGAAGGTAATTCTATCTCAGTTGCTAGTAAAAAAGGTAAATCCTGTATACACATAAAAAGACAATATTACAAGACTGTAGTGTCACCTGTCAAAACAAGAATATCTAGAATGGAATTTTCAGTAAATACTTGGGATGAAGGGCAATCAGGAATACCAGAGAAAGCAAATCCACATAAATTAATTCCTAATTTGAGAAATCAATAAAATTTACACATAAACTGATAAATACTGTCTCCATAGGTCACTAATTCCAATGACTAGTTAGTAGTTAGTTTCTAACTAAATTATTACAGGACGTTCTGGTGTATGCTCTCTTCTTGTGATCAGTTTGTTCTGGCAAGCCTCCAACAAGCACTTGCCCTTGAAAACAGCTCAGTGGGAGAAGGCTCTGAGGCAATCACTTCATTTATTAAATAGGTACAAAGTAAGTACCAAAATTACAATAATCACTGCCAGGACAAGCACCAGGATACAGATCTTCTTGCGAGACTTTTTCTGAGGAGAGAAATATGTAAAGAAGACACTCATGAAACAAGTAAAATTTTTTTATATCTAAGACTCCAAGAGTGCTTCATAAGTCTGCCTCCTGGTAATTCAAAATTAACTCTATCCATGCATGAATATGCAGAGACCTTCCCCAAATCTCAACAGTTACCAGCACTAGGCAGTAGAGCAAGTTCTAATTCCAGGTTCCCAAACACAGTTTTGCAAAGGAACTGTTTATACCTATGCTACTAGGCATTAATAAGTTATTTGTGCATGTGTACTTTAACAAAGGTTTTATACCTATTATAAAATTTTATGTTCATTGTAAAAACTACAGACAGGCTGGAAGAAAAGAAAATAATCACCCACAGATAAAACTGCTGATATTTTTATTGTATTTCCTTCTAATCTTTTATCTATGCATATTGTTATTTGACATAATTGGGATCATACTGTATGAGGTTGATGTTTTTCTCACTTAACATTTTAGCATAAAAATTTTCTTATTATAAACTTCATAAACATCTCTTTTAATTCCCACATAACATTGAGTGGATGTATATAATTTACTTATTTGTTCCTTTACTGTTGGACACTAAAGTCATCACTCAGTTTTTAAAAGGAAACACTGTTACAAAATACAGATTTCTTTAAGAATGTTCCCAGGTAAAATACAGCTATCCTAGGAACATGAAAATGACTGCAATGCTATTTATTACTAAAAAGACATGCAACACTATTGAAGAGAAATGAGAAGGACCTCATTCTCAATAGTTGTACACTGAGATACAGACCCAGATAAAAGTCATAAAACCAGAGTTCCAACTAACATGTAGAAAAATATCACTTTACAGAAAGCAGAATGATTAACCCCTATTTATTCATAGATAAATAACCCCAAAATGATAAACCCCTATTTATTCATAGATAAATAGCAGACGGAGTTGATTCTGTGACAATAGTTAACATAAAGTATCTACAAAGTCCTACTTTGTACCTATTACTATCCTAATTGAAACAAATTTCAGCTATTCAGGATATAAAATTAGCCTTATACCAGATTTAGGTATCATGCTAGCTTATGGGGTTAGCTTTGTAGCTAAGAGGCTTTTATGAAAGTTTATTCAAGGTTTGATGTCTTTCCTCGCTGCAAAGGAAAATACTAAAAATGGAACTGGGACTGCAATTACGACTACGTGCCTCCAGCTTAAGCATAAGCAAAAGGCTGCAGCTGTTCTCAATGTGTCAGTGTACTCTGATGGCCCATAAAGTCTGCAGCAGAGTGGCTTTCTTTGGTACCTGCTTTTACCTGATAGAGGGCGGCTCGCTGTAACTGATCAGTGGCTCTCTCTACATGTACCTCTGAGCTTTCCACATTGGCCTCTATGCTATCTGCAAAAAAGAAGGGCAGTGGATGTTTTACCACACTCAGATGTTCCAAGACAGCAAATTGCACAGACTTCTGATATTATGCGTCCTGGTTTCTCCACCACCATTCCAACTAGCCAGCCATGAAATCAAAAGTTACTAACTCCCTAAAAGAACAGATCTATAATAAATACTGAAGTATTTGGAGGTAAAGGATTATGAAGTATGCAACTCACCCACAAATGGTTCAGAAAAAGTTATGTATATACATATAGAGAGGGAAGGAGTGAGAGCAAATAAAAAGCAAATAGGCTAGAATGTTAACAAGAGGTAAATCTGGGTCAAGGTTGCAAAGAAGTTCCTCGTAGTAGTTTTATTTTTGCAACTGTTTATAAACTTGAATTTCCAAATAAAAAGCTTAAAAAAAGAGTTACTAATCCCATAATTGTGCAAGTTTCTAGAGAGAAAAGCTGGGAAGCTGACAGCTATTTCCCTAAATAGCCAAAGACTTACCAAGAGACTATGGCAAGTGAATGGAGCTGAATATTCATGGAAGCCTCACTTTAACTTCTACATTTGACGACATAAGAAAATTGCTAAGAAAATGAATTTAATAATTTTTAAATGGCATTCCTAAATTCCTAAGACACATCTTACTGACTTCTTTGCACACAAATACTATCAACTCACCTTTATGTTAAATGTATCAATAATACATACCAATCAGATCACCTTGGTCATGGATCATCATGGCCAAATCTTTAAATATTTGGTTGACATCCAAAATGTCAGCCTAAGGAACACAAAAAACAATTAACTAACACTAAGCAACATGTTACAAGATTCATTTCCTCTACTTACCTAAAGTTTTGGCTATTAACATAACATATGTGTTTTTAAGGCTTATAAATCATGCTTCTTCCATGAACAGAAAATGAAAATAAAGATAATTATTAACATTTACTAAACGCCTACTAAATGCCAGCCCTGGTGGTCTAATGGTTAAGATTCAGTACTCTCATCGCCGAGACCCGGGTTCCTTTCCCGGTCAGGGAACCACACCACTCGCCTGTCGGTTGTCATACTGTGGCAGCTATGTGTTGTTGTGACACTGAAAGTTATGCCACTGGTATTTCAAATACCAGCAGGGTCACCCATGGTGGACAGTTTTCAGGAGAGCTTCCAGACTAAGACAGAGTAGGAAGAAAGACCTGGACATCCACTTCCGAAAAAATTCACCATGAAAACCCTATGAATAGCAGCAGAGCATTGTCTGATATAGCAACGGACGGTGAGAGGATGGCGCAAAAAGACCAGGCAGGATTCTGCTCTGCTGTACACAGGATCACTAAGACATGGAATCAACTCGATGGCACTAACAACAAAAATGCCTACTATGTACCAAATACTACACCAGGTAGGTAATTAAAAGCACAGATACTTGGAGCTTGTCAGCTATAGAGAACCCCTTAATCCTCCACAGTCTTGTTATGCAACCTAAAGTTAAGAACTTCTCTGGACTCTCCCCTCTAAGATGTGGACAATGACAGTACCCATCTCATAGGGTTTTCGGAAGTACTAAATAATATATTTAAAGTTCTTAGAAGTGTGCGGTAATCACTTTATAAGTGTTAGCTATAATTAACTATTACTTAACTTAATTGGTCCTCATGACAACCCAATGAGACATGTGTTATTCCCATCCTACAGAAGACAAAATTGGGGTTCAGAGAGGTTTAATGACTTGTCTATTCCAAGGTCTCACAGCTAGAAGTAGCAGTACTGTGAATTAAAAATTCATGATATTTTTATTATGTTACTATGCCTCCTTGATATTTAGATTAATCGTTCAGTAACTCGGTGAAGTAAGTATCTTCGAGGATAAAGAGGCTCAGAGAGGTTATGTAACTTGTCTAGTCCCATAGCTCATCAGTGAGGAAACTAAGCATTGCAGCCAGGATTATATCTCTAAAGTTCATGCTCTTTCAATTCCAACAGACTGCCTCTCAGAATGCTACAATACAAAATGATGCCTTGCAAGCAATGACTTCCTAACCACAACTTGGCAAGAATAGTTCTTGCCAGCACCTCAATTACTAAGAGTCTACTATAGTTGGGACAGTCTGCTAGTTGCTGTGGACTTGACTTGGAAAGCCCCTAAGGATGGGGTCTGGTTGTCAGAGGAACCAACCTTGTGATTAGAGGAGGGAAGGGAGGCTGTAGGTTGAACCAAACACGACTGGCCAATGATTTAATCAATCATGCCCTTGTAATGAAGCCTCCATAAAATCCTAAACGATGGGGTTCAGAGAGCTTCTGGGTTGGTGACCTGAGAGAGGGAGGACCCTGAGAATGGTGCACCTGGAGAAGGCATGGAACCTCTGCACTACTTCCCACATACCTTGCCCTATGCATCTCTTCCCTCTGGCTGTTCCTGAGTTGTATCCTTTTATAGCAAACCGGTACTCACGTAAGTAAATTGTTTTCCTGAGGTCTGTGAGCTACTCTAGCAAATTAATCAAGCCCAAAGAGGAGGTCATGGGAACCTCCAATTTATAGCCTGTCAGTCAGAAGCACAGGTGACAACCTGGACTTGCAATTGGTGTCTGAAATGGTGTGGAGGAGGTCAGTCTTATGGGGCTGAACCCTTAACCTGTGGGATCTGATGCTAACTCCAGGTAATGTCAGAATTGAATTAAAGTGTAGGACACCCAGCTGGTGTTGCAGAATTGCTTGATGTGGAAAAAATCCACACATTTGGTGGCCAGAAGTAGTGTAGTGTGAGAGTAGAGGAGACACACAGGAGTGGGTTCTTTTTCCATTAGAATAGGGTTTGCAGGGCCGGCCCGTGGCTGAGCGGTTAAGTGCGTGCGCTCTGCTACTGGCAGCCCGGGTTCGGATCCCGGGCGCGCACCAACGCGCCGCTTCTCCAGCCATGCTGAGGCCGTGTCCCACATACAGCAACTAGAAGGATGTGCAACTATGACATACAACTATCTACTGGGGCTTTGGGGGAAAAAAAAGGAGGAGGATTGGCAATAGATGTTAGCTCAGAGCCGGTCTTCCTCAGCAAAAAGAGGAGGATTAACATGGATGTTAGCTCAGGGCTGATCTTCCTCACAAAAAAAAAAAAAAAGAATAGGGTTTGTATGTTAGATGTAGGAAATGACTGGATATGAAAATTGAGCCCTGGCTAAGGAATTTGAACTTAATTCTGTTGAATGTGAAGTGCCCATTACATTCCTAATATCCACTACATTACATTCCTTTCCTTAACTCCGTATGTCTCACTCTACTGTCTGCTATAACAGCATTTCTAATTCAGAGAACTAAGTCGATGATTACTAGCAATAGGTGAAAAAGAGAAAAGATATGACATCTTTGAAGGCAATAAAATAATCAAACTTGAGGAGGAACAGTCCTATCTGAAAACAGACACTGATGGGCCCTAGGGCAGGGGGTCTCAACCCTGACTGCACATTATAATCACTTAGGAAGTTTGTAAAAAAAAATCTCCATGCCCAGGGCCTCTTGTGGATATATTTAAACCATTTTTAACCTACAAAAAAATAGGAATTTCACATAGTCCAAACTAATAATTGGTGGTTAGGGGAGGAGAGTTGGGGCATTTAAAAAAATCTCTAAGTCATTCTAATGTGCAGTCAGGGTTCAGAACCACCGCCACAGATGAAGGTCAAGGAGGAGCTCAAAGTTTCTCCTGTCTACACAACCACCCCCCACCCCACTGTCCCCCAGGGATGGCAGTCTTCTACCTCCATGGAGGAGAAAACTACTCAGGTTTAAGGATATTCTAGTGGTCACTGTGCAAAGTTAAAGTTGGAAACTCAGGTTAAGAAAGGCCTTGAGACCTCTCCCTCAACCCCCACCTCAAAAACTGTTCCTATTTCTCTGACCCACTGAAGTGATATCCACAACTTGGGATGGGGCTTTGGGATGCATAAAAATGGAGCAAATCTTCTGGCTTGCCTTTATTCTGGGCTATTCAGACTAAACAAAGGGGTTCTCCATAGAGCCCTACCTAACCTAGAGGTTGGCATTGAGGTTTGGGGGCAAAGGCCTAATGAGCAATAAAATATTTGTTTGCTTTGCTCTGTTCTCCATGCATATTCTCATGGAGACCATATAAGATACAGTGATTGAGGAAAGGATTTGGGTATTCTTGGGCACCATGGCCAATACCATCATAGGAGTAGTTCAAATTCACCATGATTACATTGAGACATAATATACAAATCACAGAACTCATTTCATGCTTTTTCATAATCACTGAGAGAAAATCCAGGTGGATTAGAGATACACTGAGTCAAACTAAAAACATGGGCTGGCTCTCACCTCCAGCTGCCGAATTGCCGTTTCCCTCTCTTTAATAAGTTCCAGATCCTGCTCGGTGATTGCCACCTCATCCTCCTGGCTCTGCATCTGGTTCCACTCCTCATGGCTGCAGGGAGACAAGTACACTAGTTGATTTCTCTTCTCTAAGGTGTGCATGAGACAAATCTACAACATCCCTCCTGCCAGCAGAGCCTCTGCAAAGACATTACCAGGGCTCCAACTCCTCTGGTATCAATACAAAGACCCTGAGAGCCACATTCTTCATATCCAAAGGCAAAAAGCTGATAATACCAAGAAAACAAAGTCTCAGCTTTCATGCGCAAAGCTGAGATGAAGCAGTATTATGAGGGATGGGACTCCTTGCTGTTTCCATTGAGGGGTACAGTCTGCAATCTTGCTAGAGCTTGCTAGACAAGGAAAGTAGGCAGATACATGAAGTCAATGAAGTATACTGGCCCATTCTCTTCCAGGGCACTCTCAAAGAGCAAGCTGTGTTGGTATCCTGGGGACTACATGGGTGGAGGAGACGTGTCAGTGCTTCACTAATTAGTCCAACAGAATCACATCTCCTGGTTTTCAGGAATCTCCTTGAGGTTATCCTTTGGATTAAATGACTCTTAACAGAAAACCAAAGTAAAAAGCTAGTGAAATGTTTTAACTCTTCTTTTCAGGTACCACATTTAGAAGAAAGGCATACGACATATTATGCTAAACACAAAACACTGAAAATCCAGGATTCAACATTTTTCCAACAGTATGCATAAATCATACATCATCTTCACAATATTTAAAATTGAGTTTCCTTCAAGTGCTGGAGATGCAAAACTGAGTAAGACAGCACCTCAGGCCTTTGAGGTGCTCACAGTATAGTGGGGAGAGATAGATAAATATCTATGATAAAACATTTTAAGTTCTGAACTAACATCACAAATACATTTCTATGGAATTAGTTAATTCAGTTTGGAAAAGTTAAGAAAGGAGACATCTTTCAGATACAAATTGTTTGCTTTTTCTTTTAATACTCCTAGAAGAATGAGTTGCCTCCACTTTAGAGATGAGTAAACAAGAGACCCAAGAACTTTGAAGAACTTAAATCTGAATTAGAGGTAAAATGATTTAGACCTCCTAATCTGCAGATTTCTGAGTTTGCACTTATTCCTAGTGAGCCAAACTCTCTCCCCAGCACATAGACATCAGGAGTTTCTTGGAATTTTTTATTCATCTTGAAATCATTCCTTTCATAATTCAAAGGTCTTGGGAAACTCCACAGTTTTGACTTTTTTATTTGGTGGATTATAAGTTATCCACTCCTGGTCTCCCTTTATTTTTCCTCCTTTTTTCTCCCTGATTTTTAAAATTAAAAGTAAGTATCAAGTATAGAATCCTATCTCAACTCTCCAGCAGGTTGGATGAATAAATAGTCCTTTACCTGTCAAATGAGACGAGCTGCTCCTCTCTTTGCCGCTCCTCAGCCTAGAAAGCAGATGGCATTATTGCTGTTGTTATCCAGAAACACGTCACAGACAGACACACACAACAATGGCTTCCTATAGCTACAGTATAAGGAAGCAACATCCCTTGGCTCAAACAGGGTCTGCAGGATGACACAGGGCTCTGGCCATCTGTCTCGACTAGGAAATGGGTGTGAAGTAGTTGAAAGCAAATCAGCATTCCAATTTGGGCTCAGAACAGAAACTGTACTGAATAGGATGGAGAGAATGTGGGTAGGAGAGAGGAATAAAAAAATAATAATGATAACCTATTTTACAATTTGGAGGGAGGTCGATTAAGGGAAAGAGTTAAAAACTTGCAAGGAAAAAAATTTTTAAAACATGTAAAGAGCTTTAAAAACGGACATCTATAGCATATTAGGTACTAAAGTAGCAAACTGACTTCAAAAATCAGTCTAATGCATGCATTACTTTTGTGATTTAAAAACAAACTAATAAAAAATGTTAAAAGAACAATCTATTACCATTTTTAAAAAGCTTTCTCTTTTTATAATAGCAATAATTAGAAGGACAAGCAAAATGAAGAACATTTCAAAATTCTACCCACCCAGAGGAACACCGTGGGTTTTTTTTTTTTAATTTTTTACTTTTTCCCCAGATGAAGAAACAAAACACTGCTAGTGTTCTAAAGCCTACCTCTGTGCCCTTCTCCAAATACAACCCCATCCCTCTCCTTTAAAGTAACCATTATCGTGACTTTGTGTTAATCATTTTCTTGCATTTTTAAAATAGTGATATGTATCCTTATTTAATATCATTTTACCTGATTTTGAACTTTACATGAATGGAATTATACTGTTTGTATTCTTTCATGATGTGATTGTATCACAACAGATTATGCCAGATTCATCCCTGATGCTGAATGTAATTAACTGTGGCTCATTCATTTCTTTGCCATATGACATCACAGCATATGAATATACTACAATGTATTTATCTATTCTACTGTTGACGGACATTTGGACGTTTCCAGTTTTTGACTACTGCAAATAATGCTGCTATGAACATTCTTCTACATATATCCTGGTACAAACATACAGTTTTCTCTAGGATAGAACTGCTGGGTCATAAGGTACGTGTTCTGAACTTACAGCCAAAATGTTTTCCAGTGGTTGTTCCAATTCATAGTACCACTGGCCAGGTAGGAAAGTTCCTGTTGATTATATCCATAACAACAACCCTCAGTGTTCAGAGAATTTTAAATTTTTGCCCTTTTTTTGGACATGAAATAGTATCTCATTGTGGTTTTAATCTGCAATTCCATGACTACTAAAGAAGTTGAGTATCTTTCCATTTGTTTGACCATTATTCAAAATAATACTAAGATGTTATTTCACAGTGTTGTCTTTTGTACTCATGGAACAAAAACAAAAGTAGATAAAACTGCTGGCACTTTAACACAAATCAAGGCAGTGGCACTGAACTGTACTAAGATTATTATATTCTTCATCATCACACACAGGGGGGAAAAAAGCCAATTTGTCCTTAATGAAGCCATTAAAATTATTAATTAATTAAATTCCAACACCTCAATACATGTCTTTCTAATATTCTGTATGACAAAATGGGGAGTATATATAAAAAACACTTCTGCTGCATACAGAAATATGAAGTTTGTCTCCAGGAAAAGCACTAGGGTAACTGAGTTGCTGGGTGAACTAGCTACTTTTTTCAGGGAACATAATTTTTACTTATTCAATATAGTTTATATTTATATATAAAACTTCTATAAACTTTTTAAAACATATAAACTTTTTAATAAAATTTGTTTATATATATACACAAACTTTTATATATATGATGTATATAAAATGACTGACAATCTATTGTTATTCAGATGCATATTTGGCAGACAAGTTCTTGAAAATAAACAGTGTGAGCCTGTCATTTCAAGGAAAACAATGGACAGTGATTGTTGCCAGTGATAAAAATCTAGCTTTCAAATTAAAAAAACCCAGAATTCTGGAAAACTTGTATCTACCATTTGTGAACTTGAGAGTTTCCCAATATTCAAAGACTTTTATGATAAATCTGAAGATAATACATGATTTTTTGATATCGTATGATGAAATATATCAACATTTGGAAGACCCAAATAACTCAGGGAACCACTATTTTCCAAATGATAAATATTTGATGTTACGAAAGTCATGCACGGATAAAAGATCCAATCAAAGTATAAGACAGACCAACAGATTTTAATGTAGCAGAGTATGAAAAAGTCATTAATATGGTTTTAGATTCTACAATGCAACTAACTTTTTTCAAGTTTTGATATAGTATCAAGGAAGAATATCAACAATGATCTGAAGAGGTTAATTAAAATACTCCCTTCCTTTCCAATTATACAGCTCTGTAAGGCTGGATTTTCTTCCAATACCTCAACCAAAACAACATAACACAAGAGACTGAATACAAAAGCAGACATGAAAATCTAGCTTCCTTCTGTCAAGCCAGATATTAAAAAGATTTGAAAAAAGGAAAACAATGCCACTCTTCCCACTAAATTTTTTTACTGTTTTGGAAAAATAGTTATTTTTAATTAAGATCTCATTTACATTTATGTTACTATGTAATGGGTTTATTATTATTTGTACATGAATAACCATTTTAAAAACTTCTCAATTTTAATTTTTAACACAACATATATCAATAGATATCATTCATACAAACAAAAGCCCTTTGAGATCCTTAATAATTTTTAAGCGTAATGAGGTCCTAAGAGCAAAAGGTTTGAGAAACTATTGTTCTATTGGGTTGTGTCTTTTTCATACTGATTCATGGGAATTCTGCATAT